>NW_027468663.1:3747500-3750000 GCF_046254945.1 Alosa pseudoharengus
CCAAAAATCAGATTAATATATGGTCCTCGGGTAGAGGACGTATCAGATATTAAACTGATAAGAACAGATTTTTTTCTATTCGTTTGGGACAGGGGAAAAGGGGAAGTGGAGGGGAAAGGAAAGGTATGGGGGAGGAATGTGCCCCCCTGGCGGACGGTGGTTCAATGCCACAATGGCACGGTCCACAGACTCTAGGGGGATTAACAAAAGTAAAGACAAACAACACAGATTAGGCACCCTCCCTGGCGGCACTGCAATACCGAGGAGGGCGCCGGGTGCAGGGACAAGCCCCACCCCATTTAAACATGGGAAGCGTAGCACATTGCAATCCGGTCGATCGCTCGGAACCGGCTGCTACACTTGATCTTAGCCAAAAGGCCGAGAAGCGATACCCCACAACTGCACGGGGTCCGGCGGCCCCTCTAGCGACGCCCCCCGCGCTCACATGGTTACGGGGGGAGGCGGGGCCAGCAAAAGCCGACCGCCGCCGCTAAACAAAACACCACGACGCTTGACTTTGGACAGGCAGGTGCAGCTCCGCCGAAGCAGAGCTTCCAAAAATACCGTAAACTCGGGGCAGTTCCCCTCCACGGAAATCTTTAGTAAAAGGCGAAAGATTTGTACGAGATGAAGAGAAACCCGAGCGATGGCTGCCACAGGGCACGCTGGTCGGAGAGCACGAACGGCGCCGGTCGTGGACATGAGGGTGACTCCAAGGCGTTGCCCAGTGGCAACAAGACGGCAGTATCAACATCCCCTTTAAATTAAAAAAAAAAAAAAAAAAAAAAAAAAAAAAAAAGAGTAAAAGGGCGGGAAAACCCAAAAGGGGCCGAAAAGGGAGGTGGCGCGGTTGGCCAAAAGACCTGGCGAGGACTCCTGCTGTGTCTGTCTGTCTGTCTGTCTGTCTGTCTGTCTGTCTGTCTGTCTCTCTGTCTGTCTGTCGAGGAGGATTTCATCAGAGTCAGTCAGTTCCACTGGGTCGGTTCTTTACTTCCACAGTCAAAGGGATTTGCACCGTTCCCGGAGTCGCTGCAATACCGGGTCGATGCGTGGAGCGGACGGAGCAAGCCCCTCTTCCGTCTCCCTGTTCCAAAAATCAGATTAATATATGGTCCTCGGGTAGAGGACGTATCAGATATTAAACTGATAAGAACAGATTTTTTTCTATTCGTTCGGGAGAGGGGAAAAGGGGAAGTGGAGGGGAAAGGGAAGGTACGGGGGAGGAATGTGCCCCCCTGGCGGACGGTGGTTCAATGCCACAATGGCACGGTCCACAGACTCTAGGGGGATTAACAAAAGTAAAGACAAACAACACCGATTTGGCACCCTCCCTGGCGGCACTGCAATACCGAGGAGGGCGCCGGGTGCAGGGACAAGCCCCACCCCATTTAAACATGGGAAGCGTAGCACATTGCAATCCGGTCGATCGCTCGGAACCGGCTGCTACACTTGATCTTAGCCAAAAGGCCGAGAAGCGATACCCCACAACTGCACGGGGTCCGGCGGCCCCTCTAGCGACGCCCCCCGCGCTCACATGGTTACGGGGGGAGGCGGGGCCAGCAAAAGCCGACCGCCGCCGCTAAACAAAACACCACGACGCTTGACTTTGGACAGGCAGGTGCAGCTCCGCCGAAGCAGAGCTTCCAAAAATACCGTAAACTCGGGGCAGTTCCCCTCCACGGAAATCTTTAGTAAAAGGCGAAAGATTTGTACGAGATGAAGAGAAACCCGAGCGATGGCTGCCACAGGGCACGCTGGTCGGAGAGCACGAACGGCGCCGGTCGTGGACATGAGGGTGACTCCAAGGCGTTGCCCAGTGGCAACAAGACGGCAGTATCAACATCCCCTTTAAATTAAAAAAAAAAAAAAAAAAAAAAAAAAAAAAAAAGAGTAAAAGGGCGGGAAAACCCAAAAGGGGCCGAAAAGGGAGGTGGCGCGGTTGGCCAAAAGACCTGGCGAGGACTCCTGCTGTGTCTGTCTGTCTGTCTGTCTGTCTGTCTGTCTGTCTGTCTGTCTCTCTGTCTGTCTGTCGAGGAGGATTTCATCAGAGTCAGTCAGTTCCACTGGGTCGGTTCTTTACTTCCACAGTCAAAGGGATTTGCACCGTTCCCGGAGTCGCTGCAATACCGGGTCGATGCGTGGAGCGGACGGAGCAAGCCCCTCTTCCGTCTCCCTGTTCCAAAAATCAGATTAATATATGGTCCTCGGGTAGAGGACGTATCAGATATTAAACTGATAAGAACAGATTTTTTTCTATTCGTTCGGGAGAGGGGAAAAGGGGAAGTGGAGGGGAAAGGGAAGGTACGGGGGAGGAATGTGCCCCCCTGGCGGACGGTGGTTCAATGCCACAATGGCACGGTCCACAGACTCTAGGGGGATTAACAAAAGTAAAGACAAACAACACCGATTTGGCACCCTCCCTGGCGGCACTGCAATACCGAGGAGGGCGCCGGGTGCAGGGACAAGCCCCACCCCATTTAAACATGGGAAGCGTAGCACA
>NW_027468663.1:3752500-3762500 GCF_046254945.1 Alosa pseudoharengus
TATCACAAAAACCTCCACCAGACCACTTTTCCCCATTCCCGCAAAACCAACACACAAAAGATACATTCCCACTAGCCCACTCCCACCCTTGGCAACCCCCCCCAAACCTCCCGGCACCTCCCTTCCCCATACACCTCCCTGTACTCCTCCACCCTCTTCGCAAAAGTCCCCAAAAACAAACAAAAAACCCGATAAGGCTCTACAGCAGGCCTCTGCTTTCTAATGCAGTCCTGCCGCCAATTCCACAGGGCCATCTTCACGTAGGAAATAAGGAGCCACACAGCCACCCTTTTCCCCACCCCCACGGCATCCAGGCCCCTCCCCCACAGCACCATGTCCGAGGACAAGTCAGGTCCTCCCCAGCCTCCCCACCATTGCCCCACCAACCCCCAAGTTCCCTGTGCCCCAGGACAGGACCAAAAGGCATGCTCCACCCTCTCCTCCCGCCCGCAACCCACTGGACACAGCGGAGAGCGACTAACCCCATGCCGGTGCAACCGCTCCCTCACCGGCAACCGGTCAGCCGCCCCAAGCCAATGGAGATCCCTCCCAGCCCCACACAACTCCTTGGGCTGCAAAAGAGCCCACTCCACTCCACCCCTCACGGCTGCTCTATCCCCATAGTCCTGCCACCTCCTCTCCATGATGCCCCTGTACAGGGCCCTATGGTCCACCACCGTGTCCCCCTCCAGCGCCCAGCTGTTCCCCTTTAAAAACCTGGCCACCCTCTCGAAGTGGTCAGGCCGGTCCGTGGACCACGGGGCTGAGGAGCTCAAAGGCCTCAGGCTCCTCAATAGGAACCCCAGCCAGAACCGCCCCCAGAACTCAGCCCTGTGAACCCCCCCTCCCCCCGCCACCCCACACTGAAAGGCCACGAACAAGGCAGTCGCCCTCGCCGGTAGGCAAGGTACTGCCCTGCCCCCCTCCGCCACCTTCCTGTACATCACCTCCCTCGCCACCAGCTCTGTCCTCCCACTCCACACAAAAGAAAATACTTCCCTCTCCAACCTCCTCCCCCAAAGAAAAGGCATCGGGAAGACCACAGCCAGGTGGTTGAAGAGTGGCAAGATGTCCACCTGCACCGCGACCACCCTCCCTGTTAATGAGAGGTGCCGCGCCCTCCACCTCCCCAACCGCTGTTTGATCTTCCCGTACATCCCCTCCCAGTTCCTCCCCGCCCTATCCCCCCTCCCAAACCACAACCCCAGCACCTTCAGACCATCCGCTGCCACCGTAAAACCCCCTGGTGCCAACCCCCTACCCTCCCATGCCCCAAAAAAGGCCACCGACGACTTGGCCATATTGACCTTCGCCCCCGACGCCCGCTCGTAGGCCTCCAGAGCCCCCAAAACGCACCCAAAACCCCTGTCGGAGGTCAGGAACAAGGTCATGTCGTCTGCATATGCAGAGACCTTTGCCGCCTGACCCCCGCCACCCGGGAGGTGCACACCCAGGATCCCCCCATCCCCCCTAATCCGCTCTAGCAACGGCTCCAGGACCATGACGTACAGGAGGGGAGACAAGGGGCACCCTTGCCTCACCCCCCCAGCCTGTGCAACCCACCTAGACCGTACCCCATTCACCCCGATCTGACTCCCCACTCCCCTGTACAGTGTCTTGATCCACCCCACAAAACGGGGCCCAAAACCCATTTGCTCCAGGACCAGGAAAAGGAACCCATGACTGACCCTGTCAAAGGCCTTTTCCTGGTCCAGGCTCAACACCGCCAGCGGCAGCCTCCTCTGCTCCGACCAGCAGATGACGTCCCTTACCAGGGACAAGGATAGCCCAGCCGACCTACCCCTCACCCCACAAGTCTGGTCCGCACCGATTACCAGCGGCATCACCCTCCTCAGCCGAATCGCCAATACTTTGGCGACCACTTTATAGTCCGTGGAGAGGAGGGTGATGGGCCGCCAGTTCTCCAGCCTGGTCTCCTCCCCCTTTTTAAAGAGGAGGGTGACCAGGCCAGACCTCATAGAGGCCGTCAACCGGCCCGCCCCCAGACACTCCCCCACCACCGCCAACAACCCCTCCCCAAGTATATCCCAAAACGCCTGGTAAAAATCCGCCGTCAGGCCGTCCATCCCAGGTGACTTGCCACCCTTCATGGACCTCACGGCCTCCGTAAGCTCCCGCAAGGTGAAATCCCCATCCATAAAACCCCTCTCCTCCTCCCCCAAAACACCCCTCACCCGTGACACCAAGCCCCTCACCCGCTCCCCATCCCCAATACGCTCCGAAAACAAGGATTCATAAAACCCCGCCGCCACCTCCGCCATCCCCCGAGGGTCAGTGACCAACCCCTGCCCTCCCTGAAGCCCCCTCATCCATACCCTCCCCTGCCTGGCCCGTGCTGACTGAAAAAAAAATTTAGACGGCCGCTCATCCTCCCTGGCTGCCACTCTGGCCTGGAGACCCAGCCGCTTCGCCCTACCCTCAAAAAAAGCCTTCATCTCGGCCTTCAGGGCACTGATCCTGACCCTGAAGGACCCCCGCCCCTGTGCCTGCAGCCCCCACAGGAACTCCAGCTCCCACGAAAGGCCCCTAAGCCTTTCCCTCCGCCGAAGGTTTTCGGCCGCCACCCACCCTTTACAAAAACAGGCAACCTGCCCCTTCATGGCCTCCCACCACCCAGCTGCTGAAGAGAAACCAGGCCGACTCTGCCTCCACCCACGCAGCAACTCCCCACACTCCCGCCGAAACAGCTCGTCCCCCAACAAATGGTTGGGGAACCGCCATCTCGGCCGCCCCCTCCCCACCAAACCCACCTCCGCCTCCACCCCAATGGCGCAGTGGTCGGAGAACCAGACTGGCCACACCCGGAAGCCCCGAAGAGGCACTCCCCGGCGAAAAAACAAATAGTCAATCCTTGACCTCACCCCCCTTGAGTTTCCCCAAGTATCCCCGCGCCCACCATCCCCTGCCACGCTAAAAGAATCCCGCAGCCCAAAGTCAGCACACAAATCCCGCAACTCCCTCCCCTCCCATGAATTAATGTCCAACTGCACATTAAAGTCCCCCCCCACCACCACCACCCTATTCACCATCAACAAAGGCGCCAACCCTGCAAAAAAACCCCACCCTGTCCCCCCGCACACTTGGCGCGTAGACACAGATAAAACGAAAGTCCACCCCTCTATACTTACAATCCATATAAAAAACCCTCCCTGGTTCCACACTCACCTCCACCTCCACCACAAAATCATAAGACCCCAACAGAATCCCCACACCATCAGAATGCACATCCCCCACCCCCCACCCCGAAGGCCCCTTCCCCCACCCCTTCTGGAAAACCCCAATGTCCCCACCATCCCGTAAATGGCATTCCTGCAGGAAAAACACATCACAGTTCAAAGTCCCCAGGTAAGCAAACACAGCTCCCCTCTTCCCACCATCCCGCATCCCCCTAACATTCAGAGAAACAAAGTTCATTCAAAAAAAAACAAAACCCAAACCCAACCACCCCAGCCCCTCCCTCCTCCCACACATACAAACAGCACAAAACCCACACCAACATGTCAGTATTACAAACAAACCCCCCCATCAAGTCACTTTCCCCTGCTGTCCCCCAGGGCCCCCACGTCCACGCCCAGAACCCGACCCGGCACCCACATTGCCCTCAGTTGCAGGTAGTAACCCGCCCTTACCAGCAGGGGGGGGCGGCCCGCCCAACACGGCCGTCTTGGTGGACAGCAGGACACCCACCGGCCCTCCACACGTCGGCGCAAGCGCCCCAGTCCGGTCACCTGTAGACTGCTCATCCACGAGGGCCTCAGAAGCCCCAGCCGGCACCTCACCCCTCCTCTCCACACCAAACACCGGAGATCCCGGCAAGCCGGCATCGCCAGAGACCGAGCAGGGCAAGGACGGGCTGGGGACCGCCGCCGCCAGTGACGCCAAAGCCTGGAGCTGCGAGCTCGGCGTCTCCGGCACCTCCACCACATCCTCCGGACCCACCTCCGACGATCGCTGAGAGCAGGGCCCGCCATCAGCCCCGCCGACGACCACCACCTTCTTTGAACTCCCGGCCTCCTCGTCCCCGACCGCCGACGACTGCCGCTTGAGCACCCGTACCTCCTCCATCTCCTCGTCACGCACGTCCGACGCCGTGTCCCACTCCAGGCTCAGCGACACGTCATCAAAATCCAGCGCAGACACCTGAAGAGGGCTAAGTGGCTCATCGCCCAGCAGAGGGCGCACCAGGGCCCCCCCACGACCATGCGGCAGCCCTCTTTGTTCACCAGCGCTAAGGCTAACATTAGCCTCAGCTCCACCTGCTACCTGGACTTCCAGGCCACCCAGGAGACTGAGATTACTCTCAGGAGGAGTCTCCAGGTCCTGCGTCGTCAGCAGAGCCGCATCAGCCATGCCTGTCGACCAACCGTCCTCCGTCACCCCACCAGCCTCCAGCACGTCCACCACCGCCTCCGCCGCCGTCTCCACTGACCCCGTCTCTGCCACACGTGGAGGCGCTCCAGCTTCCCCAGCCCCCAGGTCGTCCTCTCCCCTCACAACCTCCGCAAAAGTTTTCTGCCGTTTAGGGCAAGTTCGGTACAGGTGGTCAGGGCTACTGCAGAAGTTGCACTTGAGAGGAGCAGTGCACTCCCTTGCCATGTGCCCTGCCACCCCGCACCTCCGGCAAACAATTCCGGTACACGCAGCCCTCATGTGTCCCCGCTGCCCACATCTCCTACAGTAAATAGGCTGCCCTTGATAGGACAAAAAGCCTCTGTTCGGCCCCAACGAAAAATTCCCCGGAGGGTGAACCGTAAGTCCCGGGTTTACAGGGTCATCTCTAAACTTAACAAAAAATTGGCGGCGGCCATTCCAAACCCCAAACTTGTTTAGGCACTTAGCCCCCCCACGAACCTCCTCACAATACAAATCTAAAAAGGCGGCAATGTCTTTTAGCTCAACCCACGGGTTATACAGATGCACATGTAGCAAAATGCTAGCATGGCCAAACAAAGGAACTAAAGAAAGTCCTCTTACCAGATCCTCATCCTTACGCCGTTGAAAGTCCGAAAAGAAAGCCAGGCAGTCCTTGTGCTCCAAGAAACTCAAATCATAGAATCCAACCGAAGAAAAGTCCTGAACACACAACAGCCTTGATCCGGGAAACGAAAAACCCTTCTCCAAAAGATCACCCATCACGAATTCCTCCGTTACCTTCCTCCGCACATCCACATCATCTTCCAAGATAATCCTCACTGTGTTACGAAGTCGCACCAGGGGGGCCGACCGAGAAACTCCACTAGTCGTCATGACTCAATTTAACCACTTGATCTTAGCCAAAAGGCCGAGAAGCGATACCCCACAACTGCACGGGGTCCGGCGGCCCCTCTAGCGACGCCCCCCGCGCTCACATGGTTACGGGGGGAGGCGGGGCCAGCAAAAGCCGACCGCCGCCGCTAAACAAAACACCACGACGCTTGACTTTGGACAGGCAGGTGCAGCTCCGCCGAAGCAGAGCTTCCAAAAATACCGTAAACTCGGGGCAGTTCCCCTCCACGGAAATCTTTAGTAAAAGGCGAAAGATTTGTACGAGATGAAGAGAAACCCGAGCGATGGCTGCCACAGGGCACGCTGGTCGGAGAGCACGAACGGCGCCGGTCGTGGACATGAGGGTGACTCCAAGGCGTTGCCCAGTGGCAACAAGACGGCAGTATCAACATCCCCTTTAAATTAAAAAAAAAAAAAAAAAAAAAAAAAAAAAAAAAGAGTAAAAGGGCGGGAAAACCCAAAAGGGGCCGAAAAGGGAGGTGGCGCGGTTGGCCAAAAGACCTGGCGAGGACTCCTGCTGTGTCTGTCTGTCTGTCTGTCTGTCTGTCTGTCTGTCTGTCTGTCTCTCTGTCTGTCTGTCGAGGAGGATTTCATCAGAGTCAGTCAGTTCCACTGGGTCGGTTCTTTACTTCCACAGTCAAAGGGATTTGCACCGTTCCCGGAGTCGCTGCAATACCGGGTCGATGCGTGGAGCGGACGGAGCAAGCCCCTCTTCCGTCTCCCTGTTCCAAAAATCAGATTAATATATGGTCCTCGGGTAGAGGACGTATCAGATATTAAACTGATAAGAACAGATTTTTTTTTATATTCGTTTATTGCATGACCCAGATTAAACAACCATACAAATACGTCCCCCGTGGACGACCAAAAAATTACCAGAAAAGAAAACCATAACAGTACGTCCCCCGTGGACGACCAAAAAGTTACCAAAAAAGAAAAACACATACAGGCGTCCCCCTGGACGCCCAAATCAGCTCAAAAAACATCGCACAAATAAACACATTCACAAAACCATAACACAAAATACATACAGTCATCAAAAGACAGACAATCATGCGTACTAGGGCTATAACACATCACTCGACTTTAATCAGCCCATTCACAAAACTATCAACAGGAACAAACCCATCACCAAACACACATCACAGCAAAGAGTCCACATTTCCAGGCTCCACCATACCAGTAGGAGCCCTCAAACCGTCTACATCGCACCCCAGAAACAAATCTGGGGAAGCCCCGCCTCCAGCCACCACGACGCAACTGGCCCCGGCGCCAACGGCCTCCATATCCTCACAGTCGACCCTGCCAACACACATCAGTCCCATTCATCCGACTCCGCCATGTCAGTCAACCGATTCACATCGTCCTCAGTCCAACTGAGCATTTCCCGGGCGGCCGCCCGGTTATACCGTTCCACTGCAGAGCCTGTAAAGCGGCGGCGCGCTGGAACCACCACTCGACTGCCTTTCTCCAAAGATCGTTTGCCCGCAGCTGGCACAGCCCGTGCGACCACCACCTCCTTGACGAGAGGGCAATCAGACCGTGCCACAGGTGCAACCACTCCCGCCGACTCATCCACTGCAACACCAGAACATGTCCCCTCAGCCACAGCCCTGGGGCCATCAGCCGGAGGCCCAGGAGAAACCACAGGAACACCAGAACACATGTCCTCGGCCACAGCCACGGGAGCATCCGCCGTAGGCCTAGAAGAAAGCACACTGACAACATCAACAGCCTGGGGAGCTGCCAACCGAGACGAAAACTCCAGGGTGGAATCAGAGGGCCTCTCAGCAGCAGCCCCATGCGCACTCACCACCTGCTCGCCGCTAGCCACCATCTCCGCTACCACTTGGCACACCACCTGCTCATCGTTAGCCGCCATCTTAGCGACCACATGGCCACCTACAGTCACAGGATCAGCAGGCCTCGACGGAGCCTTCCCGGGGGATACAGGGGACTCCTCTCCAGCAGCCGACCGCACGTCCACCGGTCCTCGACCCTCAGACTCTTCACGACCCACAGCAGCACTCTCCCGACCTGGGCAGACTCTAAACAGGTGCTCCGAAGACCCACAAAGACTGCAGGTCTTCGGAGCCAAACATTTCGCCGCCATGTGCTCCGTAGAGCCGCAATGGCGGCACCTGGTTACTTTACAGTCCTCTCTAACATGCCCACATTCCCCACACTTCCAGCAACCCCCAGGCCTCCCAGGGACAAACAAGTAACCCCTGTCTGGCCCCAAAGCGAAGGACTGGGGAGGCGAAGCCCCAACCTTAAAACGCACTTTAAACCTCCTCCTTCCCGTCCAAAAACCCCTTGAATCAGTCACTTTAGCACCCTCTCTCACATCATGGCAATACCTCCTCAAAAAAGTAATAATATCCTCTTCTGACACAAACGGATTAAACATATGCACAAAAACATGAGTCTCAGACGAAAAAAATACAAAATCCTTCAAGAAATCCACATGCTTCTTCTCAGAAATCCTCTTCTTAGCCAGTTCAAAAAACATTTCAGTCCGAAAAGTAACGTCAAACGTACCTTGAGGCCGATACTCCTGCAGGCAAAGAACTTCCTGCACTCCCAAATCCAAAAACTCCAGCAAAACCTTGTCCGAAAAGTACTCCCTCTTCATGTCCGTCCTTCTGCTCACCGGAACCACAAAGCGAACCGTGTTCCTCAATCTCAATGGACCCAGGGTCCCCATCGCCTTCCCGTCGCGTGCGCGAGCTGCAACACTTGATCTTAGCCAAAAGGCCGAGAAGCGATACCCCACAACTGCACGGGGTCCGGCGGCCCCTCTAGCGACGCCCCCCGCGCTCACATGGTTACGGGGGGAGGCGGGGCCAGCAAAAGCCGACCGCCGCCGCTAAACAAAACACCACGACGCTTGACTTTGGACAGGCAGGTGCAGCTCCGCCGAAGCAGAGCTTCCAAAAATACCGTAAACTCGGGGCAGTTCCCCTCCACGGAAATCTTTAGTAAAAGGCGAAAGATTTGTACGAGATGAAGAGAAACCCGAGCGATGGCTGCCACAGGGCACGCTGGTCGGAGAGCACGAACGGCGCCGGTCGTGGACATGAGGGTGACTCCAAGGCGTTGCCCAGTGGCAACAAGACGGCAGTATCAACATCCCCTTTAAATTAAAAAAAAAAAAAAAAAAAAAAAAAAAAAAAAAAAAGTAAAAGGGCGGGAAAACCCAAAAGGGGCCGAAAAGGGAGGTGGCGCGGTTGGCCAAAAGACCTGGCGAGGACTCCTGCTGTGTCTGTCTGTCTGTCTGTCTGTCTGTCTGTCTGTCTGTCTGTCTGTCTCTCTGTCTGTCTGTCGAGGAGGATTTCATCAGAGTCAGTCAGTTCCACTGGGTCGGTTCTTTACTTCCACAGTCAAAGGGATTTGCACCGTTCCCGGAGTCGCTGCAATACCGGGTCGATGCGTGGAGCGGACGGAGCAAGCCCCTCTTCCGTCTCCCTGTTCCAAAAATCAGATTAATATATGGTCCTCGGGTAGAGGACGTATCAGATATTAAACTGATAAGAACAGATTTTTTTTTTTTTTTTATTGAACATAACCAGAGCGGAGCAGCCTTGAAAATACAACACACAAAAGATACTCACAGGATACATACAACACACAAAAGATCCAGAAAAAAGTTTAAGATTAAGCTAAGACTAGAAGGCTGCAAAACATATCAAACAACGCAGAACACTAAGTAGCTCGGGCACACAGGCCCAGCCAATAATGGGCAGAAGCAGATCAGATAACCCCACAGGAAAACCATACAAGTAAACAAACAGACAACCAAATCAAATCCCAAAACCAGCACAGAAAATCCAGACGGCCATCCTTACAAACATCATACATACTAGGGCTGTACCGTGTCCCAAAGACTTTATTTTGCCCGTTCACAAATTAACCCAAAAACACAACCCCATCACCAAACACAAAACAAGCCAAATCAAACCAAGGAATCATCCTCGCCTGAAGCAACCATGCCAGTCGTAGCCTTCAAATTGTCCTCGTCCCACCCTGGCAGCGGACCCGGGGAGGCCCCGCCTCCAGACACCATCACAGAACTGGACCCGGCAACGTCGTCCTCCATGTCATCGCTGTCATCCGACAGGGGGGCGGTGAGACGGTACAACGACTGCACCTGGCACGACCGGAGACGCCGCAACGGCCCCCCCTCCTGGCTGCCATCCTCCAAGGCCCGCTTCACAGCAGTTGACACCACTCCCAAAGTCCGCTTTAAACTGTCCCCATCCCCCCCAGCAAGCTGGGCAGAGGGGGGGGGTCGGACAACCGGACCCCCACCCTCCAGAGGGCGCTCCCCAGCCACCTCAGCCATGCGGGCCATCTCCACTTCCTGTGACTCGGTGTGCTCCGCCCAGTCACCAACCGTCTTCCCCTCCACCTCAGAAGCGACTCCGCCCACCGACTGCACGGCAGCCATGTGCTCCACAGTCCCTTTGTCTCCCACACGGCCATCTTGGCGGCCATCTTGGCGGCCATGCGGCGCATCCGTCGAAGAGCCACCAGACCCCACAGAACCACCCAATCCAGCCAAAACCGCCACCGGCACCACGCTGGGAGCCGGGGCAGCAACCTGCAACACAGTATCCCCAGCAGTCTCACCCCCAGGCTTAGCAACAGACCCACCCGCCACCACCCCAGCATAACTTCTCCTCTTAGGACACGACACAAACAAATGCCCACC
>NW_027468663.1:3770000-3775000 GCF_046254945.1 Alosa pseudoharengus
CGCCCCGTGTAGAACGGCAGCGGAAGCACATATGCTAGATAGTTCAGGGTTGGCAGCACATCTGTCTTGACCGCCAAGACCCTCCCTGACAAGGAGAGCCCCCTTGAACCCCACCCCACCATCTTCCCCACAACCTTGTCCAGTTTCCTCTCCCAGTTCCAGCTAGCGTAATCCACCTTACCAAACCACACCCCTAAAATCTTCACTCCGTCCTCCGCCACCCTATAGTCCCCCGCCACCCGTGCTTTGTCCACCCACCTCCCAATGAATAACACAGAGGACTTAGCCCGATTAACCCTGGATCCTGAAGCCTGACCAAAATTATCTAAAATCCCCTCCACCGCCCTAAAACTACCTTCAGACGGCAGGAAGAGGGTCATATCGTCCGCATAAGCGGACACCTTTAAAACCCCCCCCCCACCGCCTGGGAGATGAAGCCCCCTCACACTACCCGCCGCTCGAATCGCCGCCAACAACGGCTCCAGCACCATCACATACAGCAGGGGGGAAAGAGGGCAACCTTGCCGTACTCCCCCCCTCTGTCCCACTGCCCTCGACTGTAGCCCCCTGACCATTACATGGCTCACCACATTCGTGTATGCTAAGCCAATCCAGGCCCGAAAGCCTGGACCAAACCCCATCCTCTCCAGCACCCGGAATAAAAACGCATGGCTGACCCGGTCGAAGGCCTTCTCCTGGTCAAGGCTCAGGACCGCCAGCGGGCACCCCCTCTGCTCCGCCCAGCTGAGCACGTCCCTCACCAAGGCCAGGGTCGAGGCCCCCGACCGCCCCCTCACGCCACATGTCTGGTCCTCATGCACCACCGCCCCCATCACTCCCCTCAGCCTGATAGCCAGTGCCTTTGCCATCATTTTATACTCAACTGCCAAGAGAGTGATGGGCCGCCAGTTGCCCATGCAGGTCCCATCACCCCCCTTAAAAAGGAGGGAGATCAGACCCGTCCTCAAGGACAACGGCAGGCTCCCCCTAGCAAAACTCTCTAGCAACACCTGCCTCAAATCCTCCCCCACCTCGGGCCAAAATGTGATATAAAATTCGGCCGTAAGCCCATCCAGTCCTGGCGACTTCTCCCTCTTCATGGACCCCAAAGCAGCCCTCAGCTCCTCCAGGGCCAGAGGGGCCTCCAAAGGCTCCCGCAACTCCGGAGTCAGACGCTCCCCCAGTCCCCCAAGAAAAAAATCAATTAAACCCTGATCGATCCCCCACCCTCTCCCCAAATAACTCATCGTACCACGAAGCCGCGATACCTAACATGGCCTCCGTGGACTCCTCCAACCCATCAGCACCTTGGAGCCCCACCATGTCCACCCTCCTCTGCCTCGACTTCAAACGCTGGAAGAAGTATCTCGACGGCTTCTCCCCGCCCTCCCGGGCCTCCAGACCCGCCTGTCTCTGCAGGCCCACGGCCTGTGCCACATAAAAGGCCTTAAGCCCCGCCTTCAGCTCCTCTAGCCGACCATGCGCCAGCGCAGGGGCCACCTCTCCCCTCAAAACCTGCCCCCACAAATCCTGCAGCTCACCCGCCAACCCAGCCACCTCCGCCCTCCGACTCCTATTCAGCTCCTTCACCCACTCCCTACAAAATTTCCCCGTCCTCCCCTTTACACTTTCCCACCAACTACCCCAGTCTGGATACAGAGGCCGCAAGAGCCTCCACCCACCATAAAACCACCTAAAGCGGTCACAAAACTCCCGATCCTCCAGAAGGGAGTTCTGGAGCCGCCATCTAGGCCTCCCCCATCCCGCTCCTCCCAACTCAACCCGGACCCTCACCATGCAATGGTCCGAGCCCCACATAGGACCCGAGAACCACCCCGACAAAGACACCCCCCCTGAAATAAAAAGATAGTCGATCCGGGACCGAGCCCCTCTAGAGTTAGTCCAGGTATATCCCGGCCCACCCCCCCCCACCTGAACAAAGGCATCCCTCAACCCAAAATCCCCACAGAGCTTCCCCAGCTCACCTGACCCCGCCCCCCTCGCATCCACCGACACGTTCAGGTCCCCTCCGAAAATGACCACCCTAGTGGTCATCAAGAGAGGAGCCAAATCTTCAAAAAACCCCAACCTCCTACCCCGGACACTAGGTGCATAAACGTTCACCCACCTCACCCGCACTCCCCTCCATAACCCATCAACCGACAGTACCCTCCCCGGCACTACACACACGCTGGACTCCACAGTCACAGAGTGCCTGAACAAAATTCCCACCCCATCCTCCCTCACAGATCCCACTCCCCATGCAGAATCCCCCTCCCTCCAATCCCCAGCAAACCTTGAAATATCCCCCCCATCCCTCAAATGACATTCCTGCAAAAAGAAAACCTCTGCAGGAACGGACTTAAAAAAGGAAAACACAGCCCTCCTCTTCAGGGCATCCCCCAAACCCCGCACATTAACAGTTGCCACTGTCAACCCCCCCATAACAAAACCCAGAAAAAGGAAAGCAAAACTCCCCAAACACACAGTAGATAACAATAACGAACACAACCCCACACAACCAAAGTCCGGTCTATTACATAGAAGTTCATTTTCAAATTAAAACTCACGATTCACCATCCCGTCCATCACCCGGCTGACCTCGGTCCTGTCCGACAGTAGTCTCAGCGGCAGCAGCTTCCGGCAGGCGGGACATGGGCCGAACCGCCACCGTAGACTGCCGCACCACATTCGGACTCTGGCTTTCCAACGCTGACGGGCCGCTATCACTGGACACAGTCACCAGCCCCTCCGCCGAGTCCTCGTCGTCCGACTCCGCCACCGAGGACCCGTCCCCAGACGAGCTGAAAAGGGCCGGTGACGAGACGGCCCCCTCCACCTCCAGAGTCGTCCGGTCCAACAACGGCCCTCCACTCCCCTCCGCCACCTTCCCGAGCACCTGGAGCTTCACCAGGCCTCCCCGATCACTCCCCGACTCAGCAGGCCGCTTTCCCCCCCTCTGCGGCACCTCAGGCTCCGGCAGCATCTCCTCCACCTCAGTCATCGGGAGGGAACTCCACGCCTTGTCGCCCTCCACTCCGCCCTCCGGGCCACCAGACGGCGATGTCTCCAAAAGCTGCACCTCTCCATCCCGATCCGCCACCAGGGGGAGCCCCCCCTCATCCTCACGACCATGCGGCCTCCTTTGTTCTCGGGAGAGCGCAATGGCCGCCTCGGCTAGCGACGAGTCGCTAGCTCCTGGCCCTTCCATCTCTCCAGCCTCTCCTTGCTCGCGCCGTTCGACCACCTCCCGCTCCTCCTCACCAGCCTGCCGACCAACTGTCTCCGCATAAGTGCGTCGCCGCCACGAACAGTCCCGAAACAGGTGGGAAGCCGAGCCACAGAGCGAACAGAGCTTGGGCTCCCGACACTCCGCCGCCTGATGTCCATTTTTGCCACAAAACCGGCAGCGCAAACCCGGACACTGTTGTTTAGCATGCCCCCGCGCTCCACACCGTCTGCAGTACTCAGGCTGCCCTGGGTAAGTCAAAAACCCCCTATCCGGGCCCAAAGAAAAAGAACCCGGAGGGTGCATTAACTCACCCAGGCTCCCAGGCACCACCCGCAGCTTCACTAGGTAGCGCCGCTTGCCATTCCACATTCCAAACGTCTGCAAGCGGGTCCCTCCAACAACTTCGGAACAGTAGCGCCGCAGGAAAACTTCCACGTCTTGATCCGCCACCCAGGGATTGTACATGTGCACAATTAGCGGCAAGCGGTCCTGTGCGAAGAGTGGCCGCACCTGGAGCCCCTTAATCCGCTCGTCCTCAGCCTTCTCCGCCCACGCCGTGATGAACTGATGGCAAGTCGGCAACGCACAAAAAGATATGTCCACGGATCCGGAACTGGAAAAATCTTGAAAACAATAAACCAAGTCTGGATGTAGTCCCAACGCTCCCTCCAATAACTCCACCGCCACGTACCGTCCAGAAAAACGACCCCTCACCTCCACCGAAGCATCCTCCGCCAACTCCACTCGAACCGTATTCCGAAGTCGCGCCCATCGGGCCGACGAGTCTCGATCAGTCTCTCCTCTCATTGATCCTTACTTGATCTTAGCCAAAAGGCCGAGAAGCGATACCCCACAACTGCACGGGGTCCGGCGGCCCCTCTAGCGACGCCCCCCGCGCTCACATGGTTACGGGGGGAGGCGGGGCCAGCAAAAGCCGACCGCCGCCGCTAAACAAAACACCACGACGCTTGACTTTGGACAGGCAGGTGCAGCTCCGCCGAAGCAGAGCTTCCAAAAATACCGTAAACTCGGGGCAGTTCCCCTCCACGGAAATCTTTAGTAAAAGGCGAAAGATTTGTACGAGATGAAGAGAAACCCGAGCGATGGCTGCCACAGGGCACGCTGGTCGGAGAGCACGAACGGCGCCGGTCGTGGACATGAGGGTGACTCCAAGGCGTTGCCCAGTGGCAACAAGACGGCAGTATCAACATCCCCTTTAAATTTAAAAAAAAAAAAAAAAAAAAAAAGAGTAAAAGGGCGGGAAAACCCAAAAGGGGCCGAAAAGGGAGGTGGCGCGGTTGGCCAAAAGACCTGGCGAGGACTCCTGCTGTGTGTGTGTCTGTCTGTCTGTCTGTCTGTCTGTCTGTCTGTCTGTCTGTCTGTCTGTCTGTCTGTCGAGGAGGATTTCATCAGAGTCAGTCAGTTCCACTGGGTCGGTTCTTTACTTCCACAGTCAAAGGGATGTGCACCGTTCCCGGAGACGCTGCAATACCGGGTCGATGCGTGGAGCGGACGGAGCAAGCCCCTCTTCCGTCTCCCTGTTCCAAAAATCAGATTAATATATGGTCCTCGGGTAGAGGACGTATCAGATATTAAACTGATAAGAACAGATACTACACTTGATCTTAGCCAAAAGGCCGAGAAGCGATACCCCACAACTGCACGGGGTCCGGCGGCCCCTCTAGCGACGCCCCCCGCGCTCACATGGTTACGGGGGGAGGCGGGGCCAGCAAA
Source organism: Alosa pseudoharengus (assembly GCF_046254945.1). Lineage (NCBI taxonomy): Eukaryota > Metazoa > Chordata > Actinopteri > Clupeiformes > Clupeidae > Alosa > Alosa pseudoharengus. The sequence continues at coordinate 3,774,967 of NW_027468663.1, forward strand.
AGCCGACCGCCGCCGCTAAACAAAACACCACGAC
>NW_027468663.1:3787500-3805000 GCF_046254945.1 Alosa pseudoharengus
GCGTTGCCCAGTGGCAACAAGACGGCAGTATCAACATCCCCTTTAAATTTAAAAAAAAAAAAAAAAAAAAAAAAGAGTAAAAGGGCGGGAAAACCCAAAAGGGGCCGAAAAGGGAGGTGGCGCGGTTGGCCAAAAGACCTGGCGAGGACTCCTGCTGTGTGTGTGTCTGTCTGTCTGTCTGTCTGTCTGTCTGTCTGTCTGTCTGTCTGTCTGTCTGTCTGTCGAGGAGGATTTCATCAGAGTCAGTCAGTTCCACTGGGTCGGTTCTTTACTTCCACAGTCAAAGGGATGTGCACCGTTCCCGGAGACGCTGCAATACCGGGTCGATGCGTGGAGCGGACGGAGCAAGCCCCTCTTCCGTCTCCCTGTTCCAAAAATCAGATTAATATATGGTCCTCGGGTAGAGGACGTATCAGATATTAAACTGATAAGAACAGATTTTTTTTTTTTTTTTTTTTTTTTTTAATGATTTATTGCATGACGTGAGTCAAACCATACAAACGTCCCCCTGGACGACCAAAAACACCAGTAAAGAAAAACACGCCCACCGGACGTCAAAAGAAAATTATACCATACCTAAACCATACACATCCAACAAAACCATACAGCCAGCAGTACAGGCAACCAAAGCCACAAAAACCCCAACAAAAAAATGCACAGCCATCATCAAACAATCATGCGTACTAGGGCCATAACACGTCACTTGACTTTAATCAGCCCATTCACAAAACTATCAACAAGAACATACCCATCACCAAACACACATCACAGCAAAGAGTCCTCATTTCTAGGCTCCACCATACCAGTAGAAGCCTTCAAATTGTCCTCATCGCACCCCAGCAGGAAAACCGGGGAGGCCCCGCCTCCAGCCACCACGACGCAACTGGCCTTGGCGCCCACGGCCTCCATATCATCGCAGTCGACCTTGCAAACACACATCAGTCACTTCCACTTGACTCCACCATGCCAGTCAGCTGCTTCAAATTCTTCTCGTCCCAGCCCAGAAGCAAATCCGAGCCGACCACCAACTCATCACCGGGTCCGCTGTCATCGACCTCGATCTCCTCATCGCTGTCGTCATCGCCATCCTCTTCCTCCAGGGGGGTGACCTGGCCAAACACCTGCACCGTCGAGCACGACCTGAGGCGGCGCACCGGAGTCTCCTCCGACCCGCTGTCCTCCAGGGGGCGCTTCCCAGCAGCTGGCACCACTCCCGTGACCACCACCTCCTCATCGAAGGGGCAATCAGCCCACGACCCAGGTGAAACCTCTCCCGCCGACTCATCCGCAGCAACACCGGAACACGTCTCCTCAGCCACAGCCTTGGGGGGATCAGCCAGAGGCCCAGGAGAAACCACAGGAACACCAGAACACATGTCCTCGGCCACAGCCTGGGGGGAATCAGCTGTAGGCCTAGGAGAAAGCACACTGACAACATGAACAGCCTGGGGAGCTGCAGACTGAGATGAACCCTCCGGGGTGGGAACAGAGGGCCCCTCAGCAGCAGCTCCACGTGCACTCACCACCTGCTCGCTGCTAGCCACCATCTTCGCTACCTCATGGCTCACCACCTGCTCGTCGTTAGCCGCCATCTTAGCGACCACATGGCCACCGACAGTCACAGGATCAGCAGGCCTCGAAGGAGCCTTCCCGGGGGGTATAGGGGACTCCTCTCCAGCAGCCGACCGTACGTCCGTCGGTCCTCGACCCTCAGACTCTTCACGACCAACAGCAGCACTCTTCCGACCTGGGCAGACTCTAAACAGGTGCTCCGAAGACCCACAAAGACTGCAGGTCTTCGGAGCCAAACATTTCGCCGCCATGTGCTCCGTAGAGCCGCAATGGCGGCACCTGGTTACTTTACAGTCCTCTCTAACATGCCCACATTCCCCACACTTCCAGCAACCCCCAGGCCTCCCAGGGACAAACAAGTAACCCCTGTCTGGCCCCAAAGCGAAGGACTGGGGAGGAGAAGCGTCCACCTTAAAACGCACTTTAAAACGCCTTCTCCCCGTCCAAAACCCCCTGGAATCAGTCACTTTAGCACCCTCCCGCACATCCACACAGTACCTCTTCAAAAAAGAAATAATGTCTTCCTCCAGAACAAAGGGATTAAACATATGCACAAACACATGGGTCTCCGAAGTAGCACAAGTGATATCCTTCAAACAAAAGTCCTTCAAAAGCACAGCATTCCTCTTCTCCCAAATCCTCTTCTTAGCAAGCTCAAAAAACAGTTCAGTACGAAAAGTAACATCAAAAGTACCTTGTGGCCGATACTCCTGCAGACACAGCACCTCCTGAATTCCCAAGTCCAAGCATTCCAGCAACACCTTGTCCGAGAAAAACTCCCTCTTCACGTCCTTCCTTCTCCTTTCCGGAATCACGAAACGAACCGTATTCCTCAATCTCAATGGACCCAGAGTCCCCATCGCCTTCCCGTCGCGTGCGCGTACACTTGATCTTAGCCAAAAGGCCGAGAAGCGATACCCCACAACTGCACGGGGTCCGGCGGCCCCTCTAGCGACGCCCCCCGCGCTCACATGGTTACGGGGGGAGGCGGGGCCAGCAAAAGCCGACCGCCGCCGCTAAACAAAACACCACGACGCTTGACTTTGGACAGGCAGGTGCAGCTCCGCCGAAGCAGAGCTTCCAAAAATACCGTAAACTCGGGGCAGTTCCCCTCCACGGAAATCTTTAGTAAAAGGCGAAAGATTTGTACGAGATGAAGAGAAACCCGAGCGATGGCTGCCACAGGGCACGCTGGTCGGAGAGCACGAACGGCGCCGGTCGTGGACATGAGGGTGACTCCAAGGCGTTGCCCAGTGGCAACAAGACGGCAGTATCAACATCCCCTTTAAATTAAAAAAAAAAAAAAAAAAAAAAAAAAAAGAGTAAAAGGGCGGGAAAACCCAAAAGGGGCCGAAAAGGGAGGTGGCGCGGTTGGCCAAAAGACCTGGCGAGGACTCCTGCTGTGTCTGTCTGTCTGTCTGTCTGTCTGTCTGTCTGTCTGTCTGTCTGTCTGTCTGTCTGTCTCTCTGTCTGTCTGTCGAGGAGGATTTCATCAGAGTCAGTCAGTTCCACTGGGTCGGTTCTTTACTTCCACAGTCAAAGGGATTTGCACCGTTCCCGGAGTCGCTGCAATACCGGGTCGATGCGTGGAACGGACGGAGCAAGCCCCACTTCCGTCTCCCTGTTCCAAAAATCAGATTAATATATGGTCCTCGGGTAGAGGACGTATCAGATATTAAACTGATAAGAACAGATTTTTTTTCTATTCGTTCGGGAGAGGGGAAAAGGGGAAGTGGAGGGGAAAGGGAAGGTACGGGGGAGGAATGTGCCCCCCTGGCGGACGGTGGTTCAATGCCACAATGGCACGGTCCACAGACTCTAGGGGGATTAACAAAAGTAAAGACAAACAACACAGATTTGGCACCCTCCCTGGCGGCACTGCAATACCGAGGAGGGCGCCGGGTGCAGGGACAAGCCCCACCCCATTTAAACATGGGAAGCGTAGCACATTGCAATCCGGTCGATCGCTCGGAACCGGCTGCTACACTTGATCTTAGCCAAAAGGCCGAGAAGCGATACCCCACAACTGCACGGGGTCCGGCGGCCCCTCTAGCGACGCCCCCCGCGCTCACATGGTTACGGGGGGAGGCGGGGCCAGCAAAAGCCGACCGCCGCCGCTAAACAAAACACCACGACGCTTGACTTTGGACAGGCAGGTGCAGCTCCGCCGAAGCAGAGCTTCCAAAAATACCGTAAACTCGGGGCAGTTCCCCTCCACGGAAATCTTTAGTAAAAGGCGAAAGATTTGTACGAGATGAAGAGAAACCCGAGCGATGGCTGCCACAGGGCACGCTGGTCGGAGAGCACGAACGGCGCCGGTCGTGGACATGAGGGTGACTCCAAGGCGTTGCCCAGTGGCAACAAGACGGCAGTATCAACATCCCCTTTAAATTAAAAAAAAAAAAAAAAAAAAAAAAAAAAAAAGAGTAAAAGGGCGGGAAAACCCAAAAGGGGCCGAAAAGGGAGGTGGCGCGGTTGGCCAAAAGACCTGGCGAGGACTCCTGCTGTGTCTGTCTGTCTGTCTGTCTGTCTGTCTGTCTGTCTGTCTGTCTGTCTGTCTGTCTGTCTGTCTGTCTGTCGAGGAGGATTTCATCAGAGTCAGTCAGTTCCACTGGGTCGGTTCTTTACTTCCACAGTCAAAGGGATTTGCACCGTTCCCGGAGTCGCTGCAATACCGGGTCGATGCGTGGAGCGGACGGAGCAAGCCCCACTTCCGTCTCCCTGTTCCAAAAATCAGATTAATATATGGTCCTCGGGTAGAGGACGTATCAGATATTAAACTGATAAGAACAGATTTTTTTTTTTTTTTTTTTTTTTTTTTTAATGATTTATTGCATGACGTGAGTCAAACCATACAAACGTCCCCCTGGACGACCAAAAACACCAGTAAAGAAAAACACGCCCACCGGACGTCAAAAGAAAATTATACCATACCTAAACCATACACATCCAACAAAACCATACAGCCAGCAGTACAGGCAACCAAAGCCACAAAAACCCCAACAAAAAAATGCACAGCCATCATCAAACAATCATGCGTACTAGGGCCATAACACGTCACTTGACTTTAATCAGCCCATTCACAAAACTATCAACAAGAACATACCCATCACCAAACACACATCACAGCAAAGAGTCCTCATTTCCAGGCTCCACCATACCAGTAGAAGCCTTCAAATTGTCCTCATTGCACCCCAGCAGGAAAACCGGGGAGGCCCCGCCTCCAGCCACCACGACGCAACTGGCCTTGGCGCCCACGGCCTCCATATCATCGCAGTCGACCTTGCAAACACACATCAGTCACTTCCACTCGACTCCACCATGCCAGTCAGCTGCTTCAAATTCTTCTCGTCCCAGCCCAGAAGCAAATCCGAGCCGACCACCAACTCATCACCGGGTCCGCTGTCATCGACCTCGATCTCCTCATCGCTGTCGTCATCGCCATCCTCTTCCTCCAGGGGGGTGACCTGGCCAAACACCTGCACCGTCGAGCACGACCTGAGGCGGCGCACCGGAGTCTCCTCCGACCCGCTGTCCTCCAGGGGGCGCTTCCCAGCAGCTGGCACCACTCCCGTGACCACCACCTCCTCATCGAAGGGGCAATCAGCCCACGACCCAGGTGAAACCTCTCCCGCCGACTCATCCGCAGCAACACCGGAACACGTCTCCTCAGCCACAGCCTTGGGGGGATCAGCCAGAGGCCCAGGAGAAACCACAGGAACACCAGAACACAAGTCCTCGGCCACAGCCTGGGGGGAATCAGCTGTAGGCCTAGGAGAAAGCACACTGACAACATGAACAGCCTGGGGAGCTGCAGACTGAGATGAACCCTCCGGGGTGGGAACAGAGGGCCCCTCAGCAGCAGCTCCACGTGCACTCACCACCTGCTCGCTGCTAGCCACCATCTTCGCTACCTCATGGCTCACCACCTGCTCGTCGTTAGCCGCCATCTTAGCGACCACATGGCCACCGACAGTCACAGGATCAGCAGGCCTCGAAGGAGCCTTCCCGGGGGGTATAGGGGACTCCTCTCCAGCAGCCGACCGTACGTCCGTCGGTCCTCGACCCTCAGACTCTTCACGACCAACAGCAGCACTCTTCCGACCTGGGCAGACTCTAAACAGGTGCTCCGAAGACCCACAAAGACTGCAGGTCTTCGGAGCCAAACATTTCGCCGCCATGTGCTCCGTAGAGCCGCAATGGCGGCACCTGGTTACTTTACAGTCCTCTCTAACATGCCCACATTCCCCACACTTCCAGCAACCCCCAGGCCTCCCAGGGACAAACAAGTAACCCCTGTCTGGCCCCAAAGCGAAGGACTGGGGAGGAGAAGCGTCCACCTTAAAACGCACTTTAAAACGCCTTCTCCCCGTCCAAAACCCCCTGGAATCAGTCACTTTAGCACCCTCCCGCACATCCACACAGTACCTCTTCAAAAAAGAAATAATGTCTTCCTCCAGAACAAAGGGATTAAACATATGCACAAACACATGGGTCTCCGAAGTAGCACAAGTGATATCCTTCAAACAAAAGTCCTTCAAAAGCACAGCATTCCTCTTCTCCCAAATCCTCTTCTTAGCAAGCTCAAAAAACAGTTCAGTACGAAAAGTAACATCAAAAGTACCTTGTGGCCGATACTCCTGCAGACACAGCACCTCCTGAATTCCCAAGTCCAAGCATTCCAGCAACACCTTGTCCGAGAAAAACTCCCTCTTCACGTCCTTCCTTCTCCTTTCCGGAATCACGAAACGAACCGTATTCCTCAATCTCAATGGACCCAGAGTCCCCATCGCCTTCCCGTCGCGTGCGCGTACACTTGATCTTAGCCAAAAGGCCGAGAAGCGATACCCCACAACTGCACGGGGTCCGGCGGCCCCTCTAGCGACGCCCCCCGCGCTCACATGGTTACGGGGGGAGGCGGGGCCAGCAAAAGCCGACCGCCGCCGCTAAACAAAACACCACGACGCTTGACTTTGGACAGGCAGGTGCAGCTCCGCCGAAGCAGAGCTTCCAAAAATACCGTAAACTCGGGGCAGTTCCCCTCCACGGAAATCTTTAGTAAAAGGCGAAAGATTTGTACGAGATGAAGAGAAACCCGAGCGATGGCTGCCACAGGGCACGCTGGTCGGAGAGCACGAACGGCGCCGGTCGTGGACATGAGGGTGACTCCAAGGCGTTGCCCAGTGGCAACAAGACGGCAGTATCAACATCCCCTTTAAATTAAAAAAAAAAAAAAAAAAAAAAAAAAAAGAGTAAAAGGGCGGGAAAACCCAAAAGGGGCCGAAAAGGGAGGTGGCGCGGTTGGCCAAAAGACCTGGCGAGGACTCCTGCTGTGTCTGTCTGTCTGTCTGTCTGTCTGTCTGTCTGTCTGTCTGTCTGTCTGTCTGTCTGTCTCTCTGTCTGTCTGTCGAGGAGGATTTCATCAGAGTCAGTCAGTTCCACTGGGTCGGTTCTTTACTTCCACAGTCAAAGGGATTTGCACCGTTCCCGGAGTCGCTGCAATACCGGGTCGATGCGTGGAACGGACGGAGCAAGCCCCACTTCCGTCTCCCTGTTCCAAAAATCAGATTAATATATGGTCCTCGGGTAGAGGACGTATCAGATATTAAACTGATAAGAACAGATTTTTTTTCTATTCGTTCGGGAGAGGGGAAAAGGGGAAGTGGAGGGGAAAGGGAAGGTACGGGGGAGGAATGTGCCCCCCTGGCGGACGGTGGTTCAATGCCACAATGGCACGGTCCACAGACTCTAGGGGGATTAACAAAAGTAAAGACAAACAACACAGATTTGGCACCCTCCCTGGCGGCACTGCAATACCGAGGAGGGCGCCGGGTGCAGGGACAAGCCCCACCCCATTTAAACATGGGAAGCGTAGCACATTGCAATCCGGTCGATCGCTCGGAACCGGCTGCTACACTTGATCTTAGCCAAAAGGCCGAGAAGCGATACCCCACAACTGCACGGGGTCCGGCGGCCCCTCTAGCGACGCCCCCCGCGCTCACATGGTTACGGGGGGAGGCGGGGCCAGCAAAAGCCGACCGCCGCCGCTAAACAAAACACCACGACGCTTGACTTTGGACAGGCAGGTGCAGCTCCGCCGAAGCAGAGCTTCCAAAAATACCGTAAACTCGGGGCAGTTCCCCTCCACGGAAATCTTTAGTAAAAGGCGAAAGATTTGTACGAGATGAAGAGAAACCCGAGCGATGGCTGCCACAGGGCACGCTGGTCGGAGAGCACGAACGGCGCCGGTCGTGGACATGAGGGTGACTCCAAGGCGTTGCCCAGTGGCAACAAGACGGCAGTATCAACATCCCCTTTAAATTAAAAAAAAAAAAAAAAAAAAAAAAAAAAAAGAGTAAAAGGGCGGGAAAACCCAAAAGGGGCCGAAAAGGGAGGTGGCGCGGTTGGCCAAAAGACCTGGCGAGGACTCCTGCTGTGTCTGTCTGTCTGTCTGTCTGTCTGTCTGTCTGTCTGTCTGTCTGTCTGTCTGTCTGTCTGTCTGTCTGTCGAGGAGGATTTCATCAGAGTCAGTCAGTTCCACTGGGTCGGTTCTTTACTTCCACAGTCAAAGGGATTTGCACCGTTCCCGGAGTCGCTGCAATACCGGGTCGATGCGTGGAGCGGACGGAGCAAGCCCCACTTCCGTCTCCCTGTTCCAAAAATCAGATTAATATATGGTCCTCGGGTAGAGGACGTATCAGATATTAAACTGATAAGAACAGATTTTTTTTTTTTTTTTTTTTTTTTTTTTAATGATTTATTGCATGACGTGAGTCAAACCATACAAACGTCCCCCTGGACGACCAAAAACACCAGTAAAGAAAAACACGCCCACCGGACGTCAAAAGAAAATTATACCATACCTAAACCATACACATCCAACAAAACCATACAGCCAGCAGTACAGGCAACCAAAGCCACAAAAACCCCAACAAAAAAATGCACAGCCATCATCAAACAATCATGCGTACTAGGGCCATAACACGTCACTTGACTTTAATCAGCCCATTCACAAAACTATCAACAAGAACATACCCATCACCAAACACACATCACAGCAAAGAGTCCTCATTTCCAGGCTCCACCATACCAGTAGAAGCCTTCAAATTGTCCTCATTGCACCCCAGCAGGAAAACCGGGGAGGCCCCGCCTCCAGCCACCACGACGCAACTGGCCTTGGCGCCCACGGCCTCCATATCATCGCAGTCGACCTTGCAAACACACATCAGTCACTTCCACTCGACTCCACCATGCCAGTCAGCTGCTTCAAATTCTTCTCGTCCCAGCCCAGAAGCAAATCCGAGCCGACCACCAACTCATCACCGGGTCCGCTGTCATCGACCTCGATCTCCTCATCGCTGTCGTCATCGCCATCCTCTTCCTCCAGGGGGGTGACCTGGCCAAACACCTGCACCGTCGAGCACGACCTGAGGCGGCGCACCGGAGTCTCCTCCGACCCGCTGTCCTCCAGGGGGCGCTTCCCAGCAGCTGGCACCACTCCCGTGACCACCACCTCCTCATCGAAGGGGCAATCAGCCCACGACCCAGGTGAAACCTCTCCCGCCGACTCATCCGCAGCAACACCGGAACACGTCTCCTCAGCCACAGCCTTGGGGGGATCAGCCAGAGGCCCAGGAGAAACCACAGGAACACCAGAACACAAGTCCTCGGCCACAGCCTGGGGGGAATCAGCTGTAGGCCTAGGAGAAAGCACACTGACAACATGAACAGCCTGGGGAGCTGCAGACTGAGATGAACCCTCCGGGGTGGGAACAGAGGGCCCCTCAGCAGCAGCTCCACGTGCACTCACCACCTGCTCGCTGCTAGCCACCATCTTCGCTACCTCATGGCTCACCACCTGCTCGTCGTTAGCCGCCATCTTAGCGACCACATGGCCACCGACAGTCACAGGATCAGCAGGCCTCGAAGGAGCCTTCCCGGGGGGTATAGGGGACTCCTCTCCAGCAGCCGACCGTACGTCCGTCGGTCCTCGACCCTCAGACTCTTCACGACCAACAGCAGCACTCTTCCGACCTGGGCAGACTCTAAACAGGTGCTCCGAAGACCCACAAAGACTGCAGGTCTTCGGAGCCAAACATTTCGCCGCCATGTGCTCCGTAGAGCCGCAATGGCGGCACCTGGTTACTTTACAGTCCTCTCTAACATGCCCACATTCCCCACACTTCCAGCAACCCCCAGGCCTCCCAGGGACAAACAAGTAACCCCTGTCTGGCCCCAAAGCGAAGGACTGGGGAGGAGAAGCGTCCACCTTAAAACGCACTTTAAAACGCCTTCTCCCCGTCCAAAACCCCCTGGAATCAGTCACTTTAGCACCCTCCCGCACATCCACACAGTACCTCTTCAAAAAAGAAATAATGTCTTCCTCCAGAACAAAGGGATTAAACATATGCACAAACACATGGGTCTCCGAAGTAGCACAAGTGATATCCTTCAAACAAAAGTCCTTCAAAAGCACAGCATTCCTCTTCTCCCAAATCCTCTTCTTAGCAAGCTCAAAAAACAGTTCAGTACGAAAAGTAACATCAAAAGTACCTTGTGGCCGATACTCCTGCAGACACAGCACCTCCTGAATTCCCAAGTCCAAGCATTCCAGCAACACCTTGTCCGAGAAAAACTCCCTCTTCACGTCCTTCCTTCTCCTTTCCGGAATCACGAAACGAACCGTATTCCTCAATCTCAATGGACCCAGAGTCCCCATCGCCTTCCCGTCGCGTGCGCGTACACTTGATCTTAGCCAAAAGGCCGAGAAGCGATACCCCACAACTGCACGGGGTCCGGCGGCCCCTCTAGCGACGCCCCCCGCGCTCACATGGTTACGGGGGGAGGCGGGGCCAGCAAAAGCCGACCGCCGCCGCTAAACAAAACACCACGACGCTTGACTTTGGACAGGCAGGTGCAGCTCCGCCGAAGCAGAGCTTCCAAAAATACCGTAAACTCGGGGCAGTTCCCCTCCACGGAAATCTTTAGTAAAAGGCGAAAGATTTGTACGAGATGAAGAGAAACCCGAGCGATGGCTGCCACAGGGCACGCTGGTCGGAGAGCACGAACGGCGCCGGTCGTGGACATGAGGGTGACTCCAAGGCGTTGCCCAGTGGCAACAAGACGGCAGTATCAACATCCCCTTTAAATTAAAAAAAAAAAAAAAAAAAAAAAAAAAGAGTAAAAGGGCGGGAAAACCCAAAAGGGGCCGAAAAGGGAGGTGGCGCGGTTGGCCAAAAGACCTGGCGAGGACTCCTGCTGTGTCTGTCTGTCTGTCTGTCTGTCTGTCTGTCTGTCTGTCTGTCTGTCTGTCTGTCTGTCTCTCTGTCTGTCTGTCGAGGAGGATTTCATCAGAGTCAGTCAGTTCCACTGGGTCGGTTCTTTACTTCCACAGTCAAAGGGATTTGCACCGTTCCCGGAGTCGCTGCAATACCGGGTCGATGCGTGGAACGGACGGAGCAAGCCCCACTTCCGTCTCCCTGTTCCAAAAATCAGATTAATATATGGTCCTCGGGTAGAGGACGTATCAGATATTAAACTGATAAGAACAGATTTTTTTTCTATTCGTTCGGGAGAGGGGAAAAGGGGAAGTGGAGGGGAAAGGGAAGGTACGGGGGAGGAATGTGCCCCCCTGGCGGACGGTGGTTCAATGCCACAATGGCACGGTCCACAGACTCTAGGGGGATTAACAAAAGTAAAGACAAACAACACAGATTTGGCACCCTCCCTGGCGGCACTGCAATACCGAGGAGGGCGCCGGGTGCAGGGACAAGCCCCACCCCATTTAAACATGGGAAGCGTAGCACATTGCAATCCGGTCGATCGCTCGGAACCGGCTGCTACACTTGATCTTAGCCAAAAGGCCGAGAAGCGATACCCCACAACTGCACGGGGTCCGGCGGCCCCTCTAGCGACGCCCCCCGCGCTCACATGGTTACGGGGGGAGGCGGGGCCAGCAAAAGCCGACCGCCGCCGCTAAACAAAACACCACGACGCTTGACTTTGGACAGGCAGGTGCAGCTCCGCCGAAGCAGAGCTTCCAAAAATACCGTAAACTCGGGGCAGTTCCCCTCCACGGAAATCTTTAGTAAAAGGCGAAAGATTTGTACGAGATGAAGAGAAACCCGAGCGATGGCTGCCACAGGGCACGCTGGTCGGAGAGCACGAACGGCGCCGGTCGTGGACATGAGGGTGACTCCAAGGCGTTGCCCAGTGGCAACAAGACGGCAGTATCAACATCCCCTTTAAATTAAAAAAAAAAAAAAAAAAAAAAAAAAAAAAAAGAGTAAAAGGGCGGGAAAACCCAAAAGGGGCCGAAAAGGGAGGTGGCGCGGTTGGCCAAAAGACCTGGCGAGGACTCCTGCTGTGTCTGTCTGTCTGTCTGTCTGTCTGTCTGTCTGTCTGTCTGTCTGTCTGTCTGTCTGTCTGTCTGTCGAGGAGGATTTCATCAGAGTCTGTCAGTTCCACTGGGTCGGTTCTTTACTTCCACAGTCAAAGGGATTTGCACCGTTCCCGGAGTCGCTGCAATACCGGGTCGATGCGTGGAGCGGACGGAGCAAGCCCCACTTCCGTCTCCCTGTTCCAAAAATCAGATTAATATATGGTCCTCGGGTAGAGGACGTATCAGATATTAAACTGATAAGAACAGATTTTTTTTTTTTTTTTTTTTTTTTTTTTAATGATTTATTGCATGACGTGAGTCAAACCATACAAACGTCCCCCTGGACGACCAAAAACACCAGTAAAGAAAAACACGCCCACCGGACGTCAAAAGAAAATTATACCATACCTAAACCATACACATCCAACAAAACCATACAGCCAGCAGTACAGGCAACCAAAGCCACAAAAACCCCAACAAAAAAATGCACAGCCATCATCAAACAATCATGCGTACTAGGGCCATAACACGTCACTTGACTTTAATCAGCCCATTCACAAAACTATCAACAAGAACATACCCATCACCAAACACACATCACAGCAAAGAGTCCTCATTTCCAGGCTCCACCATACCAGTAGAAGCCTTCAAATTGTCCTCATTGCACCCCAGCAGGAAAACCGGGGAGGCCCCGCCTCCAGCCACCACGACGCAACTGGCCTTGGCGCCCACGGCCTCCATATCATCGCAGTCGACCTTGCAAACACACATCAGTCACTTCCACTCGACTCCACCATGCCAGTCAGCTGCTTCAAATTCTTCTCGTCCCAGCCCAGAAGCAAATCCGAGCCGACCACCAACTCATCACCGGGTCCGCTGTCATCGACCTCGATCTCCTCATCGCTGTCGTCATCGCCATCCTCTTCCTCCAGGGGGGTGACCTGGCCAAACACCTGCACCGTCGAGCACGACCTGAGGCGGCGCACCGGAGTCTCCTCCGACCCGCTGTCCTCCAGGGGGCGCTTCCCAGCAGCTGGCACCACTCCCGTGACCACCACCTCCTCATCGAAGGGGCAATCAGCCCACGACCCAGGTGAAACCTCTCCCGCCGACTCATCCGCAGCAACACCGGAACACGTCTCCTCAGCCACAGCCTTGGGGGGATCAGCCAGAGGCCCAGGAGAAACCACAGGAACACCAGAACACAAGTCCTCGGCCACAGCCTGGGGGGAATCAGCTGTAGGCCTAGGAGAAAGCACACTGACAACATGAACAGCCTGGGGAGCTGCAGACTGAGATGAACCCTCCGGGGTGGGAACAGAGGGCCCCTCAGCAGCAGCTCCACGTGCACTCACCACCTGCTCGCTGCTAGCCACCATCTTCGCTACCTCATGGCTCACCACCTGCTCGTCGTTAGCCGCCATCTTAGCGACCACATGGCCACCGACAGTCACAGGATCAGCAGGCCTCGAAGGAGCCTTCCCGGGGGGTATAGGGGACTCCTCTCCAGCAGCCGACCGTACGTCCGTCGGTCCTCGACCCTCAGACTCTTCACGACCAACAGCAGCACTCTTCCGACCTGGGCAGACTCTAAACAGGTGCTCCGAAGACCCACAAAGACTGCAGGTCTTCGGAGCCAAACATTTCGCCGCCATGTGCTCCGTAGAGCCGCAATGGCGGCACCTGGTTACTTTACAGTCCTCTCTAACATGCCCACATTCCCCACACTTCCAGCAACCCCCAGGCCTCCCAGGGACAAACAAGTAACCCCTGTCTGGCCCCAAAGCGAAGGACTGGGGAGGAGAAGCGTCCACCTTAAAACGCACTTTAAAACGCCTTCTCCCCGTCCAAAACCCCCTGGAATCAGTCACTTTAGCACCCTCCCGCACATCCACACAGTACCTCTTCAAAAAAGAAATAATGTCTTCCTCCAGAACAAAGGGATTAAACATATGCACAAACACATGGGTCTCCGAAGTAGCACAAGTGATATCCTTCAAACAAAAGTCCTTCAAAAGCACAGCATTCCTCTTCTCCCAAATCCTCTTCTTAGCAAGCTCAAAAAACAGTTCAGTACGAAAAGTAACATCAAAAGTACCTTGTGGCCGATACTCCTGCAGACACAGCACCTCCTGAATTCCCAAGTCCAAGCATTCCAGCAACACCTTGTCCGAGAAAAACTCCCTCTTCACGTCCTTCCTTCTCCTTTCCGGAATCACGAAACGAACCGTATTCCTCAATCTCAATGGACCCAGAGTCCCCATCGCCTTCCCGTCGCGTGCGCGTACACTTGATCTTAGCCAAAAGGCCGAGAAGCGATACCCCACAACTGCACGGGGTCCGGCGGCCCCTCTAGCGACGCCCCCCGCGCTCACATGGTTACGGGGGGAGGCGGGGCCAGCAAAAGCCGACCGCCGCCGCTAAACAAAACACCACGACGCTTGACTTTGGACAGGCAGGTGCAGCTCCGCCGAAGCAGAGCTTCCAAAAATACCGTAAACTCGGGGCAGTTCCCCTCCACGGAAATCTTTAGTAAAAGGCGAAAGATTTGTACGAGATGAAGAGAAACCCGAGCGATGGCTGCCACAGGGCACGCTGGTCGGAGAGCACGAACGGCGCCGGTCGTGGACATGAGGGTGACTCCAAGGCGTTGCCCAGTGGCAACAAGACGGCAGTATCAACATCCCCTTTAAATTAAAAAAAAAAAAAAAAAAAAAAAAAAAAGAGTAAAAGGGCGGGAAAACCCAAAAGGGGCCGAAAAGGGAGGTGGCGCGGTTGGCCAAAAGACCTGGCGAGGACTCCTGCTGTGTCTGTCTGTCTGTCTGTCTGTCTGTCTGTCTGTCTGTCTGTCTGTCTGTCTGTCTGTCTGTCTCTCTGTCTGTCTGTCGAGGAGGATTTCATCAGAGTCAGTCAGTTCCACTGGGTCGGTTCTTTACTTCCACAGTCAAAGGGATTTGCACCGTTCCCGGAGTCGCTGCAATACCGGGTCGATGCGTGGAGCGGACGGAGCAAGCCCCACTTCCGTCTCCCTGTTCCAAAAATCAGATTAATATATGGTCCTCGGGTAGAGGACGTATCAGATATTAAACTGATAAGAACAGATTTTTTTTCTATTCGTTCGGGAGAGGGGAAAAGGGGAAGTGGAGGGGAAAGGGAAGGTACGGGGGAGGAATGTGCCCCCCTGGCGGACGGTGGTTCAATGCCACAATGGCACGGTCCACAGACTCTAGGGGGATTAACAAAAGTAAAGACAAACAACACAGATTTGGCACCCTCCCTGGCGGCACTGCAATACCGAGGAGGGCGCCGGGTGCAGGGACAAGCCCCACCCCATTTAAACATGGGAAGCGTAGCACATTGCAATCCGGTCGATCGCTCGGAACCGGCTGCTACACTTGATCTTAGCCAAAAGGCCGAGAAGCGATACCCCACAACTGCACGGGGTCCGGCGGCCCCTCTAGCGACGCCCCCCGCGCTCACATGGTTACGGGGGGAGGCGGGGCCAGCAAAAGCCGACCGCCGCCGCTAAACAAAACACCACGACGCTTGACTTTGGACAGGCAGGTGCAGCTCCGCCGAAGCAGAGCTTCCAAAAATACCGTAAACTCGGGGCAGTTCCCCTCCACGGAAATCTTTAGTAAAAGGCGAAAGATTTGTACGAGATGAAGAGAAACCCGAGCGATGGCTGCCACAGGGCACGCTGGTCGGAGAGCACGAACGGCGCCGGTCGTGGACATGAGGGTGACTCCAAGGCGTTGCCCAGTGGCAACAAGACGGCAGTATCAACATCCCCTTTAAATTAAAAAAAAAAAAAAAAAAAAAAAAAAAAGAGTAAAAGGGCGGGAAAACCCAAAAGGGGCCGAAAAGGGAGGTGGCGCGGTTGGCCAAAAGACCTGGCGAGGACTCCTGCTGTGTCTGTCTGTCTGTCTGTCTGTCTGTCTGTCTGTCTGTCTGTCTGTCTGTCTGTCTGTCTGTCTCTCTGTCTGTCTGTCGAGGAGGATTTCATCAGAGTCAGTCAGTTCCACTGGGTCGGTTCTTTACTTCCACAGTCAAAGGGATTTGCACCGTTCCCGGAGTCGCTGCAATACCGGGTCGATGCGTGGAGCGGACGGAGCAAGCCCCACTTCCGTCTCCCTGTTCCAAAAATCAGATTAATATATGGTCCTCGGGTAGAGGACGTATCAGATATTAAACTGATAAGAACAGATTTTTTTTCTATTCGTTCGGGAGAGGGGAAAAGGGGAAGTGGAGGGGAAAGGGAAGGTACGGGGGAGGAATGTGCCCCCCTGGCGGACGGTGGTTCAATGCCACAATGGCACGGTCCACAGACTCTAGGGGGATTAACAAAAGTAAAGACAAACAACACAGATTTGGCACCCTCCCTGGCGGCACTGCAATACCGAGGAGGGCGCCGGGTGCAGGGACAAGCCCCACCCCATTTAAACATGGGAAGCGTAGCACATTGCAATCCGGTCGATCGCTCGGAACCGGCTGCTACACTTGATCTTAGCCAAAAGGCCGAGAAGCGATACCCCACAACTGCACGGGGTCCGGCGGCCCCTCTAGCGACGCCCCCCGCGCTCACATGGTTACGGGGGGAGGCGGGGCCAGCAAAAGCCGACCGCCGCCGCTAAACAAAACACCACGACGCTTGACTTTGGACAGGCAGGTGCAGCTCCGCCGAAGCAGAGCTTCCAAAAATACCGTAAACTCGGGGCAGTTCCCCTCCACGGAAATCTTTAGTAAAAGGCGAAAGATTTGTACGAGATGAAGAGAAACCCGAGCGATGGCTGCCACAGGGCACGCTGGTCGGAGAGCACGAACGGCGCCGGTCGTGGACATGAGGGTGACTCCAAGGCGTTGCCCAGTGGCAACAAGACGGCAGTATCAACATCCCCTTTAAATTAAAAAAAAAAAAAAAAAAAAAAAAAAAAGAGTAAAAGGGCGGGAAAACCCAAAAGGGGCCGAAAAGGGAGGTGGCGCGGTTGGCCAAAAGACCTGGCGAGGACTCCTGCTGTGTCTGTCTGTCTGTCTGTCTGTCTGTCTGTCTGTCTGTCTGTCTGTCTGTCTGTCTCTCTGTCTCTCTGTCTCTCTGTCTCTCTGTCTGTCTGTCTCTCTGTCTGTCTGTCGAGGAGGATTTCATCAGAGTCAGTCAGTTCCACTGGGTCGGTTCTTTACTTCCACAGTCAAAGGGATGTGCACCGTTCCCGGAGTCACTGCAATACCGGGTCGATGCGTGGAGCGGACGGAGCAAGCCCCTCTTCCGTCTCCCTGTTCCAAAAATCAGATTAATATATGGTCCTCGGGTAGAGGACGTATCAGATATTAAACTGATAAGAACAGATACTACACTTGATCTTAGCCAAAAGGCCGAGAAGCGATACCCCACAACTGCACGGGGTCCGGCGGCCCCTCTAGCGACGCCCCCCGCGCTCACATGGTTACGGGGGGAGGCGGGGCCAGCAAAAGCCGACCGCCGCCGCTAAACAAAACACCACGACGCTTGACTTTGGACAGGCAGGTGCAGCTCCGCCGAAGCAGAGCTTC
>NW_027468663.1:3810000-3817500 GCF_046254945.1 Alosa pseudoharengus
GATAACATGGTTTAGCAGTGCACTCACCCCGCAAATGTCCATGCTGTCCACAAGTCCAACAAATGTCGGGCAGTTGAGGAACAAACAACCTGCCACGGTCTCTCCCAAGCGCAAACACGTGAGGAGGGACCCTCCAAGAGCCATCCGACTCCAGGCGGAAGAGAACACGGTACCTCCTCTTCCCCGTCCAAAATCCAAACTCGTCCACGATCTTCACTCCCTCAGAAACCCAGGAACAGTACCTCTCCAAAAACGACCTGACGTCCCTCTCCAGCACATGCGGGTTGTAGACATGAACCACCACCGTGAACTCCGGGGCACCCACCGCAAAGGAGCACTTCCCCAAGATGTTCTCAGGATTCCGCGCCAATGAATGCCACTTCCTCACCGCCGCCACCAGAAGAGGCACCTCCCGGAACGTCACCTCGTACTTCCAAGGAGCCCGAGCAGCCTGCAGACACAGGACCTCCACACCAGTCAGCCCCAACTCATCCCTCAGGATCTTCTCCGCCACGAAACCACGGGTAGCCGGCTCAACGACGGTCCCTGGCACATCCAGCCGGAGGGTGCGAGGACACACCCCCGATACCATCGCCCTCTCCTGGATAAGAACAGATACTACACTTGATCTTAGCCAAAAGGCCGAGAAGCGATACCCCACAACTGCACGGGGTCCGGCGGCCCCTCTAGCGACGCCCCCCGCGCTCACATGGTTACGGGGGGAGGCGGGGCCAGCAAAAGCCGACCGCCGCCGCCAAACAAAACACCACGACGCTTGACTTTGGACAGGCAGGTGCAGCTCCGCCGAAGCAGAGCTTCCAAAAATACCGTAAACTCGGGGCAGTTCCCCTCCACGGAAATCTTTAGTAAAAGGCGAAAGATTTGTACGAGATGAAGAGAAACCCGAGCGATGGCTGCCACAGGGCACGCTGGTCGGAGAGCACGAACGGCGCCGGTCGTGGACATGAGGGTGACTCCAAGGCGTTGCCCAGTGGCAACAAGACGGCAGTATCAACATCCCCTTTAAATTAAAAAAAAAAAAAAAAAAAAAAAAAAAAGAGTAAAAGGGCGGGAAAACCCAAAAGGGGCCGAAAAGGGAGGTGGCGCGGTTGGCCAAAAGACCTGGCGAGGACTCCTGCTGTGTCTGTCTGTCTGTCTGTCTGTCTGTCTGTCTGTCTGTCTGTCTGTCTGTCTGTCTCTCTGTCTGTCTGTCGAGGAGGATTTCATCAGAGTCAGTCAGTTCCACTGGGTCGGTTCTTTACTTCCACAGTCAAAGGGATTTGCACCGTTCCCGGAGTCGCTGCAATACCGGGTCGATGCGTGGAGCGGACGGAGCAAGCCCCACTTCCGTCTCCCTGTTCCAAAAATCAGATTAATATATGGTCCTCGGGTAGAGGACGTATCAGATATTAAACTGATAAGAACAGATTTTTTTTCTATTCGTTCGGGAGAGGGGAAAAGGGGAAGTGGAGGGGAAAGGGAAGGTACGGGGGAGGAATGTGCCCCCCTGGCGGACGGTGGTTCAATGCCACAATGGCACGGTCCACAGACTCTAGGGGGATTAACAAAAGTAAAGACAAACAACACAGATTTGGCACCCTCCCTGGCGGCACTGCAATACCGAGGAGGGCGCCGGGTGCAGGGACAAGCCCCACCCCATTTAAACATGGGAAGCGTAGCACATTGCAATCCGGTCGATCGCTCGGAACCGGCTGCTACACTTGATCTTAGCCAAAAGGCCGAGAAGCGATACCCCACAACTGCACGGGGTCCGGCGGCCCCTCTAGCGACGCCCCCCGCGCTCACATGGTTACGGGGGGAGGCGGGGCCAGCAAAAGCCGACCGCCGCCGCTAAACAAAACACCACGACGCTTGACTTTGGACAGGCAGGTGCAGCTCCGCCGAAGCAGAGCTTCCAAAAATACCGTAAACTCGGGGCAGTTCCCCTCCACGGAAATCTTTAGTAAAAGGCGAAAGATTTGTACGAGATGAAGAGAAACCCGAGCGATGGCTGCCACAGGGCACGCTGGTCGGAAAGCACGAACGGCGCCGGTCGTGGACATGAGGGTGACTCCAAGGCGTTGCCCAGTGGCAACAAGACGGCAGTATCAACATCCCCTTTAAATTAAAAAAAAAAAAAAAAAAAAAAAAAAAAAGAGTAAAAGGGCGGGAAAACCCAAAAGGGGCCGAAAAGGGAGGTGGCGCGGTTGGCCAAAAGACCTGGCGAGGACTCCTGCTGTGTCTGTCTGTCTGTCTGTCTGTCTGTCTGTCTGTCTGTCTGTCTGTCTGTCTGTCTCTCTGTCTCTCTGTCTCTCTGTCTCTCTGTCTGTCTGTCTCTCTGTCTGTCTGTCGAGGAGGATTTCATCAGAGTCAGTCAGTTCCACTGGGTCGGTTCTTTACTTCCACAGTCAAAGGGATGTGCACCGTTCCCGGAGTCACTGCAATACCGGGTCGATGCGTGGAGCGGACGGAGCAAGCCCCTCTTCCGTCTCCCTGTTCCAAAAATCAGATTAATATATGGTCCTCGGGTAGAGGACGTATCAGATATTAAACTGATAAGAACAGATACTACACTTGATCTTAGCCAAAAGGCCGAGAAGCGATACCCCACAACTGCACGGGGTCCGGCGGCCCCTCTAGCGACGCCCCCCGCGCTCACATGGTTACGGGGGGAGGCGGGGCCAGCAAAAGCCGACCGCCGCCGCCAAACAAAACACCACGACGCTTGACTTTGGACAGGCAGGTGCAGCTCCGCCGAAGCAGAGCTTCCAAAAATACCGTAAACTCGGGGCAGTTCCCCTCCACGGAAATCTTTAGTAAAAGGCGAAAGATTTGTACGAGATGAAGAGAAACCCGAGCGATGGCTGCCACAGGGCACGCTGGTCGGAGAGCACGAACGGCGCCGGTCGTGGACATGAGGGTGACTCCAAGGCGTTGCCCAGTGGCAACAAGACGGCAGTATCAACATCCCCTTTAAATTAAAAAAAAAAAAAAAAAAAAAAAAAAAAAGAGTAAAAGGGCGGGAAAACCCAAAAGGGGCCGAAAAGGGAGGTGGCGCGGTTGGCCAAAAGACCTGGCGAGGACTCCTGCTGTGTCTGTCTGTCTGTCTGTCTGTCTGTCTGTCTGTCTGTCTGTCTGTCTGTCTGTCTCTCTGTCTCTCTGTCTCTCTGTCTCTCTGTCTGTCTGTCTCTCTGTCTGTCTGTCGAGGAGGATTTCATCAGAGTCAGTCAGTTCCACTGGGTCGGTTCTTTACTTCCACAGTCAAAGGGATGTGCACCGTTCCCGGAGTCACTGCAATACCGGGTCGATGCGTGGAGCGGACGGAGCAAGCCCCTCTTCCGTCTCCCTGTTCCAAAAATCAGATTAATATATGGTCCTCGGGTAGAGGACGTATCAGATATTAAACTGATAAGAACAGATACTACACTTGATCTTAGCCAAAAGGCCGAGAAGCGATACCCCACAACTGCACGGGGTCCGGCGGCCCCTCTAGCGACGCCCCCCGCGCTCACATGGTTACGGGGGGAGGCGGGGCCAGCAAAAGCCGACCGCCGCCGCTAAACAAAACACCACGACGCTTGACTTTGGACAGGCAGGTGCAGCTCCGCCGAAGCAGAGCTTCCAAAAATACCGTAAACTCGGGGCAGTTCCCCTCCACGGAAATCTTTAGTAAAAGGCGAAAGATTTGTACGAGATGAAGAGAAACCCGAGCGATGGCTGCCACAGGGCACGCTGGTCGGAGAGCACGAACGGCGCCGGTCGTGGACATGAGGGTGACTCCAAGGCGTTGCCCAGTGGCAACAAGACGGCAGTATCAACATCCCCTTTAAATTAAAAAAAAAAAAAAAAAAAAAAAAAAAAAGAGTAAAAGGGCGGGAAAACCCAAAAGGGGCCGAAAAGGGAGGTGGCGCGGTTGGCCAAAAGACCTGGCGAGGACTCCTGCTGTGTCTGTCTGTCTGTCTGTCTGTCTGTCTGTCTGTCTGTCTGTCTGTCTGTCTGTCTCTCTGTCTCTCTGTCTCTCTGTCTCTCTGTCTGTCTGTCTCTCTGTCTGTCTGTCGAGGAGGATTTCATCAGAGTCAGTCAGTTCCACTGGGTCGGTTCTTTACTTCCACAGTCAAAGGGATGTGCACCGTTCCCGGAGTCACTGCAATACCGGGTCGATGCGTGGAGCGGACGGAGCAAGCCCCTCTTCCGTCTCCCTGTTCCAAAAATCAGATTAATATATGGTCCTCGGGTAGAGGACGTATCAGATATTAAACTGATAAGAACAGATTTTTTTTTTTTTTTTTTTTTTTTTTTTTTTTTTTTTTTTATTGAACATAACCAGAGCAGGGCAGCCTTGAAAATACAACACACAAAAGATACTCACAGGATACATACAACACACAAAAGATCCAGAAAAAAGTTTAAGATTAAGCTAAGACTAGAAGGCTGCAAAACATATCAAACAACGCAGAACACTAAGTAGCTCGGGCACACAGGCCCAGCCAATAATGGGCAGAAGCAGATCAGATAAACCCCACAGGAAAACCATACAAGTAAACAAACAGACACCCAAATCAAATCCCAAACCCAACACAGAAAACCCAGACGACCATCCCTTCAGACATCATACATACTAGGGCTGTACCGTGTCCCAAAGACTTTATTTTGCCCGTTCACAAATTAACCCAAAAACACAACCCCATCACCAAACACAAAACAAGCCAAATCAAACCAAGGAATCATCCTCGCCTGAAGCAACCATGCCAGTCGTAGCCTTCAAATTGTCCTCGTCCCACCCTGGCAGCGGACCCAGGGAGGCCCCGCCTCCAGACACCATCACAGAACTGAACCCGGCAACGTCGTCCTCCATGTCATCGCTGTTGTCCGACAGGGGGGCGGTGAGACGGTACAACGACTGCACCTGGCACGACCGGAGACGCCGCAACGGCCCCCCCTCCTGGCTGCCATCCTCCAAGGCCCGCTTCACAGCAGCTGACACCACTCCCAAAGTCCGCTTTAAACTGTCCCCATCCCCCCCAGCAAGCTGGGCAGAGGGGGGGGGTCGGACAACCGGACCCCCACCCTCCAGAGGGCGCTCCCCAGCCACCTCAGCCATGCGGGCCATCTCCACTTCCTGTGACTCGGTGTGCTCCGCCCAGTCACCAACCGTCTTCCCCTCCACCTCAGAAGCGACTCCGCCCACCGACTGCACGGCAGCCATGTGCTCCACAGTCCCTTTGTCTCCCAAACGGCCATCTTGGCGGCCATCTTGGCGGCCATGCGGCGCATCCGTCGAAGAGCCACCAGACCCCACAGAACCACCCAATCCAGCCAAAACCGCCACCGGCACCACGCTGGGAGCCGGGGCAGCAACCTGCAACACAGTATCCCCAGCAGTCTCACCCCCAGGCTCAGCAACAGACCCACCCGCCACCACCCCAGCATAACTTCTCCTCTTTGGACACGACACAAACAAATGCCCACCCTCCCCACACAAATTGCAAGTCCTAACAGCAATACACACATTAGCTAAATGCCCCACCAACCCACAACGATAACATGGTTTAGCAGTGCACTCACCCCGCAAATGTCCATGCTGTCCACAAGTCCAACAAATGTCGGGCAGTTGAGGAACAAACAACCTGCCACGGTCTCTCCCAAGCGCAAACACGTGAGGAGGGACCCTCCAAGAGCCATCCGACTCCAGGCGGAAGAGAACACGGTACCTCCTCTTCCCCGTCCAAAATCCAAACTCGTCCACGATCTTCACTCCCTCAGAAACCCAGGAACAGTACCTCTCCAAAAACGACCTGACGTCCCTCTCCAGCACATGCGGGTTGTAGACATGAACCACCACCGTGAACTCCGGGGCACCCACCGCAAAGGAGCACTTCCCCAAGATGTTCTCAGGATTCCGCGCCAATGAATGCCACTTCCTCACCGCCGCCACCAGAAGAGGCACCTCCCGGAACGTCACCTCGTACTTCCAAGGAGCCCGAGCAGCCTGCAGACACAGGACCTCCACACCAGTCAGCCCCAACTCATCCCTCAGGATCTTCTCCGCCACGAAACCACGGGTAGCCGGCTCAACGACGGTCCCTGGCACATCCAGCCGGAGGGTGCGAGGACACACCCCCGATACCATCGCCCTCTCCTGGATAAGAACAGATACTACACTTGATCTTAGCCAAAAGGCCGAGAAGCGATACCCCACAACTGCACGGGGTCCGGCGGCCCCTCTAGCGACGCCCCCCGCGCTCACATGGTTACGGGGGGAGGCGGGGCCAGCAAAAGCCGACCGCCGCCGCCAAACAAAACACCACGACGCTTGACTTTGGACAGGCAGGTGCAGCTCCGCCGAAGCAGAGCTTCCAAAAATACCGTAAACTCGGGGCAGTTCCCCTCCACGGAAATCTTTAGTAAAAGGCGAAAGATTTGTACGAGATGAAGAGAAACCCGAGCGATGGCTGCCACAGGGCACGCTGGTCGGAGAGCACGAACGGCGCCGGTCGTGGACATGAGGGTGACTCCAAGGCGTTGCCCAGTGGCAACAAGACGGCAGTATCAACATCCCCTTTAAATTAAAAAAAAAAAAAAAAAAAAAAAAAAAAGAGTAAAAGGGCGGGAAAACCCAAAAGGGGCCGAAAAGGGAGGTGGCGCGGTTGGCCAAAAGACCTGGCGAGGACTCCTGCTGTGTCTGTCTGTCTGTCTGTCTGTCTGTCTGTCTGTCTGTCTGTCTGTCTGTCTGTCTCTCTGTCTGTCTGTCGAGGAGGATTTCATCAGAGTCAGTCAGTTCCACTGGGTCGGTTCTTTACTTCCACAGTCAAAGGGATTTGCACCGTTCCCGGAGTCGCTGCAATACCGGGTCGATGCGTGGAGCGGACGGAGCAAGCCCCACTTCCGTCTCCCTGTTCCAAAAATCAGATTAATATATGGTCCTCGGGTAGAGGACGTATCAGATATTAAACTGATAAGAACAGATTTTTTTTCTATTCGTTCGGGAGAGGGGAAAAGGGGAAGTGGAGGGGAAAGGGAAGGTACGGGGGAGGAATGTGCCCCCCTGGCGGACGGTGGTTCAATGCCACAATGGCACGGTCCACAGACTCTAGGGGGATTAACAAAAGTAAAGACAAACAACACAGATTTGGCACCCTCCCTGGCGGCACTGCAATACCGAGGAGGGCGCCGGGTGCAGGGACAAGCCCCACCCCATTTAAACATGGGAAGCGTAGCACATTGCAATCCGGTCGATCGCTCGGAACCGGCTGCTACACTTGATCTTAGCCAAAAGGCCGAGAAGCGATACCCCACAACTGCACGGGGTCCGGCGGCCCCTCTAGCGACGCCCCCCGCGCTCACATGGTTACGGGGGGAGGCGGGGCCAGCAAAAGCCGACCGCCGCCGCTAAACAAAACACCACGACGCTTGACTTTGGACAGGCAGGTGCAGCTCCGCCGAAGCAGAGCTTCCAAAAATACCGTAAACTCGGGGCAGTTCCCCTCCACGGAAATCTTT
>NW_027468663.1:3820000-3865000 GCF_046254945.1 Alosa pseudoharengus
TAAGTAGCTCGGGCACACAGGCCCAGCCAATAATGGGCAGAAGCAGATCAGATAAACCCCACAGGAAAACCATACAAGTAAACAAACAGACACCCAAATCAAATCCCAAACCCAACACAGAAAACCCAGACGACCATCCCTTCAGACATCATACATACTAGGGCTGTACCGTGTCCCAAAGACTTTATTTTGCCCGTTCACAAATTAACCCAAAAACACAACCCCATCACCAAACACAAAACAAGCCAAATCAAACCAAGGAATCATCCTCGCCTGAAGCAACCATGCCAGTCGTAGCCTTCAAATTGTCCTCGTCCCACCCTGGCAGCGGACCCAGGGAGGCCCCGCCTCCAGACACCATCACAGAACTGAACCCGGCAACGTCGTCCTCCATGTCATCGCTGTTGTCCGACAGGGGGGCGGTGAGACGGTACAACGACTGCACCTGGCACGACCGGAGACGCCGCAACGGCCCCCCCTCCTGGCTGCCATCCTCCAAGGCCCGCTTCACAGCAGCTGACACCACTCCCAAAGTCCGCTTTAAACTGTCCCCATCCCCCCCAGCAAGCTGGGCAGAGGGGGGGGGTCGGACAACCGGACCCCCACCCTCCAGAGGGCGCTCCCCAGCCACCTCAGCCATGCGGGCCATCTCCACTTCCTGTGACTCGGTGTGCTCCGCCCAGTCACCAACCGTCTTCCCCTCCACCTCAGAAGCGACTCCGCCCACCGACTGCACGGCAGCCATGTGCTCCACAGTCCCTTTGTCTCCCAAACGGCCATCTTGGCGGCCATCTTGGCGGCCATGCGGCGCATCCGTCGAAGAGCCACCAGACCCCACAGAACCACCCAATCCAGCCAAAACCGCCACCGGCACCACGCTGGGAGCCGGGGCAGCAACCTGCAACACAGTATCCCCAGCAGTCTCACCCCCAGGCTCAGCAACAGACCCACCCGCCACCACCCCAGCATAACTTCTCCTCTTTGGACACGACACAAACAAATGCCCACCCTCCCCACACAAATTGCAAGTCCTAACAGCAATACACACATTAGCTAAATGCCCCACGGACCCACACCGATAACA
Organism: Alosa pseudoharengus; assembly: GCF_046254945.1. Taxonomy (NCBI): domain Eukaryota; kingdom Metazoa; phylum Chordata; class Actinopteri; order Clupeiformes; family Clupeidae; genus Alosa; species Alosa pseudoharengus. Next base: position 3,821,085 of record NW_027468663.1, read on the forward strand.
TGGTTTAGCAGTGCACTCACCCCGCAAATGTCCATGCTGTCCACAAGTCCAACAAATGTCGGGCAGTTGAGGAACAAACAACCTGCCACGGTCTCTCCCAAGCGCAAACACGTGAGGAGGGACCCTCCAAGAGCCATCCGACTCCAGGCGGAAGAGAACACGGTACCTCCTCTTCCCCGTCCAAAATCCAAACTCGTCCACGATCTTCACTCCCTCAGAAACCCAGGAACAGTACCTCTCCAAAAACGACCTGACGTCCCTCTCCAGCACATGCGGGTTGTAGACATGAACCACCACCGTGAACTCCGGGGCACCCACCGCAAAGGAGCACTTCCCCAAGATGTTCTCAGGATTCCGCGCCAATGAATGCCACTTCCTCACCGCCGCCACCAGAAGAGGCACCTCCCGGAACGTCACCTCGTACTTCCAAGGAGCCCGAGCAGCCTGCAGACACAGGACCTCCACACCAGTCAGCCCCAACTCATCCCTCAGGATCTTCTCCGCCACGAAACCACGGGTAGCCGGCTCAACGACGGTCCCTGGCACATCCAGCCGGAGGGTGCGAGGACACACCCCCGATACCATCGCCCTCTCCTGGATAAGAACAGATACTACACTTGATCTTAGCCAAAAGGCCGAGAAGCGATACCCCACAACTGCACGGGGTCCGGCGGCCCCTCTAGCGACGCCCCCCGCGCTCACATGGTTACGGGGGGAGGCGGGGCCAGCAAAAGCCGACCGCCGCCGCCAAACAAAACACCACGACGCTTGACTTTGGACAGGCAGGTGCAGCTCCGCCGAAGCAGAGCTTCCAAAAATACCGTAAACTCGGGGCAGTTCCCCTCCACGGAAATCTTTAGTAAAAGGCGAAAGATTTGTACGAGATGAAGAGAAACCCGAGCGATGGCTGCCACAGGGCACGCTGGTCGGAGAGCACGAACGGCGCCGGTCGTGGACATGAGGGTGACTCCAAGGCGTTGCCCAGTGGCAACAAGACGGCAGTATCAACATCCCCTTTAAATTAAAAAAAAAAAAAAAAAAAAAAAAAAAAGAGTAAAAGGGCGGGAAAACCCAAAAGGGGCCGAAAAGGGAGGTGGCGCGGTTGGCCAAAAGACCTGGCGAGGACTCCTGCTGTGTCTGTCTGTCTGTCTGTCTGTCTGTCTGTCTGTCTGTCTGTCTGTCTGTCTGTCTGTCTCTCTGTCTCTCTGTCTCTCTGTCTCTCTGTCTGTCTGTCTCTCTGTCTGTCTGTCGAGGAGGATTTCATCAGAGTCAGTCAGTTCCACTGGGTCGGTTCTTTACTTCCACAGTCAAAGGGATGTGCACCGTTCCCGGAGTCACTGCAATACCGGGTCGATGCGTGGAGCGGACGGAGCAAGCCCCTCTTCCGTCTCCCTGTTCCAAAAATCAGATTAATATATGGTCCTCGGGTAGAGGACGTATCAGATATTAAACTGATAAGAACAGATACTACACTTGATCTTAGCCAAAAGGCCGAGAAGCGATACCCCACAACTGCACGGGGTCCGGCGGCCCCTCTAGCGACGCCCCCCGCGCTCACATGGTTACGGGGGGAGGCGGGGCCAGCAAAAGCCGACCGCCGCCGCCAAACAAAACACCACGACGCTTGACTTTGGACAGGCAGGTGCAGCTCCGCCGAAGCAGAGCTTCCAAAAATACCGTAAACTCGGGGCAGTTCCCCTCCACGGAAATCTTTAGTAAAAGGCGAAAGATTTGTACGAGATGAAGAGAAACCCGAGCGATGGCTGCCACAGGGCACGCTGGTCGGAGAGCACGAACGGCGCCGGTCGTGGACATGAGGGTGACTCCAAGGCGTTGCCCAGTGGCAACAAGACGGCAGTATCAACATCCCCTTTAAATTAAAAAAAAAAAAAAAAAAAAAAAAAAAAAGAGTAAAAGGGCGGGAAAACCCAAAAGGGGCCGAAAAGGGAGGTGGCGCGGTTGGCCAAAAGACCTGGCGAGGACTCCTGCTGTGTCTGTCTGTCTGTCTGTCTGTCTGTCTGTCTGTCTGTCTGTCTGTCTGTCTGTCTGTCTCTCTGTCTCTCTGTCTCTCTGTCTCTCTGTCTGTCTGTCTCTCTGTCTGTCTGTCGAGGAGGATTTCATCAGAGTCAGTCAGTTCCACTGGGTCGGTTCTTTACTTCCACAGTCAAAGGGATGTGCACCGTTCCCGGAGTCACTGCAATACCGGGTCGATGCGTGGAGCGGACGGAGCAAGCCCCTCTTCCGTCTCCCTGTTCCAAAAATCAGATTAATATATGGTCCTCGGGTAGAGGACGTATCAGATATTAAACTGATAAGAACAGATACTACACTTGATCTTAGCCAAAAGGCCGAGAAGCGATACCCCACAACTGCACGGGGTCCGGCGGCCCCTCTAGCGACGCCCCCCGCGCTCACATGGTTACGGGGGGAGGCGGGGCCAGCAAAAGCCGACCGCCGCCGCCAAACAAAACACCACGACGCTTGACTTTGGACAGGCAGGTGCAGCTCCGCCGAAGCAGAGCTTCCAAAAATACCGTAAACTCGGGGCAGTTCCCCTCCACGGAAATCTTTAGTAAAAGGCGAAAGATTTGTACGAGATGAAGAGAAACCCGAGCGATGGCTGCCACAGGGCACGCTGGTCGGAGAGCACGAACGGCGCCGGTCGTGGACATGAGGGTGACTCCAAGGCGTTGCCCAGTGGCAACAAGACGGCAGTATCAACATCCCCTTTAAATTAAAAAAAAAAAAAAAATAAAAAAAAAAAAGAGTAAAAGGGCGGGAAAACCCAAAAGGGGCCGAAAAGGGAGGTGGCGCGGTTGGCCAAAAGACCTGGCGAGGACTCCTGCTGTGTCTGTCTGTCTGTCTGTCTGTCTGTCTGTCTGTCTGTCTGTCTGTCTGTCTGTCTGTCTGTCTCTCTGTCTGTCTGTCGAGGAGGATTTCATCAGAGTCAGTCAGTTCCACTGGGTCGGTTCTTTACTTCCACAGTCAAAGGGATTTGCACCGTTCCCGGAGTCGCTGCAATACCGGGTCGATGCGTGGAGCGGACGGAGCAAGCCCCACTTCCGTCTCCCTGTTCCAAAAATCAGATTAATATATGGTCCTCGGGTAGAGGACGTATCAGATATTAAACTGATAAGAACAGATTTTTTTTCTATTCGTTCGGGAGAGGGGAAAAGGGGAAGTGGAGGGGAAAGGGAAGGTACGGGGGAGGAATGTGCCCCCCTGGCGGACGGTGGTTCAATGCCACAATGGCACGGTCCACAGACTCTAGGGGGATTAACAAAAGTAAAGACAAACAACACAGATTTGGCACCCTCCCTGGCGGCACTGCAATACCGAGGAGGGCGCCGGGTGCAGGGACAAGCCCCACCCCATTTAAACATGGGAAGCGTAGCACATTGCAATCCGGTCGATCGCTCGGAACCGGCTGCTACACTTGATCTTAGCCAAAAGGCCGAGAAGCGATACCCCACAACTGCACGGGGTCCGGCGGCCCCTCTAGCGACGCCCCCCGCGCTCACATGGTTACGGGGGGAGGCGGGGCCAGCAAAAGCCGACCGCCGCCGCTAAACAAAACACCACGACGCTTGACTTTGGACAGGCAGGTGCAGCTCCGCCGAAGCAGAGCTTCCAAAAATACCGTAAACTCGGGGCAGTTCCCCTCCACGGAAATCTTTAGTAAAAGGCGAAAGATTTGTACGAGATGAAGAGAAACCCGAGCGATGGCTGCCACAGGGCACGCTGGTCGGAGAGCACGAACGGCGCCGGTCGTGGACATGAGGGTGACTCCAAGGCGTTGCCCAGTGGCAACAAGACGGCAGTATCAACATCCCCTTTAAATTAAAAAAAAAAAAAAAAAAAAAAAAAAAAGAGTAAAAGGGCGGGAAAACCCAAAAGGGGCCGAAAAGGGAGGTGGCGCGGTTGGCCAAAAGACCTGGCGAGGACTCCTGCTGTGTCTGTCTGTCTGTCTGTCTGTCTGTCTGTCTGTCTGTCTGTCTGTCTGTCTGTCTCTCTGTCTCTCTGTCTCTCTGTCTCTCTGTCTGTCTGTCTCTCTGTCTGTCTGTCGAGGAGGATTTCATCAGAGTCAGTCAGTTCCACTGGGTCGGTTCTTTACTTCCACAGTCAAAGGGATGTGCACCGTTCCCGGAGTCACTGCAATACCGGGTCGATGCGTGGAGCGGACGGAGCAAGCCCCTCTTCCGTCTCCCTGTTCCAAAAATCAGATTAATATATGGTCCTCGGGTAGAGGACGTATCAGATATTAAACTGATAAGAACAGATACTACACTTGATCTTAGCCAAAAGGCCGAGAAGCGATACCCCACAACTGCACGGGGTCCGGCGGCCCCTCTAGCGACGCCCCCCGCGCTCACATGGTTACGGGGGGAGGCGGGGCCAGCAAAAGCCGACCGCCGCCGCCAAACAAAACACCACGACGCTTGACTTTGGACAGGCAGGTGCAGCTCCGCCGAAGCAGAGCTTCCAAAAATACCGTAAACTCGGGGCAGTTCCCCTCCACGGAAATCTTTAGTAAAAGGCGAAAGATTTGTACGAGATGAAGAGAAACCCGAGCGATGGCTGCCACAGGGCACGCTGGTCGGAGAGCACGAACGGCGCCGGTCGTGGACATGAGGGTGACTCCAAGGCGTTGCCCAGTGGCAACAAGACGGCAGTATCAACATCCCCTTTAAATTAAAAAAAAAAAAAAAAAAAAAAAAAAAAGAGTAAAAGGGCGGGAAAACCCAAAAGGGGCCGAAAAGGGAGGTGGCGCGGTTGGCCAAAAGACCTGGCGAGGACTCCTGCTGTGTCTGTCTGTCTGTCTGTCTGTCTGTCTGTCTGTCTGTCTGTCTGTCTGTCTCTCTGTCTCTCTGTCTCTCTGTCTCTCTGTCTGTCTGTCTCTCTGTCTGTCTGTCGAGGAGGATTTCATCAGAGTCAGTCAGTTCCACTGGGTCGGTTCTTTACTTCCACAGTCAAAGGGATGTGCACCGTTCCCGGAGTCACTGCAATACCGGGTCGATGCGTGGAGCGGACGGAGCAAGCCCCTCTTCCGTCTCCCTGTTCCAAAAATCAGATTAATATATGGTCCTCGGGTAGAGGACGTATCAGATATTAAACTGATAAGAACAGATACTACACTTGATCTTAGCCAAAAGGCCGAGAAGCGATACCCCACAACTGCACGGGGTCCGGCGGCCCCTCTAGCGACGCCCCCCGCGCTCACATGGTTACGGGGGGAGGCGGGGCCAGCAAAAGCCGACCGCCGCCGCTAAACAAAACACCACGACGCTTGACTTTGGACAGGCAGGTGCAGCTCCGCCGAAGCAGAGCTTCCAAAAATACCGTAAACTCGGGGCAGTTCCCCTCCACGGAAATCTTTAGTAAAAGGCGAAAGATTTGTACGAGATGAAGAGAAACCCGAGCGATGGCTGCCACAGGGCACGCTGGTCGGAGAGCACGAACGGCGCCGGTCGTGGACATGAGGGTGACTCCAAGGCGTTGCCCAGTGGCAACAAGACGGCAGTATCAACATCCCCTTTAAATTAAAAAAAAAAAAAAAAAAAAAAAAAAAAAGAGTAAAAGGGCGGGAAAACCCAAAAGGGGCCGAAAAGGGAGGTGGCGCGGTTGGCCAAAAGACCTGGCGAGGACTCCTGCTGTGTCTGTCTGTCTGTCTGTCTGTCTGTCTGTCTGTCTGTCTGTCTGTCTGTCTGTCTCTCTGTCTCTCTGTCTCTCTGTCTCTCTGTCTGTCTGTCTCTCTGTCTGTCTGTCGAGGAGGATTTCATCAGAGTCAGTCAGTTCCACTGGGTCGGTTCTTTACTTCCACAGTCAAAGGGATGTGCACCGTTCCCGGAGTCACTGCAATACCGGGTCGATGCGTGGAGCGGACGGAGCAAGCCCCTCTTCCGTCTCCCTGTTCCAAAAATCAGATTAATATATGGTCCTCGGGTAGAGGACGTATCAGATATTAAACTGATAAGAACAGATTTTTTTTTTTTTTTTTTTTTTTTTTTTTTTTTTTTTTTTTATTGAACATAACCAGAGCAGGGCAGCCTTGAAAATACAACACACAAAAGATACTCACAGGATACATACAACACACAAAAGATCCAGAAAAAAGTTTAAGATTAAGCTAAGACTAGAAGGCTGCAAAACATATCAAACAACGCAGAACACTAAGTAGCTCGGGCACACAGGCCCAGCCAATAATGGGCAGAAGCAGATCAGATAAACCCCACAGGAAAACCATACAAGTAAACAAACAGACACCCAAATCAAATCCCAAACCCAACACAGAAAACCCAGACGACCATCCCTTCAGACATCATACATACTAGGGCTGTACCGTGTCCCAAAGACTTTATTTTGCCCGTTCACAAATTAACCCAAAAACACAACCCCATCACCAAACACAAAACAAGCCAAATCAAACCAAGGAATCATCCTCGCCTGAAGCAACCATGCCAGTCGTAGCCTTCAAATTGTCCTCGTCCCACCCTGGCAGCGGACCCAGGGAGGCCCCGCCTCCAGACACCATCACAGAACTGAACCCGGCAACGTCGTCCTCCATGTCATCGCTGTTGTCCGACAGGGGGGCGGTGAGACGGTACAACGACTGCACCTGGCACGACCGGAGACGCCGCAACGGCCCCCCCTCCTGGCTGCCATCCTCCAAGGCCCGCTTCACAGCAGCTGACACCACTCCCAAAGTCCGCTTTAAACTGTCCCCATCCCCCCCAGCAAGCTGGGCAGAGGGGGGGGGTCGGACAACCGGACCCCCACCCTCCAGAGGGCGCTCCCCAGCCACCTCAGCCATGCGGGCCATCTCCACTTCCTGTGACTCGGTGTGCTCCGCCCAGTCACCAACCGTCTTCCCCTCCACCTCAGAAGCGACTCCGCCCACCGACTGCACGGCAGCCATGTGCTCCACAGTCCCTTTGTCTCCCAAACGGCCATCTTGGCGGCCATCTTGGCGGCCATGCGGCGCATCCGTCGAAGAGCCACCAGACCCCACAGAACCACCCAATCCAGCCAAAACCGCCACCGGCACCACGCTGGGAGCCGGGGCAGCAACCTGCAACACAGTATCCCCAGCAGTCTCACCCCCAGGCTCAGCAACAGACCCACCCGCCACCACCCCAGCATAACTTCTCCTCTTTGGACACGACACAAACAAATGCCCACCCTCCCCACACAAATTGCAAGTCCTAACAGCAATACACACATTAGCTAAATGCCCCACGGACCCACACCGATAACATGGTTTAGCAGTGCACTCACCCCGCAAATGTCCATGCTGTCCACAAGTCCAACAAATGTCGGGCAGTTGAGGAACAAACAACCTGCCACGGTCTCTCCCAAGCGCAAACACGTGAGGAGGGACCCTCCAAGAGCCATCCGACTCCAGGCGGAAGAGAACACGGTACCTCCTCTTCCCCGTCCAAAATCCAAACTCGTCCACGATCTTCACTCCCTCAGAAACCCAGGAACAGTACCTCTCCAAAAACGACCTGATGTCCCTCTCCAGCACATGCGGGTTGTAGACATGAACCACCACCGTGAACTCCGGGGCACCCACCGCAAAGGAGCACTTCCCCAAGATGTTCTCAGGATTCCGCGCCAATGAATGCCACTTCCTCACCGCCGCCACCAGAAGAGGCACCTCCCGGAACGTCACCTCGTACTTCCAAGGAGCCCGAGCAGCCTGCAGACACAGGACCTCCACACCAGTCAGCCCCAACTCATCCCTCAGGATCTTCTCCGCCACGAAACCACGGGTAGCCGGCTCAACGACGGTCCCTGGCACATCCAGCCGGAGGGTGCGAGGACACACCCCCGATACCATCGCCCTCTCCTGGATAAGAACAGATACTACACTTGATCTTAGCCAAAAGGCCGAGAAGCGATACCCCACAACTGCACGGGGTCCGGCGGCCCCTCTAGCGACGCCCCCCGCGCTCACATGGTTACGGGGGGAGGCGGGGCCAGCAAAAGCCGACCGCCGCCGCCAAACAAAACACCACGACGCTTGACTTTGGACAGGCAGGTGCAGCTCCGCCGAAGCAGAGCTTCCAAAAATACCGTAAACTCGGGGCAGTTCCCCTCCACGGAAATCTTTAGTAAAAGGCGAAAGATTTGTACGAGATGAAGAGAAACCCGAGCGATGGCTGCCACAGGGCACGCTGGTCGGAGAGCACGAACGGCGCCGGTCGTGGACATGAGGGTGACTCCAAGGCGTTGCCCAGTGGCAACAAGACGGCAGTATCAACATCCCCTTTAAATTAAAAAAAAAAAAAAAAAAAAAAAAAAAAAGAGTAAAAGGGCGGGAAAACCCAAAAGGGGCCGAAAAGGGAGGTGGCGCGGTTGGCCAAAAGACCTGGCGAGGACTCCTGCTGTGTCTGTCTGTCTGTCTGTCTGTCTGTCTGTCTGTCTGTCTGTCTGTCTGTCTGTCTCTCTGTCTCTCTGTCTCTCTGTCTCTCTGTCTGTCTGTCTCTCTGTCTGTCTGTCGAGGAGGATTTCATCAGAGTCAGTCAGTTCCACTGGGTCGGTTCTTTACTTCCACAGTCAAAGGGATGTGCACCGTTCCCGGAGTCACTGCAATACCGGGTCGATGCGTGGAGCGGACGGAGCAAGCCCCTCTTCCGTCTCCCTGTTCCAAAAATCAGATTAATATATGGTCCTCGGGTAGAGGACGTATCAGATATTAAACTGATAAGAACAGATACTACACTTGATCTTAGCCAAAAGGCCGAGAAGCGATACCCCACAACTGCACGGGGTCCGGCGGCCCCTCTAGCGACGCCCCCCGCGCTCACATGGTTACGGGGGGAGGCGGGGCCAGCAAAAGCCGACCGCCGCCGCCAAACAAAACACCACGACGCTTGACTTTGGACAGGCAGGTGCAGCTCCGCCGAAGCAGAGCTTCCAAAAATACCGTAAACTCGGGGCAGTTCCCCTCCACGGAAATCTTTAGTAAAAGGCGAAAGATTTGTACGAGATGAAGAGAAACCCGAGCGATGGCTGCCACAGGGCACGCTGGTCGGAGAGCACGAACGGCGCCGGTCGTGGACATGAGGGTGACTCCAAGGCGTTGCCCAGTGGCAACAAGACGGCAGTATCAACATCCCCTTTAAATTAAAAAAAAAAAAAAAAAAAAAAAAAAAAAGAGTAAAAGGGCGGGAAAACCCAAAAGGGGCCGAAAAGGGAGGTGGCGCGGTTGGCCAAAAGACCTGGCGAGGACTCCTGCTGTGTCTGTCTGTCTGTCTGTCTGTCTGTCTGTCTGTCTGTCTGTCTGTCTGTCTGTCTCTCTGTCTCTCTGTCTCTCTGTCTCTCTGTCTGTCTGTCTCTCTGTCTGTCTGTCGAGGAGGATTTCATCAGAGTCAGTCAGTTCCACTGGGTCGGTTCTTTACTTCCACAGTCAAAGGGATGTGCACCGTTCCCGGAGTCACTGCAATACCGGGTCGATGCGTGGAGCGGACGGAGCAAGCCCCTCTTCCGTCTCCCTGTTCCAAAAATCAGATTAATATATGGTCCTCGGGTAGAGGACGTATCAGATATTAAACTGATAAGAACAGATTTTTTTTTTTTTTTTTTTTTTTTTTTTTTTTTTTTTTTTATTGAACATAACCAGAGCAGGGCAGCCTTGAAAATACAACACACAAAAGATACTCACAGGATACATACAACACACAAAAGATCCAGAAAAAAGTTTAAGATTAAGCTAAGACTAGAAGGCTGCAAAACATATCAAACAACGCAGAACACTAAGTAGCTCGGGCACACAGGCCCAGCCAATAATGGGCAGAAGCAGATCAGATAAACCCCACAGGAAAACCATACAAGTAAACAAACAGACACCCAAATCAAATCCCAAACCCAACACAGAAAACCCAGACGACCATCCCTTCAGACATCATACATACTAGGGCTGTACCGTGTCCCAAAGACTTTATTTTGCCCGTTCACAAATTAACCCAAAAACACAACCCCATCACCAAACACAAAACAAGCCAAATCAAACCAAGGAATCATCCTCGCCTGAAGCAACCATGCCAGTCGTAGCCTTCAAATTGTCCTCGTCCCACCCTGGCAGCGGACCCAGGGAGGCCCCGCCTCCAGACACCATCACAGAACTGAACCCGGCAACGTCGTCCTCCATGTCATCGCTGTTGTCCGACAGGGGGGCGGTGAGACGGTACAACGACTGCACCTGGCACGACCGGAGACGCCGCAACGGCCCCCCCTCCTGGCTGCCATCCTCCAAGGCCCGCTTCACAGCAGCTGACACCACTCCCAAAGTCCGCTTTAAACTGTCCCCATCCCCCCCAGCAAGCTGGGCAGAGGGGGGGGGTCGGACAACCGGACCCCCACCCTCCAGAGGGCGCTCCCCAGCCACCTCAGCCATGCGGGCCATCTCCACTTCCTGTGACTCGGTGTGCTCCGCCCAGTCACCAACCGTCTTCCCCTCCACCTCAGAAGCGACTCCGCCCACCGACTGCACGGCAGCCATGTGCTCCACAGTCCCTTTGTCTCCCAAACGGCCATCTTGGCGGCCATCTTGGCGGCCATGCGGCGCATCCGTCGAAGAGCCACCAGACCCCACAGAACCACCCAATCCAGCCAAAACCGCCACCGGCACCACGCTGGGAGCCGGGGCAGCAACCTGCAACACAGTATCCCCAGCAGTCTCACCCCCAGGCTCAGCAACAGACCCACCCGCCACCACCCCAGCATAACTTCTCCTCTTTGGACACGACACAAACAAATGCCCACCCTCCCCACACAAATTGCAAGTCCTAACAGCAATACACACATTAGCTAAATGCCCCACGGACCCACACCGATAACATGGTTTAGCAGTGCACTCACCCCGCAAATGTCCATGCTGTCCACAAGTCCAACAAATGTCGGGCAGTTGAGGAACAAACAACCTGCCACGGTCTCTCCCAAGCGCAAACACGTGAGGAGGGACCCTCCAAGAGCCATCCGACTCCAGGCGGAAGAGAACACGGTACCTCCTCTTCCCCGTCCAAAATCCAAACTCGTCCACGATCTTCACTCCCTCAGAAACCCAGGAACAGTACCTCTCCAAAAACGACCTGACGTCCCTCTCCAGCACATGCGGGTTGTAGACATGAACCACCACCGTGAACTCCGGGGCACCCACCGCAAAGGAGCACTTCCCCAAGATGTTCTCAGGATTCCGCGCCAATGAATGCCACTTCCTCACCGCCGCCACCAGAAGAGGCACCTCCCGGAACGTCACCTCGTACTTCCAAGGAGCCCGAGCAGCCTGCAGACACAGGACCTCCACACCAGTCAGCCCCAACTCATCCCTCAGGATCTTCTCCGCCACGAAACCACGGGTAGCCGGCTCAACGACGGTCCCTGGCACATCCAGCCGGAGGGTGCGAGGACACACCCCCGATACCATCGCCCTCTCCTGGATAAGAACAGATACTACACTTGATCTTAGCCAAAAGGCCGAGAAGCGATACCCCACAACTGCACGGGGTCCGGCGGCCCCTCTAGCGACGCCCCCCGCGCTCACATGGTTACGGGGGGAGGCGGGGCCAGCAAAAGCCGACCGCCGCCGCCAAACAAAACACCACGACGCTTGACTTTGGACAGGCAGGTGCAGCTCCGCCGAAGCAGAGCTTCCAAAAATACCGTAAACTCGGGGCAGTTCCCCTCCACGGAAATCTTTAGTAAAAGGCGAAAGATTTGTACGAGATGAAGAGAAACCCGAGCGATGGCTGCCACAGGGCACGCTGGTCGGAGAGCACGAACGGCGCCGGTCGTGGACATGAGGGTGACTCCAAGGCGTTGCCCAGTGGCAACAAGACGGCAGTATCAACATCCCCTTTAAATTAAAAAAAAAAAAAAAAAAAAAAAAAAAAGAGTAAAAGGGCGGGAAAACCCAAAAGGGGCCGAAAAGGGAGGTGGCGCGGTTGGCCAAAAGACCTGGCGAGGACTCCTGCTGTGTCTGTCTGTCTGTCTGTCTGTCTGTCTGTCTGTCTGTCTGTCTGTCTGTCTGTCTGTCTCTCTGTCTCTCTGTCTCTCTGTCTCTCTGTCTGTCTGTCTCTCTGTCTGTCTGTCGAGGAGGATTTCATCAGAGTCAGTCAGTTCCACTGGGTCGGTTCTTTACTTCCACAGTCAAAGGGATGTGCACCGTTCCCGGAGTCACTGCAATACCGGGTCGATGCGTGGAGCGGACGGAGCAAGCCCCTCTTCCGTCTCCCTGTTCCAAAAATCAGATTAATATATGGTCCTCGGGTAGAGGACGTATCAGATATTAAACTGATAAGAACAGATACTACACTTGATCTTAGCCAAAAGGCCGAGAAGCGATACCCCACAACTGCACGGGGTCCGGCGGCCCCTCTAGCGACGCCCCCCGCGCTCACATGGTTACGGGGGGAGGCGGGGCCAGCAAAAGCCGACCGCCGCCGCCAAACAAAACACCACGACGCTTGACTTTGGACAGGCAGGTGCAGCTCCGCCGAAGCAGAGCTTCCAAAAATACCGTAAACTCGGGGCAGTTCCCCTCCACGGAAATCTTTAGTAAAAGGCGAAAGATTTGTACGAGATGAAGAGAAACCCGAGCGATGGCTGCCACAGGGCACGCTGGTCGGAGAGCACGAACGGCGCCGGTCGTGGACATGAGGGTGACTCCAAGGCGTTGCCCAGTGGCAACAAGACGGCAGTATCAACATCCCCTTTAAATTAAAAAAAAAAAAAAAATAAAAAAAAAAAAGAGTAAAAGGGCGGGAAAACCCAAAAGGGGCCGAAAAGGGAGGTGGCGCGGTTGGCCAAAAGACCTGGCGAGGACTCCTGCTGTGTCTGTCTGTCTGTCTGTCTGTCTGTCTGTCTGTCTGTCTGTCTGTCTGTCTGTCTGTCTGTCTCTCTGTCTGTCTGTCGAGGAGGATTTCATCAGAGTCAGTCAGTTCCACTGGGTCGGTTCTTTACTTCCACAGTCAAAGGGATTTGCACCGTTCCCGGAGTCGCTGCAATACCGGGTCGATGCGTGGAGCGGACGGAGCAAGCCCCACTTCCGTCTCCCTGTTCCAAAAATCAGATTAATATATGGTCCTCGGGTAGAGGACGTATCAGATATTAAACTGATAAGAACAGATTTTTTTTCTATTCGTTCGGGAGAGGGGAAAAGGGGAAGTGGAGGGGAAAGGGAAGGTACGGGGGAGGAATGTGCCCCCCTGGCGGACGGTGGTTCAATGCCACAATGGCACGGTCCACAGACTCTAGGGGGATTAACAAAAGTAAAGACAAACAACACAGATTTGGCACCCTCCCTGGCGGCACTGCAATACCGAGGAGGGCGCCGGGTGCAGGGACAAGCCCCACCCCATTTAAACATGGGAAGCGTAGCACATTGCAATCCGGTCGATCGCTCGGAACCGGCTGCTACACTTGATCTTAGCCAAAAGGCCGAGAAGCGATACCCCACAACTGCACGGGGTCCGGCGGCCCCTCTAGCGACGCCCCCCGCGCTCACATGGTTACGGGGGGAGGCGGGGCCAGCAAAAGCCGACCGCCGCCGCTAAACAAAACACCACGACGCTTGACTTTGGACAGGCAGGTGCAGCTCCGCCGAAGCAGAGCTTCCAAAAATACCGTAAACTCGGGGCAGTTCCCCTCCACGGAAATCTTTAGTAAAAGGCGAAAGATTTGTACGAGATGAAGAGAAACCCGAGCGATGGCTGCCACAGGGCACGCTGGTCGGAGAGCACGAACGGCGCCGGTCGTGGACATGAGGGTGACTCCAAGGCGTTGCCCAGTGGCAACAAGACGGCAGTATCAACATCCCCTTTAAATTAAAAAAAAAAAAAAAAAAAAAAAAAAAAGAGTAAAAGGGCGGGAAAACCCAAAAGGGGCCGAAAAGGGAGGTGGCGCGGTTGGCCAAAAGACCTGGCGAGGACTCCTGCTGTGTCTGTCTGTCTGTCTGTCTGTCTGTCTGTCTGTCTGTCTGTCTGTCTGTCTGTCTCTCTGTCTCTCTGTCTCTCTGTCTCTCTGTCTGTCTGTCTCTCTGTCTGTCTGTCGAGGAGGATTTCATCAGAGTCAGTCAGTTCCACTGGGTCGGTTCTTTACTTCCACAGTCAAAGGGATGTGCACCGTTCCCGGAGTCACTGCAATACCGGGTCGATGCGTGGAGCGGACGGAGCAAGCCCCTCTTCCGTCTCCCTGTTCCAAAAATCAGATTAATATATGGTCCTCGGGTAGAGGACGTATCAGATATTAAACTGATAAGAACAGATACTACACTTGATCTTAGCCAAAAGGCCGAGAAGCGATACCCCACAACTGCACGGGGTCCGGCGGCCCCTCTAGCGACGCCCCCCGCGCTCACATGGTTACGGGGGGAGGCGGGGCCAGCAAAAGCCGACCGCCGCCGCCAAACAAAACACCACGACGCTTGACTTTGGACAGGCAGGTGCAGCTCCGCCGAAGCAGAGCTTCCAAAAATACCGTAAACTCGGGGCAGTTCCCCTCCACGGAAATCTTTAGTAAAAGGCGAAAGATTTGTACGAGATGAAGAGAAACCCGAGCGATGGCTGCCACAGGGCACGCTGGTCGGAGAGCACGAACGGCGCCGGTCGTGGACATGAGGGTGACTCCAAGGCGTTGCCCAGTGGCAACAAGACGGCAGTATCAACATCCCCTTTAAATTAAAAAAAAAAAAAAAAAAAAAAAAAAAAGAGTAAAAGGGCGGGAAAACCCAAAAGGGGCCGAAAAGGGAGGTGGCGCGGTTGGCCAAAAGACCTGGCGAGGACTCCTGCTGTGTCTGTCTGTCTGTCTGTCTGTCTGTCTGTCTGTCTGTCTGTCTGTCTGTCTCTCTGTCTCTCTGTCTCTCTGTCTCTCTGTCTGTCTGTCTCTCTGTCTGTCTGTCGAGGAGGATTTCATCAGAGTCAGTCAGTTCCACTGGGTCGGTTCTTTACTTCCACAGTCAAAGGGATGTGCACCGTTCCCGGAGTCACTGCAATACCGGGTCGATGCGTGGAGCGGACGGAGCAAGCCCCTCTTCCGTCTCCCTGTTCCAAAAATCAGATTAATATATGGTCCTCGGGTAGAGGACGTATCAGATATTAAACTGATAAGAACAGATACTACACTTGATCTTAGCCAAAAGGCCGAGAAGCGATACCCCACAACTGCACGGGGTCCGGCGGCCCCTCTAGCGACGCCCCCCGCGCTCACATGGTTACGGGGGGAGGCGGGGCCAGCAAAAGCCGACCGCCGCCGCTAAACAAAACACCACGACGCTTGACTTTGGACAGGCAGGTGCAGCTCCGCCGAAGCAGAGCTTCCAAAAATACCGTAAACTCGGGGCAGTTCCCCTCCACGGAAATCTTTAGTAAAAGGCGAAAGATTTGTACGAGATGAAGAGAAACCCGAGCGATGGCTGCCACAGGGCACGCTGGTCGGAGAGCACGAACGGCGCCGGTCGTGGACATGAGGGTGACTCCAAGGCGTTGCCCAGTGGCAACAAGACGGCAGTATCAACATCCCCTTTAAATTAAAAAAAAAAAAAAAAAAAAAAAAAAAAGAGTAAAAGGGCGGGAAAACCCAAAAGGGGCCGAAAAGGGAGGTGGCGCGGTTGGCCAAAAGACCTGGCGAGGACTCCTGCTGTGTCTGTCTGTCTGTCTGTCTGTCTGTCTGTCTGTCTGTCTGTCTGTCTGTCTGTCTCTCTGTCTCTCTGTCTCTCTGTCTCTCTGTCTGTCTGTCTCTCTGTCTGTCTGTCGAGGAGGATTTCATCAGAGTCAGTCAGTTCCACTGGGTCGGTTCTTTACTTCCACAGTCAAAGGGATGTGCACCGTTCCCGGAGTCACTGCAATACCGGGTCGATGCGTGGAGCGGACGGAGCAAGCCCCTCTTCCGTCTCCCTGTTCCAAAAATCAGATTAATATATGGTCCTCGGGTAGAGGACGTATCAGATATTAAACTGATAAGAACAGATTTTTTTTTTTTTTTTTTTTTTTTTTTTTTTTTTTTTTTTATTGAACATAACCAGAGCAGGGCAGCCTTGAAAATACAACACACAAAAGATACTCACAGGATACATACAACACACAAAAGATCCAGAAAAAAGTTTAAGATTAAGCTAAGACTAGAAGGCTGCAAAACATATCAAACAACGCAGAACACTAAGTAGCTCGGGCACACAGGCCCAGCCAATAATGGGCAGAAGCAGATCAGATAAACCCCACAGGAAAACCATACAAGTAAACAAACAGACACCCAAATCAAATCCCAAACCCAACACAGAAAACCCAGACGACCATCCCTTCAGACATCATACATACTAGGGCTGTACCGTGTCCCAAAGACTTTATTTTGCCCGTTCACAAATTAACCCAAAAACACAACCCCATCACCAAACACAAAACAAGCCAAATCAAACCAAGGAATCATCCTCGCCTGAAGCAACCATGCCAGTCGTAGCCTTCAAATTGTCCTCGTCCCACCCTGGCAGCGGACCCAGGGAGGCCCCGCCTCCAGACACCATCACAGAACTGAACCCGGCAACGTCGTCCTCCATGTCATCGCTGTTGTCCGACAGGGGGGCGGTGAGACGGTACAACGACTGCACCTGGCACGACCGGAGACGCCGCAACGGCCCCCCCTCCTGGCTGCCATCCTCCAAGGCCCGCTTCACAGCAGCTGACACCACTCCCAAAGTCCGCTTTAAACTGTCCCCATCCCCCCCAGCAAGCTGGGCAGAGGGGGGGGGTCGGACAACCGGACCCCCACCCTCCAGAGGGCGCTCCCCAGCCACCTCAGCCATGCGGGCCATCTCCACTTCCTGTGACTCGGTGTGCTCCGCCCAGTCACCAACCGTCTTCCCCTCCACCTCAGAAGCGACTCCGCCCACCGACTGCACGGCAGCCATGTGCTCCACAGTCCCTTTGTCTCCCAAACGGCCATCTTGGCGGCCATCTTGGCGGCCATGCGGCGCATCCGTCGAAGAGCCACCAGACCCCACAGAACCACCCAATCCAGCCAAAACCGCCACCGGCACCACGCTGGGAGCCGGGGCAGCAACCTGCAACACAGTATCCCCAGCAGTCTCACCCCCAGGCTCAGCAACAGACCCACCCGCCACCACCCCAGCATAACTTCTCCTCTTTGGACACGACACAAACAAATGCCCACCCTCCCCACACAAATTGCAAGTCCTAACAGCAATACACACATTAGCTAAATGCCCCACGGACCCACACCGATAACATGGTTTAGCAGTGCACTCACCCCGCAAATGTCCATGCTGTCCACAAGTCCAACAAATGTCGGGCAGTTGAGGAACAAACAACCTGCCACGGTCTCTCCCAAGCGCAAACACGTGAGGAGGGACCCTCCAAGAGCCATCCGACTCCAGGCGGAAGAGAACACGGTACCTCCTCTTCCCCGTCCAAAATCCAAACTCGTCCACGATCTTCACTCCCTCAGAAACCCAGGAACAGTACCTCTCCAAAAACGACCTGACGTCCCTCTCCAGCACATGCGGGTTGTAGACATGAACCACCACCGTGAACTCCGGGGCACCCACCGCAAAGGAGCACTTCCCCAAGATGTTCTCAGGATTCCGCGCCAATGAATGCCACTTCCTCACCGCCGCCACCAGAAGAGGCACCTCCCGGAACGTCACCTCGTACTTCCAAGGAGCCCGAGCAGCCTGCAGACACAGGACCTCCACACCAGTCAGCCCCAACTCATCCCTCAGGATCTTCTCCGCCACGAAACCACGGGTAGCCGGCTCAACGACGGTCCCTGGCACATCCAGCCGGAGGGTGCGAGGACACACCCCCGATACCATCGCCCTCTCCTGGATAAGAACAGATACTACACTTGATCTTAGCCAAAAGGCCGAGAAGCGATACCCCACAACTGCACGGGGTCCGGCGGCCCCTCTAGCGACGCCCCCCGCGCTCACATGGTTACGGGGGGAGGCGGGGCCAGCAAAAGCCGACCGCCGCCGCCAAACAAAACACCACGACGCTTGACTTTGGACAGGCAGGTGCAGCTCCGCCGAAGCAGAGCTTCCAAAAATACCGTAAACTCGGGGCAGTTCCCCTCCACGGAAATCTTTAGTAAAAGGCGAAAGATTTGTACGAGATGAAGAGAAACCCGAGCGATGGCTGCCACAGGGCACGCTGGTCGGAGAGCACGAACGGCGCCGGTCGTGGACATGAGGGTGACTCCAAGGCGTTGCCCAGTGGCAACAAGACGGCAGTATCAACATCCCCTTTAAATTAAAAAAAAAAAAAAAAAAAAAAAAAAAAGAGTAAAAGGGCGGGAAAACCCAAAAGGGGCCGAAAAGGGAGGTGGCGCGGTTGGCCAAAAGACCTGGCGAGGACTCCTGCTGTGTCTGTCTGTCTGTCTGTCTGTCTGTCTGTCTGTCTGTCTGTCTGTCTGTCTGTCTCTCTGTCTCTCTGTCTCTCTGTCTCTCTGTCTGTCTGTCTCTCTGTCTGTCTGTCGAGGAGGATTTCATCAGAGTCAGTCAGTTCCACTGGGTCGGTTCTTTACTTCCACAGTCAAAGGGATGTGCACCGTTCCCGGAGTCACTGCAATACCGGGTCGATGCGTGGAGCGGACGGAGCAAGCCCCTCTTCCGTCTCCCTGTTCCAAAAATCAGATTAATATATGGTCCTCGGGTAGAGGACGTATCAGATATTAAACTGATAAGAACAGATACTACACTTGATCTTAGCCAAAAGGCCGAGAAGCGATACCCCACAACTGCACGGGGTCCGGCGGCCCCTCTAGCGACGCCCCCCGCGCTCACATGGTTACGGGGGGAGGCGGGGCCAGCAAAAGCCGACCGCCGCCGCCAAACAAAACACCACGACGCTTGACTTTGGACAGGCAGGTGCAGCTCCGCCGAAGCAGAGCTTCCAAAAATACCGTAAACTCGGGGCAGTTCCCCTCCACGGAAATCTTTAGTAAAAGGCGAAAGATTTGTACGAGATGAAGAGAAACCCGAGCGATGGCTGCCACAGGGCACGCTGGTCGGAGAGCACGAACGGCGCCGGTCGTGGACATGAGGGTGACTCCAAGGCGTTGCCCAGTGGCAACAAGACGGCAGTATCAACATCCCCTTTAAATTAAAAAAAAAAAAAAAAAAAAAAAAAAAAGAGTAAAAGGGCGGGAAAACCCAAAAGGGGCCGAAAAGGGAGGTGGCGCGGTTGGCCAAAAGACCTGGCGAGGACTCCTGCTGTGTCTGTCTGTCTGTCTGTCTGTCTGTCTGTCTGTCTGTCTGTCTGTCTGTCTGTCTCTCTGTCTCTCTGTCTCTCTGTCTCTCTGTCTGTCTGTCTCTCTGTCTGTCTGTCGAGGAGGATTTCATCAGAGTCAGTCAGTTCCACTGGGTCGGTTCTTTACTTCCACAGTCAAAGGGATGTGCACCGTTCCCGGAGTCACTGCAATACCGGGTCGATGCGTGGAGCGGACGGAGCAAGCCCCTCTTCCGTCTCCCTGTTCCAAAAATCAGATTAATATATGGTCCTCGGGTAGAGGACGTATCAGATATTAAACTGATAAGAACAGATACTACACTTGATCTTAGCCAAAAGGCCGAGAAGCGATACCCCACAACTGCACGGGGTCCGGCGGCCCCTCTAGCGACGCCCCCCGCGCTCACATGGTTACGGGGGGAGGCGGGGCCAGCAAAAGCCGACCGCCGCCGCCAAACAAAACACCACGACGCTTGACTTTGGACAGGCAGGTGCAGCTCCGCCGAAGCAGAGCTTCCAAAAATACCGTAAACTCGGGGCAGTTCCCCTCCACGGAAATCTTTAGTAAAAGGCGAAAGATTTGTACGAGATGAAGAGAAACCCGAGCGATGGCTGCCACAGGGCACGCTGGTCGGAGAGCACGAACGGCGCCGGTCGTGGACATGAGGGTGACTCCAAGGCGTTGCCCAGTGGCAACAAGACGGCAGTATCAACATCCCCTTTAAATTAAAAAAAAAAAAAAAAAAAAAAAAAAAAGAGTAAAAGGGCGGGAAAACCCAAAAGGGGCCGAAAAGGGAGGTGGCGCGGTTGGCCAAAAGACCTGGCGAGGACTCCTGCTGTGTCTGTCTGTCTGTCTGTCTGTCTGTCTGTCTGTCTGTCTGTCTGTCTGTCTGTCTCTCTGTCTCTCTGTCTCTCTGTCTCTCTGTCTGTCTGTCTCTCTGTCTGTCTGTCGAGGAGGATTTCATCAGAGTCAGTCAGTTCCACTGGGTCGGTTCTTTACTTCCACAGTCAAAGGGATGTGCACCGTTCCCGGAGTCACTGCAATACCGGGTCGATGCGTGGAGCGGACGGAGCAAGCCCCTCTTCCGTCTCCCTGTTCCAAAAATCAGATTAATATATGGTCCTCGGGTAGAGGACGTATCAGATATTAAACTGATAAGAACAGATTTTTTTTTTTTTTTTTTTTTTTTTTATTGAACATAACCAGAGCAGGGCAGCCTTGAAAATACAACACACAAAAGATACTCACAGGATACATACAACACACAAAAGATCCAGAAAAAAGTTTAAGATTAAGCTAAGACTAGAAGGCTGCAAAACATATCAAACAACGCAGAACACTAAGTAGCTCGGGCACACAGGCCCAGCCAATAATGGGCAGAAGCAGATCAGATAAACCCCACAGGAAAACCATACAAGTAAACAAACAGACACCCAAATCAAATCCCAAACCCAACACAGAAAACCCAGACGACCATCCCTTCAGACATCATACATACTAGGGCTGTACCGTGTCCCAAAGACTTTATTTTGCCCGTTCACAAATTAACCCAAAAACACAACCCCATCACCAAACACAAAACAAGCCAAATCAAACCAAGGAATCATCCTCGCCTGAAGCAACCATGCCAGTCGTAGCCTTCAAATTGTCCTCGTCCCACCCTGGCAGCGGACCCAGGGAGGCCCCGCCTCCAGACACCATCACAGAACTGAACCCGGCAACGTCGTCCTCCATGTCATCGCTGTTGTCCGACAGGGGGGCGGTGAGACGGTACAACGACTGCACCTGGCACGACCGGAGACGCCGCAACGGCCCCCCCTCCTGGCTGCCATCCTCCAAGGCCCGCTTCACAGCAGCTGACACCACTCCCAAAGTCCGCTTTAAACTGTCCCCATCCCCCCCAGCAAGCTGGGCAGAGGGGGGGGGTCGGACAACCGGACCCCCACCCTCCAGAGGGCGCTCCCCAGCCACCTCAGCCATGCGGGCCATCTCCACTTCCTGTGACTCGGTGTGCTCCGCCCAGTCACCAACCGTCTTCCCCTCCACCTCAGAAGCGACTCCGCCCACCGACTGCACGGCAGCCATGTGCTCCACAGTCCCTTTGTCTCCCAAACGGCCATCTTGGCGGCCATCTTGGCGGCCATGCGGCGCATCCGTCGAAGAGCCACCAGACCCCACAGAACCACCCAATCCAGCCAAAACCGCCACCGGCACCACGCTGGGAGCCGGGGCAGCAACCTGCAACACAGTATCCCCAGCAGTCTCACCCCCAGGCTCAGCAACAGACCCACCCGCCACCACCCCAGCATAACTTCTCCTCTTTGGACACGACACAAACAAATGCCCACCCTCCCCACACAAATTGCAAGTCCTAACAGCAATACACACATTAGCTAAATGCCCCACGGACCCACACCGATAACATGGTTTAGCAGTGCACTCACCCCGCAAATGTCCATGCTGTCCACAAGTCCAACAAATGTCGGGCAGTTGAGGAACAAACAACCTGCCACGGTCTCTCCCAAGCGCAAACACGTGAGGAGGGACCCTCCAAGAGCCATCCGACTCCAGGCGGAAGAGAACACGGTACCTCCTCTTCCCCGTCCAAAATCCAAACTCGTCCACGATCTTCACTCCCTCAGAAACCCAGGAACAGTACCTCTCCAAAAACGACCTGACGTCCCTCTCCAGCACATGCGGGTTGTAGACATGAACCACCACCGTGAACTCCGGGGCACCCACCGCAAAGGAGCACTTCCCCAAGATGTTCTCAGGATTCCGCGCCAATGAATGCCACTTCCTCACCGCCGCCACCAGAAGAGGCACCTCCCGGAACGTCACCTCGTACTTCCAAGGAGCCCGAGCAGCCTGCAGACACAGGACCTCCACACCAGTCAGCCCCAACTCATCCCTCAGGATCTTCTCCGCCACGAAACCACGGGTAGCCGGCTCAACGACGGTCCCTGGCACATCCAGCCGGAGGGTGCGAGGACACACCCCCGATACCATCGCCCTCTCCTGGATAAGAACAGATACTACACTTGATCTTAGCCAAAAGGCCGAGAAGCGATACCCCACAACTGCACGGGGTCCGGCGGCCCCTCTAGCGACGCCCCCCGCGCTCACATGGTTACGGGGGGAGGCGGGGCCAGCAAAAGCCGACCGCCGCCGCCAAACAAAACACCACGACGCTTGACTTTGGACAGGCAGGTGCAGCTCCGCCGAAGCAGAGCTTCCAAAAATACCGTAAACTCGGGGCAGTTCCCCTCCACGGAAATCTTTAGTAAAAGGCGAAAGATTTGTACGAGATGAAGAGAAACCCGAGCGATGGCTGCCACAGGGCACGCTGGTCGGAGAGCACGAACGGCGCCGGTCGTGGACATGAGGGTGACTCCAAGGCGTTGCCCAGTGGCAACAAGACGGCAGTATCAACATCCCCTTTAAATTAAAAAAAAAAAAAAAAAAAAAAAAAAAAGAGTAAAAGGGCGGGAAAACCCAAAAGGGGCCGAAAAGGGAGGTGGCGCGGTTGGCCAAAAGACCTGGCGAGGACTCCTGCTGTGTCTGTCTGTCTGTCTGTCTGTCTGTCTGTCTGTCTGTCTGTCTGTCTGTCTGTCTCTCTGTCTCTCTGTCTCTCTGTCTCTCTGTCTGTCTGTCTCTCTGTCTGTCTGTCGAGGAGGATTTCATCAGAGTCAGTCAGTTCCACTGGGTCGGTTCTTTACTTCCACAGTCAAAGGGATGTGCACCGTTCCCGGAGTCACTGCAATACCGGGTCGATGCGTGGAGCGGACGGAGCAAGCCCCTCTTCCGTCTCCCTGTTCCAAAAATCAGATTAATATATGGTCCTCGGGTAGAGGACGTATCAGATATTAAACTGATAAGAACAGATTTTTTTTTTTTTTTTTTTTTTTTTTATTGAACATAACCAGAGCAGGGCAGCCTTGAAAATACAACACACAAAAGATACTCACAGGATACATACAACACACAAAAGATCCAGAAAAAAGTTTAAGATTAAGCTAAGACTAGAAGGCTGCAAAACATATCAAACAACGCAGAACACTAAGTAGCTCGGGCACACAGGCCCAGCCAATAATGGGCAGAAGCAGATCAGATAAACCCCACAGGAAAACCATACAAGTAAACAAACAGACACCCAAATCAAATCCCAAACCCAACACAGAAAACCCAGACGACCATCCCTTCAGACATCATACATACTAGGGCTGTACCGTGTCCCAAAGACTTTATTTTGCCCGTTCACAAATTAACCCAAAAACACAACCCCATCACCAAACACAAAACAAGCCAAATCAAACCAAGGAATCATCCTCGCCTGAAGCAACCATGCCAGTCGTAGCCTTCAAATTGTCCTCGTCCCACCCTGGCAGCGGACCCAGGGAGGCCCCGCCTCCAGACACCATCACAGAACTGAACCCGGCAACGTCGTCCTCCATGTCATCGCTGTTGTCCGACAGGGGGGCGGTGAGACGGTACAACGACTGCACCTGGCACGACCGGAGACGCCGCAACGGCCCCCCCTCCTGGCTGCCATCCTCCAAGGCCCGCTTCACAGCAGCTGACACCACTCCCAAAGTCCGCTTTAAACTGTCCCCATCCCCCCCAGCAAGCTGGGCAGAGGGGGGGGGTCGGACAACCGGACCCCCACCCTCCAGAGGGCGCTCCCCAGCCACCTCAGCCATGCGGGCCATCTCCACTTCCTGTGACTCGGTGTGCTCCGCCCAGTCACCAACCGTCTTCCCCTCCACCTCAGAAGCGACTCCGCCCACCGACTGCACGGCAGCCATGTGCTCCACAGTCCCTTTGTCTCCCAAACGGCCATCTTGGCGGCCATCTTGGCGGCCATGCGGCGCATCCGTCGAAGAGCCACCAGACCCCACAGAACCACCCAATCCAGCCAAAACCGCCACCGGCACCACGCTGGGAGCCGGGGCAGCAACCTGCAACACAGTATCCCCAGCAGTCTCACCCCCAGGCTCAGCAACAGACCCACCCGCCACCACCCCAGCATAACTTCTCCTCTTTGGACACGACACAAACAAATGCCCACCCTCCCCACACAAATTGCAAGTCCTAACAGCAATACACACATTAGCTAAATGCCCCACGGACCCACACCGATAACATGGTTTAGCAGTGCACTCACCCCGCAAATGTCCATGCTGTCCACAAGTCCAACAAATGTCGGGCAGTTGAGGAACAAACAACCTGCCACGGTCTCTCCCAAGCGCAAACACGTGAGGAGGGACCCTCCAAGAGCCATCCGACTCCAGGCGGAAGAGAACACGGTACCTCCTCTTCCCCGTCCAAAATCCAAACTCGTCCACGATCTTCACTCCCTCAGAAACCCAGGAACAGTACCTCTCCAAAAACGACCTGACGTCCCTCTCCAGCACATGCGGGTTGTAGACATGAACCACCACCGTGAACTCCGGGGCACCCACCGCAAAGGAGCACTTCCCCAAGATGTTCTCAGGATTCCGCGCCAATGAATGCCACTTCCTCACCGCCGCCACCAGAAGAGGCACCTCCCGGAACGTCACCTCGTACTTCCAAGGAGCCCGAGCAGCCTGCAGACACAGGACCTCCACACCAGTCAGCCCCAACTCATCCCTCAGGATCTTCTCCGCCACGAAACCACGGGTAGCCGGCTCAACGACGGTCCCTGGCACATCCAGCCGGAGGGTGCGAGGACACACCCCCGATACCATCGCCCTCTCCTGGATAAGAACAGATACTACACTTGATCTTAGCCAAAAGGCCGAGAAGCGATACCCCACAACTGCACGGGGTCCGGCGGCCCCTCTAGCGACGCCCCCCGCGCTCACATGGTTACGGGGGGAGGCGGGGCCAGCAAAAGCCGACCGCCGCCGCCAAACAAAACACCACGACGCTTGACTTTGGACAGGCAGGTGCAGCTCCGCCGAAGCAGAGCTTCCAAAAATACCGTAAACTCGGGGCAGTTCCCCTCCACGGAAATCTTTAGTAAAAGGCGAAAGATTTGTACGAGATGAAGAGAAACCCGAGCGATGGCTGCCACAGGGCACGCTGGTCGGAGAGCACGAACGGCGCCGGTCGTGGACATGAGGGTGACTCCAAGGCGTTGCCCAGTGGCAACAAGACGGCAGTATCAACATCCCCTTTAAATTAAAAAAAAAAAAAAAAAAAAAAAAAAAAGAGTAAAAGGGCGGGAAAACCCAAAAGGGGCCGAAAAGGGAGGTGGCGCGGTTGGCCAAAAGACCTGGCGAGGACTCCTGCTGTGTCTGTCTGTCTGTCTGTCTGTCTGTCTGTCTGTCTGTCTGTCTGTCTGTCTGTCTCTCTGTCTCTCTGTCTCTCTGTCTCTCTGTCTGTCTGTCTCTCTGTCTGTCTGTCGAGGAGGATTTCATCAGAGTCAGTCAGTTCCACTGGGTCGGTTCTTTACTTCCACAGTCAAAGGGATGTGCACCGTTCCCGGAGTCACTGCAATACCGGGTCGATGCGTGGAGCGGACGGAGCAAGCCCCTCTTCCGTCTCCCTGTTCCAAAAATCAGATTAATATATGGTCCTCGGGTAGAGGACGTATCAGATATTAAACTGATAAGAACAGATTTTTTTTTTTTTTTTTTTTTTTTTTATTGAACATAACCAGAGCAGGGCAGCCTTGAAAATACAACACACAAAAGATACTCACAGGATACATACAACACACAAAAGATCCAGAAAAAAGTTTAAGATTAAGCTAAGACTAGAAGGCTGCAAAACATATCAAACAACGCAGAACACTAAGTAGCTCGGGCACACAGGCCCAGCCAATAATGGGCAGAAGCAGATCAGATAAACCCCACAGGAAAACCATACAAGTAAACAAACAGACACCCAAATCAAATCCCAAACCCAACACAGAAAACCCAGACGACCATCCCTTCAGACATCATACATACTAGGGCTGTACCGTGTCCCAAAGACTTTATTTTGCCCGTTCACAAATTAACCCAAAAACACAACCCCATCACCAAACACAAAACAAGCCAAATCAAACCAAGGAATCATCCTCGCCTGAAGCAACCATGCCAGTCGTAGCCTTCAAATTGTCCTCGTCCCACCCTGGCAGCGGACCCAGGGAGGCCCCGCCTCCAGACACCATCACAGAACTGAACCCGGCAACGTCGTCCTCCATGTCATCGCTGTTGTCCGACAGGGGGGCGGTGAGACGGTACAACGACTGCACCTGGCACGACCGGAGACGCCGCAACGGCCCCCCCTCCTGGCTGCCATCCTCCAAGGCCCGCTTCACAGCAGCTGACACCACTCCCAAAGTCCGCTTTAAACTGTCCCCATCCCCCCCAGCAAGCTGGGCAGAGGGGGGGGGTCGGACAACCGGACCCCCACCCTCCAGAGGGCGCTCCCCAGCCACCTCAGCCATGCGGGCCATCTCCACTTCCTGTGACTCGGTGTGCTCCGCCCAGTCACCAACCGTCTTCCCCTCCACCTCAGAAGCGACTCCGCCCACCGACTGCACGGCAGCCATGTGCTCCACAGTCCCTTTGTCTCCCAAACGGCCATCTTGGCGGCCATCTTGGCGGCCATGCGGCGCATCCGTCGAAGAGCCACCAGACCCCACAGAACCACCCAATCCAGCCAAAACCGCCACCGGCACCACGCTGGGAGCCGGGGCAGCAACCTGCAACACAGTATCCCCAGCAGTCTCACCCCCAGGCTCAGCAACAGACCCACCCGCCACCACCCCAGCATAACTTCTCCTCTTTGGACACGACACAAACAAATGCCCACCCTCCCCACACAAATTGCAAGTCCTAACAGCAATACACACATTAGCTAAATGCCCCACGGACCCACACCGATAACATGGTTTAGCAGTGCACTCACCCCGCAAATGTCCATGCTGTCCACAAGTCCAACAAATGTCGGGCAGTTGAGGAACAAACAACCTGCCACGGTCTCTCCCAAGCGCAAACACGTGAGGAGGGACCCTCCAAGAGCCATCCGACTCCAGGCGGAAGAGAACACGGTACCTCCTCTTCCCCGTCCAAAATCCAAACTCGTCCACGATCTTCACTCCCTCAGAAACCCAGGAACAGTACCTCTCCAAAAACGACCTGACGTCCCTCTCCAGCACATGCGGGTTGTAGACATGAACCACCACCGTGAACTCCGGGGCACCCACCGCAAAGGAGCACTTCCCCAAGATGTTCTCAGGATTCCGCGCCAATGAATGCCACTTCCTCACCGCCGCCACCAGAAGAGGCACCTCCCGGAACGTCACCTCGTACTTCCAAGGAGCCCGAGCAGCCTGCAGACACAGGACCTCCACACCAGTCAGCCCCAACTCATCCCTCAGGATCTTCTCCGCCACGAAACCACGGGTAGCCGGCTCAACGACGGTCCCTGGCACATCCAGCCGGAGGGTGCGAGGACACACCCCCGATACCATCGCCCTCTCCTGGATAAGAACAGATACTACACTTGATCTTAGCCAAAAGGCCGAGAAGCGATACCCCACAACTGCACGGGGTCCGGCGGCCCCTCTAGCGACGCCCCCCGCGCTCACATGGTTACGGGGGGAGGCGGGGCCAGCAAAAGCCGACCGCCGCCGCCAAACAAAACACCACGACGCTTGACTTTGGACAGGCAGGTGCAGCTCCGCCGAAGCAGAGCTTCCAAAAATACCGTAAACTCGGGGCAGTTCCCCTCCACGGAAATCTTTAGTAAAAGGCGAAAGATTTGTACGAGATGAAGAGAAACCCGAGCGATGGCTGCCACAGGGCACGCTGGTCGGAGAGCACGAACGGCGCCGGTCGTGGACATGAGGGTGACTCCAAGGCGTTGCCCAGTGGCAACAAGACGGCAGTATCAACATCCCCTTTAAATTAAAAAAAAAAAAAAAAAAAAAAAAAAAAGAGTAAAAGGGCGGGAAAACCCAAAAGGGGCCGAAAAGGGAGGTGGCGCGGTTGGCCAAAAGACCTGGCGAGGACTCCTGCTGTGTCTGTCTGTCTGTCTGTCTGTCTGTCTGTCTGTCTGTCTGTCTGTCTGTCTGTCTGTCTCTCTGTCTCTCTGTCTCTCTGTCTCTCTGTCTGTCTGTCTCTCTGTCTGTCTGTCGAGGAGGATTTCATCAGAGTCAGTCAGTTCCACTGGGTCGGTTCTTTACTTCCACAGTCAAAGGGATGTGCACCGTTCCCGGAGTCACTGCAATACCGGGTCGATGCGTGGAGCGGACGGAGCAAGCCCCTCTTCCGTCTCCCTGTTCCAAAAATCAGATTAATATATGGTCCTCGGGTAGAGGACGTATCAGATATTAAACTGATAAGAACAGATACTACACTTGATCTTAGCCAAAAGGCCGAGAAGCGATACCCCACAACTGCACGGGGTCCGGCGGCCCCTCTAGCGACGCCCCCCGCGCTCACATGGTTACGGGGGGAGGCGGGGCCAGCAAAAGCCGACCGCCGCCGCCAAACAAAACACCACGACGCTTGACTTTGGACAGGCAGGTGCAGCTCCGCCGAAGCAGAGCTTCCAAAAATACCGTAAACTCGGGGCAGTTCCCCTCCACGGAAATCTTTAGTAAAAGGCGAAAGATTTGTACGAGATGAAGAGAAACCCGAGCGATGGCTGCCACAGGGCACGCTGGTCGGAGAGCACGAACGGCGCCGGTCGTGGACATGAGGGTGACTCCAAGGCGTTGCCCAGTGGCAACAAGACGGCAGTATCAACATCCCCTTTAAATTAAAAAAAAAAAAAAAAAAAAAAAAAAAAGAGTAAAAGGGCGGGAAAACCCAAAAGGGGCCGAAAAGGGAGGTGGCGCGGTTGGCCAAAAGACCTGGCGAGGACTCCTGCTGTGTCTGTCTGTCTGTCTGTCTGTCTGTCTGTCTGTCTGTCTGTCTGTCTGTCTGTCTGTCTGTCTCTCTGTCTGTCTGTCGAGGAGGATTTCATCAGAGTCAGTCAGTTCCACTGGGTCGGTTCTTTACTTCCACAGTCAAAGGGATTTGCACCGTTCCCGGAGTCGCTGCAATACCGGGTCGATGCGTGGAGCGGACGGAGCAAGCCCCACTTCCGTCTCCCTGTTCCAAAAATCAGATTAATATATGGTCCTCGGGTAGAGGACGTATCAGATATTAAACTGATAAGAACAGATTTTTTTTCTATTCGTTCGGGAGAGGGGAAAAGGGGAAGTGGAGGGGAAAGGGAAGGTACGGGGGAGGAATGTGCCCCCCTGGCGGACGGTGGTTCAATGCCACAATGGCACGGTCCACAGACTCTAGGGGGATTAACAAAAGTAAAGACAAACAACACAGATTTGGCACCCTCCCTGGCGGCACTGCAATACCGAGGAGGGCGCCGGGTGCAGGGACAAGCCCCACCCCATTTAAACATGGGAAGCGTAGCACATTGCAATCCGGTCGATCGCTCGGAACCGGCTGCTACACTTGATCTTAGCCAAAAGGCCGAGAAGCGATACCCCACAACTGCACGGGGTCCGGCGGCCCCTCTAGCGACGCCCCCCGCGCTCACATGGTTACGGGGGGAGGCGGGGCCAGCAAAAGCCGACCGCCGCCGCTAAACAAAACACCACGACGCTTGACTTTGGACAGGCAGGTGCAGCTCCGCCGAAGCAGAGCTTCCAAAAATACCGTAAACTCGGGGCAGTTCCCCTCCACGGAAATCTTTAGTAAAAGGCGAAAGATTTGTACGAGATGAAGAGAAAC
Source organism: Alosa pseudoharengus (assembly GCF_046254945.1). Taxonomy (NCBI): domain Eukaryota; kingdom Metazoa; phylum Chordata; class Actinopteri; order Clupeiformes; family Clupeidae; genus Alosa; species Alosa pseudoharengus. Next base: position 3,851,045 of record NW_027468663.1, read on the forward strand.
CCGAGCGATGGCTGCCACAGGGCACGCTGGTCGGAGAGCACGAACGGCGCCGGTCGTGGACATGAGGGTGACTCCAAGGCGTTGCCCAGTGGCAACAAGACGGCAGTATCAACATCCCCTTTAAATTAAAAAAAAAAAAAAAAAAAAAAAAAAAAGAGTAAAAGGGCGGGAAAACCCAAAAGGGGCCGAAAAGGGAGGTGGCGCGGTTGGCCAAAAGACCTGGCGAGGACTCCTGCTGTGTCTGTCTGTCTGTCTGTCTGTCTGTCTGTCTGTCTGTCTGTCTGTCTGTCTGTCTCTCTGTCTCTCTGTCTCTCTGTCTCTCTGTCTGTCTGTCTCTCTGTCTGTCTGTCGAGGAGGATTTCATCAGAGTCAGTCAGTTCCACTGGGTCGGTTCTTTACTTCCACAGTCAAAGGGATGTGCACCGTTCCCGGAGTCACTGCAATACCGGGTCGATGCGTGGAGCGGACGGAGCAAGCCCCTCTTCCGTCTCCCTGTTCCAAAAATCAGATTAATATATGGTCCTCGGGTAGAGGACGTATCAGATATTAAACTGATAAGAACAGATACTACACTTGATCTTAGCCAAAAGGCCGAGAAGCGATACCCCACAACTGCACGGGGTCCGGCGGCCCCTCTAGCGACGCCCCCCGCGCTCACATGGTTACGGGGGGAGGCGGGGCCAGCAAAAGCCGACCGCCGCCGCCAAACAAAACACCACGACGCTTGACTTTGGACAGGCAGGTGCAGCTCCGCCGAAGCAGAGCTTCCAAAAATACCGTAAACTCGGGGCAGTTCCCCTCCACGGAAATCTTTAGTAAAAGGCGAAAGATTTGTACGAGATGAAGAGAAACCCGAGCGATGGCTGCCACAGGGCACGCTGGTCGGAGAGCACGAACGGCGCCGGTCGTGGACATGAGGGTGACTCCAAGGCGTTGCCCAGTGGCAACAAGACGGCAGTATCAACATCCCCTTTAAATTAAAAAAAAAAAAAAAAAAAAAAAAAAAAAGAGTAAAAGGGCGGGAAAACCCAAAAGGGGCCGAAAAGGGAGGTGGCGCGGTTGGCCAAAAGACCTGGCGAGGACTCCTGCTGTGTCTGTCTGTCTGTCTGTCTGTCTGTCTGTCTGTCTGTCTGTCTGTCTCTCTGTCTCTCTGTCTCTCTGTCTCTCTGTCTGTCTGTCTCTCTGTCTGTCTGTCGAGGAGGATTTCATCAGAGTCAGTCAGTTCCACTGGGTCGGTTCTTTACTTCCACAGTCAAAGGGATGTGCACCGTTCCCGGAGTCACTGCAATACCGGGTCGATGCGTGGAGCGGACGGAGCAAGCCCCTCTTCCGTCTCCCTGTTCCAAAAATCAGATTAATATATGGTCCTCGGGTAGAGGACGTATCAGATATTAAACTGATAAGAACAGATACTACACTTGATCTTAGCCAAAAGGCCGAGAAGCGATACCCCACAACTGCACGGGGTCCGGCGGCCCCTCTAGCGACGCCCCCCGCGCTCACATGGTTACGGGGGGAGGCGGGGCCAGCAAAAGCCGACCGCCGCCGCCAAACAAAACACCACGACGCTTGACTTTGGACAGGCAGGTGCAGCTCCGCCGAAGCAGAGCTTCCAAAAATACCGTAAACTCGGGGCAGTTCCCCTCCACGGAAATCTTTAGTAAAAGGCGAAAGATTTGTACGAGATGAAGAGAAACCCGAGCGATGGCTGCCACAGGGCACGCTGGTCGGAGAGCACGAACGGCGCCGGTCGTGGACATGAGGGTGACTCCAAGGCGTTGCCCAGTGGCAACAAGACGGCAGTATCAACATCCCCTTTAAATTAAAAAAAAAAAAAAAAAAAAAAAAAAAAAGAGTAAAAGGGCGGGAAAACCCAAAAGGGGCCGAAAAGGGAGGTGGCGCGGTTGGCCAAAAGACCTGGCGAGGACTCCTGCTGTGTCTGTCTGTCTGTCTGTCTGTCTGTCTGTCTGTCTGTCTGTCTGTCTGTCTGTCTGTCTGTCTGTCTGTCTCTCTGTCTGTCTGTCGAGGAGGATTTCATCAGAGTCAGTCAGTTCCACTGGGTCGGTTCTTTACTTCCACAGTCAAAGGGATTTGCACCGTTCCCGGAGTCGCTGCAATACCGGGTCGATGCGTGGAGCGGACGGAGCAAGCCCCACTTCCGTCTCCCTGTTCCAAAAATCAGATTAATATATGGTCCTCGGGTAGAGGACGTATCAGATATTAAACTGATAAGAACAGATTTTTTTTCTATTCGTTCGGGAGAGGGGAAAAGGGGAAGTGGAGGGGAAAGGGAAGGTACGGGGGAGGAATGTGCCCCCCTGGCGGACGGTGGTTCAATGCCACAATGGCACGGTCCACAGACTCTAGGGGGATTAACAAAAGTAAAGACAAACAACACAGATTTGGCACCCTCCCTGGCGGCACTGCAATACCGAGGAGGGCGCCGGGTGCAGGGACAAGCCCCACCCCATTTAAACATGGGAAGCGTAGCACATTGCAATCCGGTCGATCGCTCGGAACCGGCTGCTACACTTGATCTTAGCCAAAAGGCCGAGAAGCGATACCCCACAACTGCACGGGGTCCGGCGGCCCCTCTAGCGACGCCCCCCGCGCTCACATGGTTACGGGGGGAGGCGGGGCCAGCAAAAGCCGACCGCCGCCGCTAAACAAAACACCACGACGCTTGACTTTGGACAGGCAGGTGCAGCTCCGCCGAAGCAGAGCTTCCAAAAATACCGTAAACTCGGGGCAGTTCCCCTCCACGGAAATCTTTAGTAAAAGGCGAAAGATTTGTACGAGATGAAGAGAAACCCGAGCGATGGCTGCCACAGGGCACGCTGGTCGGAGAGCACGAACGGCGCCGGTCGTGGACATGAGGGTGACTCCAAGGCGTTGCCCAGTGGCAACAAGACGGCAGTATCAACATCCCCTTTAAATTAAAAAAAAAAAAAAAAAAAAAAAAAAAAAGAGTAAAAGGGCGGGAAAACCCAAAAGGGGCCGAAAAGGGAGGTGGCGCGGTTGGCCAAAAGACCTGGCGAGGACTCCTGCTGTGTCTGTCTGTCTGTCTGTCTGTCTGTCTGTCTGTCTGTCTGTCTGTCTGTCTGTCTCTCTGTCTCTCTGTCTCTCTGTCTCTCTGTCTGTCTGTCTCTCTGTCTGTCTGTCGAGGAGGATTTCATCAGAGTCAGTCAGTTCCACTGGGTCGGTTCTTTACTTCCACAGTCAAAGGGATGTGCACCGTTCCCGGAGTCACTGCAATACCGGGTCGATGCGTGGAGCGGACGGAGCAAGCCCCTCTTCCGTCTCCCTGTTCCAAAAATCAGATTAATATATGGTCCTCGGGTAGAGGACGTATCAGATATTAAACTGATAAGAACAGATACTACACTTGATCTTAGCCAAAAGGCCGAGAAGCGATACCCCACAACTGCACGGGGTCCGGCGGCCCCTCTAGCGACGCCCCCCGCGCTCACATGGTTACGGGGGGAGGCGGGGCCAGCAAAAGCCGACCGCCGCCGCCAAACAAAACACCACGACGCTTGACTTTGGACAGGCAGGTGCAGCTCCGCCGAAGCAGAGCTTCCAAAAATACCGTAAACTCGGGGCAGTTCCCCTCCACGGAAATCTTTAGTAAAAGGCGAAAGATTTGTACGAGATGAAGAGAAACCCGAGCGATGGCTGCCACAGGGCACGCTGGTCGGAGAGCACGAACGGCGCCGGTCGTGGACATGAGGGTGACTCCAAGGCGTTGCCCAGTGGCAACAAGACGGCAGTATCAACATCCCCTTTAAATTAAAAAAAAAAAAAAAAAAAAAAAAAAAAAGAGTAAAAGGGCGGGAAAACCCAAAAGGGGCCGAAAAGGGAGGTGGCGCGGTTGGCCAAAAGACCTGGCGAGGACTCCTGCTGTGTCTGTCTGTCTGTCTGTCTGTCTGTCTGTCTGTCTGTCTGTCTGTCTGTCTGTCTGTCTGTCTGTCTGTCTCTCTGTCTGTCTGTCGAGGAGGATTTCATCAGAGTCAGTCAGTTCCACTGGGTCGGTTCTTTACTTCCACAGTCAAAGGGATTTGCACCGTTCCCGGAGTCGCTGCAATACCGGGTCGATGCGTGGAGCGGACGGAGCAAGCCCCACTTCCGTCTCCCTGTTCCAAAAATCAGATTAATATATGGTCCTCGGGTAGAGGACGTATCAGATATTAAACTGATAAGAACAGATTTTTTTTCTATTCGTTCGGGAGAGGGGAAAAGGGGAAGTGGAGGGGAAAGGGAAGGTACGGGGGAGGAATGTGCCCCCCTGGCGGACGGTGGTTCAATGCCACAATGGCACGGTCCACAGACTCTAGGGGGATTAACAAAAGTAAAGACAAACAACACAGATTTGGCACCCTCCCTGGCGGCACTGCAATACCGAGGAGGGCGCCGGGTGCAGGGACAAGCCCCACCCCATTTAAACATGGGAAGCGTAGCACATTGCAATCCGGTCGATCGCTCGGAACCGGCTGCTACACTTGATCTTAGCCAAAAGGCCGAGAAGCGATACCCCACAACTGCACGGGGTCCGGCGGCCCCTCTAGCGACGCCCCCCGCGCTCACATGGTTACGGGGGGAGGCGGGGCCAGCAAAAGCCGACCGCCGCCGCTAAACAAAACACCACGACGCTTGACTTTGGACAGGCAGGTGCAGCTCCGCCGAAGCAGAGCTTCCAAAAATACCGTAAACTCGGGGCAGTTCCCCTCCACGGAAATCTTTAGTAAAAGGCGAAAGATTTGTACGAGATGAAGAGAAACCCGAGCGATGGCTGCCACAGGGCACGCTGGTCGGAGAGCACGAACGGCGCCGGTCGTGGACATGAGGGTGACTCCAAGGCGTTGCCCAGTGGCAACAAGACGGCAGTATCAACATCCCCTTTAAATTAAAAAAAAAAAAAAAAAAAAAAAAAAAAAGAGTAAAAGGGCGGGAAAACCCAAAAGGGGCCGAAAAGGGAGGTGGCGCGGTTGGCCAAAAGACCTGGCGAGGACTCCTGCTGTGTCTGTCTGTCTGTCTGTCTGTCTGTCTGTCTGTCTGTCTGTCTGTCTGTCTGTCTGTCTGTCTGTCTGTCGAGGAGGATTTCATCAGAGTCAGTCAGTTCCACTGGGTCGGTTCTTTACTTCCACAGTCAAAGGGATGTGCACCGTTCCCGGAGTCACTGCAATACCGGGTCGATGCGTGGAGCGGACGGAGCAAGCCCCTCTTCCGTCTCCCTGTTCCAAAAATCAGATTAATATATGGTCCTCGGGTAGAGGACGTATCAGATATTAAACTGATAAGAACAGATACTACACTTGATCTTAGCCAAAAGGCCGAGAAGCGATACCCCACAACTGCACGGGGTCCGGCGGCCCCTCTAGCGACGCCCCCCGCGCTCACATGGTTACGGGGGGAGGCGGGGCCAGCAAAAGCCGACCGCCGCCGCCAAACAAAACACCACGACGCTTGACTTTGGACAGGCAGGTGCAGCTCCGCCGAAGCAGAGCTTCCAAAAATACCGTAAACTCGGGGCAGTTCCCCTCCACGGAAATCTTTAGTAAAAGGCGAAAGATTTGTACGAGATGAAGAGAAACCCGAGCGATGGCTGCCACAGGGCACGCTGGTCGGAGAGCACGAACGGCGCCGGTCGTGGACATGAGGGTGACTCCAAGGCGTTGCCCAGTGGCAACAAGACGGCAGTATCAACATCCCCTTTAAATTAAAAAAAAAAAAAAAAAAAAAAAAAAAAGAGTAAAAGGGCGGGAAAACCCAAAAGGGGCCGAAAAGGGAGGTGGCGCGGTTGGCCAAAAGACCTGGCGAGGACTCCTGCTGTGTCTGTCTGTCTGTCTGTCTGTCTGTCTGTCTGTCTGTCTGTCTGTCTGTCTGTCTGTCTGTCTCTCTGTCTGTCTGTCGAGGAGGATTTCATCAGAGTCAGTCAGTTCCACTGGGTCGGTTCTTTACTTCCACAGTCAAAGGGATTTGCACCGTTCCCGGAGTCGCTGCAATACCGGGTCGATGCGTGGAGCGGACGGAGCAAGCCCCACTTCCGTCTCCCTGTTCCAAAAATCAGATTAATATATGGTCCTCGGGTAGAGGACGTATCAGATATTAAACTGATAAGAACAGATTTTTTTTCTATTCGTTCGGGAGAGGGGAAAAGGGGAAGTGGAGGGGAAAGGGAAGGTACGGGGGAGGAATGTGCCCCCCTGGCGGACGGTGGTTCAATGCCACAATGGCACGGTCCACAGACTCTAGGGGGATTAACAAAAGTAAAGACAAACAACACAGATTTGGCACCCTCCCTGGCGGCACTGCAATACCGAGGAGGGCGCCGGGTGCAGGGACAAGCCCCACCCCATTTAAACATGGGAAGCGTAGCACATTGCAATCCGGTCGATCGCTCGGAACCGGCTGCTACACTTGATCTTAGCCAAAAGGCCGAGAAGCGATACCCCACAACTGCACGGGGTCCGGCGGCCCCTCTAGCGACGCCCCCCGCGCTCACATGGTTACGGGGGGAGGCGGGGCCAGCAAAAGCCGACCGCCGCCGCTAAACAAAACACCACGACGCTTGACTTTGGACAGGCAGGTGCAGCTCCGCCGAAGCAGAGCTTCCAAAAATACCGTAAACTCGGGGCAGTTCCCCTCCACGGAAATCTTTAGTAAAAGGCGAAAGATTTGTACGAGATGAAGAGAAACCCGAGCGATGGCTGCCACAGGGCACGCTGGTCGGAGAGCACGAACGGCGCCGGTCGTGGACATGAGGGTGACTCCAAGGCGTTGCCCAGTGGCAACAAGACGGCAGTATCAACATCCCCTTTAAATTAAAAAAAAAAAAAAAAAAAAAAAAAAAAAAAAGAAAAAGGGAGGAAAAACCCAAAAGGGGCCGAAAAGGGAGGTGGCGCGGTTGGCCAAAAGACCTGGCGAGGACTCCTGCTGTGTCTGTCTGTCTGTCTGTCTGTCTGTCTGTCTGTCTCTCTGTCTCTCTGTCTCTCTGTCTCTCTGTCTGTCTGTCTCTCTGTCTGTCTGTCGAGGAGGATTTCATCAGAGTCAGTCAGTTCCACTGGGTCGGTTCTTTACTTCCACAGTCAAAGGGATGTGCACCGTTCCCGGAGTCACTGCAATACCGGGTCGATGCGTGGAGCGGACGGAGCAAGCCCCTCTTCCGTCTCCCTGTTCCAAAAATCAGATTAATATATGGTCCTCGGGTAGAGGACGTATCAGATATTAAACTGATAAGAACAGATACTACACTTGATCTTAGCCAAAAGGCCGAGAAGCGATACCCCACAACTGCACGGGGTCCGGCGGCCCCTCTAGCGACGCCCCCCGCGCTCACATGGTTACGGGGGGAGGCGGGGCCAGCAAAAGCCGACCGCCGCCGCCAAACAAAACACCACGACGCTTGACTTTGGACAGGCAGGTGCAGCTCCGCCGAAGCAGAGCTTCCAAAAATACCGTAAACTCGGGGCAGTTCCCCTCCACGGAAATCTTTAGTAAAAGGCGAAAGATTTGTACGAGATGAAGAGAAACCCGAGCGATGGCTGCCACAGGGCACGCTGGTCGGAGAGCACGAACGGCGCCGGTCGTGGACATGAGGGTGACTCCAAGGCGTTGCCCAGTGGCAACAAGACGGCAGTATCAACATCCCCTTTAAATTAAAAAAAAAAAAAAAAAAAAAAAAAAAAAGAGTAAAAGGGCGGGAAAACCCAAAAGGGGCCGAAAAGGGAGGTGGCGCGGTTGGCCAAAAGACCTGGCGAGGACTCCTGCTGTGTCTGTCTGTCTGTCTGTCTGTCTGTCTGTCTGTCTGTCTGTCTGTCTCTCTGTCTCTCTGTCTCTCTGTCTCTCTGTCTGTCTGTCTCTCTGTCTGTCTGTCGAGGAGGATTTCATCAGAGTCAGTCAGTTCCACTGGGTCGGTTCTTTACTTCCACAGTCAAAGGGATGTGCACCGTTCCCGGAGTCACTGCAATACCGGGTCGATGCGTGGAGCGGACGGAGCAAGCCCCTCTTCCGTCTCCCTGTTCCAAAAATCAGATTAATATATGGTCCTCGGGTAGAGGACGTATCAGATATTAAACTGATAAGAACAGATACTACACTTGATCTTAGCCAAAAGGCCGAGAAGCGATACCCCACAACTGCACGGGGTCCGGCGGCCCCTCTAGCGACGCCCCCCGCGCTCACATGGTTACGGGGGGAGGCGGGGCCAGCAAAAGCCGACCGCCGCCGCCAAACAAAACACCACGACGCTTGACTTTGGACAGGCAGGTGCAGCTCCGCCGAAGCAGAGCTTCCAAAAATACCGTAAACTCGGGGCAGTTCCCCTCCACGGAAATCTTTAGTAAAAGGCGAAAGATTTGTACGAGATGAAGAGAAACCCGAGCGATGGCTGCCACAGGGCACGCTGGTCGGAGAGCACGAACGGCGCCGGTCGTGGACATGAGGGTGACTCCAAGGCGTTGCCCAGTGGCAACAAGACGGCAGTATCAACATCCCCTTTAAATTAAAAAAAAAAAAAAAAAAAAAAAAAAAAAGAGTAAAAGGGCGGGAAAACCCAAAAGGGGCCGAAAAGGGAGGTGGCGCGGTTGGCCAAAAGACCTGGCGAGGACTCCTGCTGTGTCTGTCTGTCTGTCTGTCTGTCTGTCTGTCTGTCTGTCTGTCTGTCTGTCTGTCTGTCTGTCTGTCTGTCTCTCTGTCTGTCTGTCGAGGAGGATTTCATCAGAGTCAGTCAGTTCCACTGGGTCGGTTCTTTACTTCCACAGTCAAAGGGATTTGCACCGTTCCCGGAGTCGCTGCAATACCGGGTCGATGCGTGGAGCGGACGGAGCAAGCCCCACTTCCGTCTCCCTGTTCCAAAAATCAGATTAATATATGGTCCTCGGGTAGAGGACGTATCAGATATTAAACTGATAAGAACAGATTTTTTTTCTATTCGTTCGGGAGAGGGGAAAAGGGGAAGTGGAGGGGAAAGGGAAGGTACGGGGGAGGAATGTGCCCCCCTGGCGGACGGTGGTTCAATGCCACAATGGCACGGTCCACAGACTCTAGGGGGATTAACAAAAGTAAAGACAAACAACACAGATTTGGCACCCTCCCTGGCGGCACTGCAATACCGAGGAGGGCGCCGGGTGCAGGGACAAGCCCCACCCCATTTAAACATGGGAAGCGTAGCACATTGCAATCCGGTCGATCGCTCGGAACCGGCTGCTACACTTGATCTTAGCCAAAAGGCCGAGAAGCGATACCCCACAACTGCACGGGGTCCGGCGGCCCCTCTAGCGACGCCCCCCGCGCTCACATGGTTACGGGGGGAGGCGGGGCCAGCAAAAGCCGACCGCCGCCGCTAAACAAAACACCACGACGCTTGACTTTGGACAGGCAGGTGCAGCTCCGCCGAAGCAGAGCTTCCAAAAATACCGTAAACTCGGGGCAGTTCCCCTCCACGGAAATCTTTAGTAAAAGGCGAAAGATTTGTACGAGATGAAGAGAAACCCGAGCGATGGCTGCCACAGGGCACGCTGGTCGGAGAGCACGAACGGCGCCGGTCGTGGACATGAGGGTGACTCCAAGGCGTTGCCCAGTGGCAACAAGACGGCAGTATCAACATCCCCTTTAAATTAAAAAAAAAAAAAAAAAAAAAAAAAAAAAGAGTAAAAGGGCGGGAAAACCCAAAAGGGGCCGAAAAGGGAGGTGGCGCGGTTGGCCAAAAGACCTGGCGAGGACTCCTGCTGTGTCTGTCTGTCTGTCTGTCTGTCTGTCTGTCTGTCTGTCTGTCTGTCTGTCTGTCTCTCTGTCTCTCTGTCTCTCTGTCTCTCTGTCTGTCTGTCTCTCTGTCTGTCTGTCGAGGAGGATTTCATCAGAGTCAGTCAGTTCCACTGGGTCGGTTCTTTACTTCCACAGTCAAAGGGATGTGCACCGTTCCCGGAGTCACTGCAATACCGGGTCGATGCGTGGAGCGGACGGAGCAAGCCCCTCTTCCGTCTCCCTGTTCCAAAAATCAGATTAATATATGGTCCTCGGGTAGAGGACGTATCAGATATTAAACTGATAAGAACAGATACTACACTTGATCTTAGCCAAAAGGCCGAGAAGCGATACCCCACAACTGCACGGGGTCCGGCGGCCCCTCTAGCGACGCCCCCCGCGCTCACATGGTTACGGGGGGAGGCGGGGCCAGCAAAAGCCGACCGCCGCCGCCAAACAAAACACCACGACGCTTGACTTTGGACAGGCAGGTGCAGCTCCGCCGAAGCAGAGCTTCCAAAAATACCGTAAACTCGGGGCAGTTCCCCTCCACGGAAATCTTTAGTAAAAGGCGAAAGATTTGTACGAGATGAAGAGAAACCCGAGCGATGGCTGCCACAGGGCACGCTGGTCGGAGAGCACGAACGGCGCCGGTCGTGGACATGAGGGTGACTCCAAGGCGTTGCCCAGTGGCAACAAGACGGCAGTATCAACATCCCCTTTAAATTAAAAAAAAAAAAAAAAAAAAAAAAAAAAGAGTAAAAGGGCGGGAAAACCCAAAAGGGGCCGAAAAGGGAGGTGGCGCGGTTGGCCAAAAGACCTGGCGAGGACTCCTGCTGTGTCTGTCTGTCTGTCTGTCTGTCTGTCTGTCTGTCTGTCTGTCTGTCTGTCTGTCTGTCTGTCTGTCTGTCTCTCTGTCTGTCTGTCGAGGAGGATTTCATCAGAGTCAGTCAGTTCCACTGGGTCGGTTCTTTACTTCCACAGTCAAAGGGATTTGCACCGTTCCCGGAGTCGCTGCAATACCGGGTCGATGCGTGGAGCGGACGGAGCAAGCCCCACTTCCGTCTCCCTGTTCCAAAAATCAGATTAATATATGGTCCTCGGGTAGAGGACGTATCAGATATTAAACTGATAAGAACAGATTTTTTTTCTATTCGTTCGGGAGAGGGGAAAAGGGGAAGTGGAGGGGAAAGGGAAGGTACGGGGGAGGAATGTGCCCCCCTGGCGGACGGTGGTTCAATGCCACAATGGCACGGTCCACAGACTCTAGGGGGATTAACAAAAGTAAAGACAAACAACACAGATTTGGCACCCTCCCTGGCGGCACTGCAATACCGAGGAGGGCGCCGGGTGCAGGGACAAGCCCCACCCCATTTAAACATGGGAAGCGTAGCACATTGCAATCCGGTCGATCGCTCGGAACCGGCTGCTACACTTGATCTTAGCCAAAAGGCCGAGAAGCGATACCCCACAACTGCACGGGGTCCGGCGGCCCCTCTAGCGACGCCCCCCGCGCTCACATGGTTACGGGGGGAGGCGGGGCCAGCAAAAGCCGACCGCCGCCGCTAAACAAAACACCACGACGCTTGACTTTGGACAGGCAGGTGCAGCTCCGCCGAAGCAGAGCTTCCAAAAATACCGTAAACTCGGGGCAGTTCCCCTCCACGGAAATCTTTAGTAAAAGGCGAAAGATTTGTACGAGATGAAGAGAAACCCGAGCGATGGCTGCCACAGGGCACGCTGGTCGGAGAGCACGAACGGCGCCGGTCGTGGACATGAGGGTGACTCCAAGGCGTTGCCCAGTGGCAACAAGACGGCAGTATCAACATCCCCTTTAAATTAAAAAAAAAAAAAAAAAAAAAAAAAAAAAGAGTAAAAGGGCGGGAAAACCCAAAAGGGGCCGAAAAGGGAGGTGGCGCGGTTGGCCAAAAGACCTGGCGAGGACTCCTGCTGTGTCTGTCTGTCTGTCTGTCTGTCTGTCTGTCTGTCTGTCTGTCTGTCTGTCTCTCTGTCTCTCTGTCTCTCTGTCTCTCTGTCTGTCTGTCTCTCTGTCTGTCTGTCGAGGAGGATTTCATCAGAGTCAGTCAGTCCCACTGGGTCGGTTCTTTACTTCCACAGTCAAAGGGATGTGCACCGTTCCCGGAGTCACTGCAATACCGGGTCGATGCGTGGAGCGGACGGAGCAAGCCCCTCTTCCGTCTCCCTGTTCCAAAAATCAGATTAATATATGGTCCTCGGGTAGAGGACGTATCAGATATTAAACTGATAAGAACAGATACTACACTTGATCTTAGCCAAAAGGCCGAGAAGCGATACCCCACAACTGCACGGGGTCCGGCGGCCCCTCTAGCGACGCCCCCCGCGCTCACATGGTTACGGGGGGAGGCGGGGCCAGCAAAAGCCGACCGCCGCCGCCAAACAAAACACCACGACGCTTGACTTTGGACAGGCAGGTGCAGCTCCGCCGAAGCAGAGCTTCCAAAAATACCGTAAACTCGGGGCAGTTCCCCTCCACGGAAATCTTTAGTAAAAGGCGAAAGATTTGTACGAGATGAAGAGAAACCCGAGCGATGGCTGCCACAGGGCACGCTGGTCGGAGAGCACGAACGGCGCCGGTCGTGGACATGAGGGTGACTCCAAGGCGTTGCCCAGTGGCAACAAGACGGCAGTATCAACATCCCCTTTAAATTAAAAAAAAAAAAAAAAAAAAAAAAAAAAGAGTAAAAGGGCGGGAAAACCCAAAAGGGGCCGAAAAGGGAGGTGGCGCGGTTGGCCAAAAGACCTGGCGAGGACTCCTGCTGTGTCTGTCTGTCTGTCTGTCTGTCTGTCTGTCTGTCTGTCTGTCTGTCTGTCTGTCTCTCTGTCTCTCTGTCTCTCTGTCTCTCTGTCTGTCTGTCTCTCTGTCTGTCTGTCGAGGAGGATTTCATCAGAGTCAGTCAGTTCACTGGGTCGGTTCTTTACTTCCACAGTCAAAGGGATGTGCACCGTTCCCGGAGTCACTGCAATACCGGGTCGATGCGTGGAGCGGACGGAGCAAGCCCCTCTTCCGTCTCCCTGTTCCAAAAATCAGATTAATATATGGTCCTCGGGTAGAGGACGTATCAGATATTAAACTGATAAGAACAGATACTACACTTGATCTTAGCCAAAAGGCCGAGAAGCGATACCCCACAACTGCACGGGGTCCGGCGGCCCCTCTAGCGACGCCCCCCGCGCTCACATGGTTACGGGGGGAGGCGGGGCCAGCAAAAGCCGACCGCCGCCGCCAAACAAAACACCACGACGCTTGACTTTGGACAGGCAGGTGCAGCTCCGCCGAAGCAGAGCTTCCAAAAATACCGTAAACTCGGGGCAGTTCCCCTCCACGGAAATCTTTAGTAAAAGGCGAAAGATTTGTACGAGATGAAGAGAAACCCGAGCGATGGCTGCCACAGGGCACGCTGGTCGGAGAGCACGAACGGCGCCGGTCGTGGACATGAGGGTGACTCCAAGGCGTTGCCCAGTGGCAACAAGACGGCAGTATCAACATCCCCTTTAAATTAAAAAAAAAAAAAAAAAAAAAAAAAAAAGAGTAAAAGGGCGGGAAAACCCAAAAGGGGCCGAAAAGGGAGGTGGCGCGGTTGGCCAAAAGACCTGGCGAGGACTCCTGCTGTGTCTGTCTGTCTGTCTGTCTGTCTGTCTGTCTGTCTGTCTGTCTGTCTGTCTGTCTGTCTGTCTCTCTGTCTGTCTGTCGAGGAGGATTTCATCAGAGTCAGTCAGTTCCACTGGGTCGGTTCTTTACTTCCACAGTCAAAGGGATTTGCACCGTTCCCGGAGTCGCTGCAATACCGGGTCGATGCGTGGAGCGGACGGAGCAAGCCCCACTTCCGTCTCCCTGTTCCAAAAATCAGATTAATATATGGTCCTCGGGTAGAGGACGTATCAGATATTAAACTGATAAGAACAGATTTTTTTTCTATTCGTTCGGGAGAGGGGAAAAGGGGAAGTGGAGGGGAAAGGGAAGGTACGGGGGAGGAATGTGCCCCCCTGGCGGACGGTGGTTCAATGCCACAATGGCACGGTCCACAGACTCTAGGGGGATTAACAAAAGTAAAGACAAACAACACAGATTTGGCACCCTCCCTGGCGGCACTGCAATACCGAGGAGGGCGCCGGGTGCAGGGACAAGCCCCACCCCATTTAAACATGGGAAGCGTAGCACATTGCAATCCGGTC
>NW_027468663.1:3867094-4114594 GCF_046254945.1 Alosa pseudoharengus
CCCTCTAGCGACGCCCCCCGCGCTCACATGGTTACGGGGGGAGGCGGGGCCAGCAAAAGCCGACCGCCGCCGCTAAACAAAACACCACGACGCTTGACTTTGGACAGGCAGGTGCAGCTCCGCCGAAGCAGAGCTTCCAAAAATACCGTAAACTCGGGGCAGTTCCCCTCCACGGAAATCTTTAGTAAAAGGCGAAAGATTTGTACGAGATGAAGAGAAACCCGAGCGATGGCTGCCACAGGGCACGCTGGTCGGAGAGCACGAACGGCGCCGGTCGTGGACATGAGGGTGACTCCAAGGCGTTGCCCAGTGGCAACAAGACGGCAGTATCAACATCCCCTTTAAATTTAAAAAAAAAAAAAAAAAAAAAAAAAAAGAGTAAAAGGGCGGGAAAACCCAAAAGGGGCCGAAAAGGGAGGTGGCGCGGTTGGCCAAAAGACCTGGCGAGGACTCCTGCTGTGTCTGTCTGTCTGTCTGTCTGTCTGTCTGTCTGTCTGTCTGTCTGTCTGTCTGTCTGTCTGTCGAGGAGGATTTCATCAGAGTCAGTCAGTTCCACTGGGTCGGTTCTTTACTTCCACAGTCAAAGGGATGTGCACCGTTCCCGGAGACGCTGCAATACCGGGTCGATGCGTGGAGCGGACGGAGCAAGCCCCTCTTCCGTCTCCCTGTTCCAAAAATCAGATTAATATATGGTCCTCGGGTAGAGGACGTATCAGATATTAAACTGATAAGAACAGATACTACACTTGATCTTAGCCAAAAGGCCGAGAAGCGATACCCCACAACTGCACGGGGTCCGGCGGCCCCTCTAGCGACGCCCCCCGCGCTCACATGGTTACGGGGGGAGGCGGGGCCAGCAAAAGCCGACCGCCGCCGCTAAACAAAACACCACGACGCTTGACTTTGGACAGGCAGGTGCAGCTCCGCCGAAGCAGAGCTTCCAAAAATACCGTAAACTCGGGGCAGTTCCCCTCCACGGAAATCTTTAGTAAAAGGCGAAAGATTTGTACGAGATGAAGAGAAACCCGAGCGATGGCTGCCACAGGGCACGCTGGTCGGAGAGCACGAACGGCGCCGGTCGTGGACATGAGGGTGACTCCAAGGCGTTGCCCAGTGGCAACAAGACGGCAGTATCAACATCCCCTTTAAATTTAAAAAAAAAAAAAAAAAAAAAAAAAAGAGTAAAAGGGCGGGAAAACCCAAAAGGGGCCGAAAAGGGAGGTGGCGCGGTTGGCCAAAAGACCTGGCGAGGACTCCTGCTGTGTCTGTCTGTCTGTCTGTCTGTCTGTCTGTCTGTCTGTCTGTCTGTCTGTCTGTCTGTCTGTCGAGGAGGATTTCATCAGAGTCAGTCAGTTCCACTGGGTCGGTTCTTTACTTCCACAGTCAAAGGGATGTGCACCGTTCCCGGAGACGCTGCAATACCGGGTCGATGCGTGGAGCGGACGGAGCAAGCCCCTCTTCCGTCTCCCTGTTCCAAAAATCAGATTAATATATGGTCCTCGGGTAGAGGACGTATCAGATATTAAACTGATAAGAACAGATACTACACTTGATCTTAGCCAAAAGGCCGAGAAGCGATACCCCACAACTGCACGGGTCCGGCGGCCCCTCTAGCGACGCCCCCCGCGCTCACATGGTTACGGGGGGAGGCGGGGCCAGCAAAAGCCGACCGCCGCCGCTAAACAAAACACCACGACGCTTGACTTTGGACAGGCAGGTGCAGCTCCGCCGAAGCAGAGCTTCCAAAAATACCGTAAACTCGGGGCAGTTCCCCTCCACGGAAATCTTTAGTAAAAGGCGAAAGATTTGTACGAGATGAAGAGAAACCCGAGCGATGGCTGCCACAGGGCACGCTGGTCGGAGAGCACGAACGGCGCCGGTCGTGGACATGAGGGTGACTCCAAGGCGTTGCCCAGTGGCAACAAGACGGCAGTATCAACATCCCCTTTAAATTTAAAAAAAAAAAAAAAAAAAAAAAAAAAAAGAGTAAAAGGGCGGGAAAACCCAAAAGGGGCCGAAAAGGGAGGTGGCGCGGTTGGCCAAAAGACCTGGCGAGGACTCCTGCTGTGTCTGTCTGTCTGTCTGTCTGTCTGTCTGTCTGTCTGTCTGTCTGTCTGTCTGTCTGTCTGTCGAGGAGGATTTCATCAGAGTCAGTCAGTTCCACTGGGTCGGTTCTTTACTTCCACAGTCAAAGGGATGTGCACCGTTCCCGGAGACGCTGCAATACCGGGTCGATGCGTGGAGCGGACGGAGCAAGCCCCTCTTCCGTCTCCCTGTTCCAAAAATCAGATTAATATATGGTCCTCGGGTAGAGGACGTATCAGATATTAAACTGATAAGAACAGATACTACACTTGATCTTAGCCAAAAGGCCGAGAAGCGATACCCCACAACTGCACGGGGTCCGGCGGCCCCTCTAGCGACGCCCCCCGCGCTCACATGGTTACGGGGGGAGGCGGGGCCAGCAAAAGCCGACCGCCGCCGCTAAACAAAACACCACGACGCTTGACTTTGGACAGGCAGGTGCAGCTCCGCCGAAGCAGAGCTTCCAAAAATACCGTAAACTCGGGGCAGTTCCCCTCCACGGAAATCTTTAGTAAAAGGCGAAAGATTTGTACGAGATGAAGAGAAACCCGAGCGATGGCTGCCACAGGGCACGCTGGTCGGAGAGCACGAACGGCGCCGGTCGTGGACATGAGGGTGACTCCAAGGCGTTGCCCAGTGGCAACAAGACGGCAGTATCAACATCCCCTTTAAATTTAAAAAAAAAAAAAAAAAAAAAAAAAAAGAGTAAAAGGGCGGGAAAACCCAAAAGGGGCCGAAAAGGGAGGTGGCGCGGTTGGCCAAAAGACCTGGCGAGGACTCCTGCTGTGTCTGTCTGTCTGTCTGTCTGTCTGTCTGTCTGTCTGTCTGTCTGTCTGTCTGTCTGTCTGTCGAGGAGGATTTCATCAGAGTCAGTCAGTTCCACTGGGTCGGTTCTTTACTTCCACAGTCAAAGGGATGTGCACCGTTCCCGGAGACGCTGCAATACCGGGTCGATGCGTGGAGCGGACGGAGCAAGCCCCTCTTCCGTCTCCCTGTTCCAAAAATCAGATTAATATATGGTCCTCGGGTAGAGGACGTATCAGATATTAAACTGATAAGAACAGATACTACACTTGATCTTAGCCAAAAGGCCGAGAAGCGATACCCCACAACTGCACGGGGTCCGGCGGCCCCTCTAGCGACGCCCCCCGCGCTCACATGGTTACGGGGGGAGGCGGGGCCAGCAAAAGCCGACCGCCGCCGCTAAACAAAACACCACGACGCTTGACTTTGGACAGGCAGGTGCAGCTCCGCCGAAGCAGAGCTTCCAAAAATACCGTAAACTCGGGGCAGTTCCCCTCCACGGAAATCTTTAGTAAAAGGCGAAAGATTTGTACGAGATGAAGAGAAACCCGAGCGATGGCTGCCACAGGGCACGCTGGTCGGAGAGCACGAACGGCGCCGGTCGTGGACATGAGGGTGACTCCAAGGCGTTGCCCAGTGGCAACAAGACGGCAGTATCAACATCCCCTTTAAATTTAAAAAAAAAAAAAAAAAAAAAAAAAAAAGAGTAAAAGGGCGGGAAAACCCAAAAGGGGCCGAAAAGGGAGGTGGCGCGGTTGGCCAAAAGACCTGGCGAGGACTCCTGCTGTGTCTGTCTGTCTGTCTGTCTGTCTGTCTGTCTGTCTGTCTGTCTGTCTGTCTGTCTGTCTGTCGAGGAGGATTTCATCAGAGTCAGTCAGTTCCACTGGGTCGGTTCTTTACTTCCACAGTCAAAGGGATGTGCACCGTTCCCGGAGACGCTGCAATACCGGGTCGATGCGTGGAGCGGACGGAGCAAGCCCCTCTTCCGTCTCCCTGTTCCAAAAATCAGATTAATATATGGTCCTCGGGTAGAGGACGTATCAGATATTAAACTGATAAGAACAGATACTACACTTGATCTTAGCCAAAAGGCCGAGAAGCGATACCCCACAACTGCACGGGGTCCGGCGGCCCCTCTAGCGACGCCCCCCGCGCTCACATGGTTACGGGGGGAGGCGGGGCCAGCAAAAGCCGACCGCCGCCGCTAAACAAAACACCACGACGCTTGACTTTGGACAGGCAGGTGCAGCTCCGCCGAAGCAGAGCTTCCAAAAATACCGTAAACTCGGGGCAGTTCCCCTCCACGGAAATCTTTAGTAAAAGGCGAAAGATTTGTACGAGATGAAGAGAAACCCGAGCGATGGCTGCCACAGGGCACGCTGGTCGGAGAGCACGAACGGCGCCGGTCGTGGACATGAGGGTGACTCCAAGGCGTTGCCCAGTGGCAACAAGACGGCAGTATCAACATCCCCTTTAAATTTAAAAAAAAAAAAAAAAAAAAAAAAAAGAGTAAAAGGGCGGGAAAACCCAAAAGGGGCCGAAAAGGGAGGTGGCGCGGTTGGCCAAAAGACCTGGCGAGGACTCCTGCTGTGTCTGTCTGTCTGTCTGTCTGTCTGTCTGTCTGTCTGTCTGTCTGTCTGTCTGTCTGTCTGTCGAGGAGGATTTCATCAGAGTCAGTCAGTTCCACTGGGTCGGTTCTTTACTTCCACAGTCAAAGGGATGTGCACCGTTCCCGGAGACGCTGCAATACCGGGTCGATGCGTGGAGCGGACGGAGCAAGCCCCTCTTCCGTCTCCCTGTTCCAAAAATCAGATTAATATATGGTCCTCGGGTAGAGGACGTATCAGATATTAAACTGATAAGAACAGATACTACACTTGATCTTAGCCAAAAGGCCGAGAAGCGATACCCCACAACTGCACGGGGTCCGGCGGCCCCTCTAGCGACGCCCCCCGCGCTCACATGGTTACGGGGGGAGGCGGGGCCAGCAAAAGCCGACCGCCGCCGCTAAACAAAACACCACGACGCTTGACTTTGGACAGGCAGGTGCAGCTCCGCCGAAGCAGAGCTTCCAAAAATACCGTAAACTCGGGGCAGTTCCCCTCCACGGAAATCTTTAGTAAAAGGCGAAAGATTTGTACGAGATGAAGAGAAACCCGAGCGATGGCTGCCACAGGGCACGCTGGTCGGAGAGCACGAACGGCGCCGGTCGTGGACATGAGGGTGACTCCAAGGCGTTGCCCAGTGGCAACAAGACGGCAGTATCAACATCCCCTTTAAATTTAAAAAAAAAAAAAAAAAAAAAAAAAAAAGAGTAAAAGGGCGGGAAAACCCAAAAGGGGCCGAAAAGGGAGGTGGCGCGGTTGGCCAAAAGACCTGGCGAGGACTCCTGCTGTGTCTGTCTGTCTGTCTGTCTGTCTGTCTGTCTGTCTGTCTGTCTGTCTGTCTGTCTGTCTGTCGAGGAGGATTTCATCAGAGTCAGTCAGTTCCACTGGGTCGGTTCTTTACTTCCACAGTCAAAGGGATGTGCACCGTTCCCGGAGACGCTGCAATACCGGGTCGATGCGTGGAGCGGACGGAGCAAGCCCCTCTTCCGTCTCCCTGTTCCAAAAATCAGATTAATATATGGTCCTCGGGTAGAGGACGTATCAGATATTAAACTGATAAGAACAGATACTACACTTGATCTTAGCCAAAAGGCCGAGAAGCGATACCCCACAACTGCACGGGGTCCGGCGGCCCCTCTAGCGACGCCCCCCGCGCTCACATGGTTACGGGGGGAGGCGGGGCCAGCAAAAGCCGACCGCCGCCGCTAAACAAAACACCACGACGCTTGACTTTGGACAGGCAGGTGCAGCTCCGCCGAAGCAGAGCTTCCAAAAATACCGTAAACTCGGGGCAGTTCCCCTCCACGGAAATCTTTAGTAAAAGGCGAAAGATTTGTACGAGATGAAGAGAAACCCGAGCGATGGCTGCCACAGGGCACGCTGGTCGGAGAGCACGAACGGCGCCGGTCGTGGACATGAGGGTGACTCCAAGGCGTTGCCCAGTGGCAACAAGACGGCAGTATCAACATCCCCTTTAAATTTAAAAAAAAAAAAAAAAAAAAAAAAAAAGAGTAAAAGGGCGGGAAAACCCAAAAGGGGCCGAAAAGGGAGGTGGCGCGGTTGGCCAAAAGACCTGGCGAGGACTCCTGCTGTGTCTGTCTGTCTGTCTGTCTGTCTGTCTGTCTGTCTGTCTGTCTGTCTGTCTGTCTGTCTGTCGAGGAGGATTTCATCAGAGTCAGTCAGTTCCACTGGGTCGGTTCTTTACTTCCACAGTCAAAGGGATGTGCACCGTTCCCGGAGACGCTGCAATACCGGGTCGATGCGTGGAGCGGACGGAGCAAGCCCCTCTTCCGTCTCCCTGTTCCAAAAATCAGATTAATATATGGTCCTCGGGTAGAGGACGTATCAGATATTAAACTGATAAGAACAGATACTACACTTGATCTTAGCCAAAAGGCCGAGAAGCGATACCCCACAACTGCACGGGGTCCGGCGGCCCCTCTAGCGACGCCCCCCGCGCTCACATGGTTACGGGGGGAGGCGGGGCCAGCAAAAGCCGACCGCCGCCGCTAAACAAAACACCACGACGCTTGACTTTGGACAGGCAGGTGCAGCTCCGCCGAAGCAGAGCTTCCAAAAATACCGTAAACTCGGGGCAGTTCCCCTCCACGGAAATCTTTAGTAAAAGGCGAAAGATTTGTACGAGATGAAGAGAAACCCGAGCGATGGCTGCCACAGGGCACGCTGGTCGGAGAGCACGAACGGCGCCGGTCGTGGACATGAGGGTGACTCCAAGGCGTTGCCCAGTGGCAACAAGACGGCAGTATCAACATCCCCTTTAAATTTAAAAAAAAAAAAAAAAAAAAAAAAAAAGAGTAAAAGGGCGGGAAAACCCAAAAGGGGCCGAAAAGGGAGGTGGCGCGGTTGGCCAAAAGACCTGGCGAGGACTCCTGCTGTGTCTGTCTGTCTGTCTGTCTGTCTGTCTGTCTGTCTGTCTGTCTGTCTGTCTGTCTGTCTGTCGAGGAGGATTTCATCAGAGTCAGTCAGTTCCACTGGGTCGGTTCTTTACTTCCACAGTCAAAGGGATGTGCACCGTTCCCGGAGACGCTGCAATACCGGGTCGATGCGTGGAGCGGACGGAGCAAGCCCCTCTTCCGTCTCCCTGTTCCAAAAATCAGATTAATATATGGTCCTCGGGTAGAGGACGTATCAGATATTAAACTGATAAGAACAGATACTACACTTGATCTTAGCCAAAAGGCCGAGAAGCGATACCCCACAACTGCACGGGGTCCGGCGGCCCCTCTAGCGACGCCCCCCGCGCTCACATGGTTACGGGGGGAGGCGGGGCCAGCAAAAGCCGACCGCCGCCGCTAAACAAAACACCACGACGCTTGACTTTGGACAGGCAGGTGCAGCTCCGCCGAAGCAGAGCTTCCAAAAATACCGTAAACTCGGGGCAGTTCCCCTCCACGGAAATCTTTAGTAAAAGGCGAAAGATTTGTACGAGATGAAGAGAAACCCGAGCGATGGCTGCCACAGGGCACGCTGGTCGGAGAGCACGAACGGCGCCGGTCGTGGACATGAGGGTGACTCCAAGGCGTTGCCCAGTGGCAACAAGACGGCAGTATCAACATCCCCTTTAAATTTAAAAAAAAAAAAAAAAAAAAAAAAAAAGAGTAAAAGGGCGGGAAAACCCAAAAGGGGCCGAAAAGGGAGGTGGCGCGGTTGGCCAAAAGACCTGGCGAGGACTCCTGCTGTGTCTGTCTGTCTGTCTGTCTGTCTGTCTGTCTGTCTGTCTGTCTGTCTGTCTGTCTGTCTGTCGAGGAGGATTTCATCAGAGTCAGTCAGTTCCACTGGGTCGGTTCTTTACTTCCACAGTCAAAGGGATGTGCACCGTTCCCGGAGACGCTGCAATACCGGGTCGATGCGTGGAGCGGACGGAGCAAGCCCCTCTTCCGTCTCCCTGTTCCAAAAATCAGATTAATATATGGTCCTCGGGTAGAGGACGTATCAGATATTAAACTGATAAGAACAGATACTACACTTGATCTTAGCCAAAAGGCCGAGAAGCGATACCCCACAACTGCACGGGGTCCGGCGGCCCCTCTAGCGACGCCCCCCGCGCTCACATGGTTACGGGGGGAGGCGGGGCCAGCAAAAGCCGACCGCCGCCGCTAAACAAAACACCACGACGCTTGACTTTGGACAGGCAGGTGCAGCTCCGCCGAAGCAGAGCTTCCAAAAATACCGTAAACTCGGGGCAGTTCCCCTCCACGGAAATCTTTAGTAAAAGGCGAAAGATTTGTACGAGATGAAGAGAAACCCGAGCGATGGCTGCCACAGGGCACGCTGGTCGGAGAGCACGAACGGCGCCGGTCGTGGACATGAGGGTGACTCCAAGGCGTTGCCCAGTGGCAACAAGACGGCAGTATCAACATCCCCTTTAAATTTAAAAAAAAAAAAAAAAAAAAAAAAAAAAGAGTAAAAGGGCGGGAAAACCCAAAAGGGGCCGAAAAGGGAGGTGGCGCGGTTGGCCAAAAGACCTGGCGAGGACTCCTGCTGTGTCTGTCTGTCTGTCTGTCTGTCTGTCTGTCTGTCTGTCTGTCTGTCTGTCTGTCTGTCTGTCGAGGAGGATTTCATCAGAGTCAGTCAGTTCCACTGGGTCGGTTCTTTACTTCCACAGTCAAAGGGATGTGCACCGTTCCCGGAGACGCTGCAATACCGGGTCGATGCGTGGAGCGGACGGAGCAAGCCCCTCTTCCGTCTCCCTGTTCCAAAAATCAGATTAATATATGGTCCTCGGGTAGAGGACGTATCAGATATTAAACTGATAAGAACAGATACTACACTTGATCTTAGCCAAAAGGCCGAGAAGCGATACCCCACAACTGCACGGGGTCCGGCGGCCCCTCTAGCGACGCCCCCCGCGCTCACATGGTTACGGGGGGAGGCGGGGCCAGCAAAAGCCGACCGCCGCCGCTAAACAAAACACCACGACGCTTGACTTTGGACAGGCAGGTGCAGCTCCGCCGAAGCAGAGCTTCCAAAAATACCGTAAACTCGGGGCAGTTCCCCTCCACGGAAATCTTTAGTAAAAGGCGAAAGATTTGTACGAGATGAAGAGAAACCCGAGCGATGGCTGCCACAGGGCACGCTGGTCGGAGAGCACGAACGGCGCCGGTCGTGGACATGAGGGTGACTCCAAGGCGTTGCCCAGTGGCAACAAGACGGCAGTATCAACATCCCCTTTAAATTTAAAAAAAAAAAAAAAAAAAAAAAAAAAGAGTAAAAGGGCGGGAAAACCCAAAAGGGGCCGAAAAGGGAGGTGGCGCGGTTGGCCAAAAGACCTGGCGAGGACTCCTGCTGTGTCTGTCTGTCTGTCTGTCTGTCTGTCTGTCTGTCTGTCTGTCTGTCTGTCTGTCTGTCTGTCTGTCTGTCTGTCTGTCTGTCTGTCTGTCTCTCTGTCTGTCTGTCGAGGAGGATTTCATCAGAGTCAGTCAGTTCCACTGGGTCGGTTCTTTACTTCCACAGTCAATGCCTATCTTACACCTTACCTTGTCCGTATCGAATTGCGAGTTGAGCACACCGTTATATCCCTAATGTTTACCATACTATGCCTTCTGAACCTTGCACTCTGTACTTTCACATCTGTAGGGTTTCAATCGCACCAAGCACAACCTACCTTTTTTTAAGATCGATGGTTGATATGCGGGTGCATTTAATTTCCTGTGTACACAACACGTTTCCTTCGTGTTTTCACTGTACCAGACCACTTACCTTTAAGAGTAGTCATTGGTTTTCCTCACAAATGTACACAAATACAATGTTGAAAGTAATCTGAAAGTTTTACCAACAGATTAAGGGGAGTAATATCAACTTTTAAACAGTAAATGTATGTGTAAAGGTGATATAAAGATGCTATTGTAACGGATAGGGTAGGGGTGAGAAAATTCAGACTGTAAAAACAATGAAGAATACCACTCTGTAAACATTAAAGTAGAAATCTGGCGAGTTTTCACATAAATCTACATTTCCCGTTTCTCAAGGTCACCGAGTACTCAGGTAGCTATAGCAAGCAGCTTACGCCAGCAGCTACAGCGCTACACTCCGGTCCGGAGTGTAGGAATGCTAGGAAAGACCGTTCGTTTTCGTACCGACATTGTATCAGCATCAGCAGTGTGGCCGGTTGCACAAAGCACCTTAAGTTAAGTTTTTTCCTTAAAATAAAAACGGTTGCACAAACACCCTTAAGTTTTCTCCTTAAGGGTTCCTTAACATTTTTCCTTAGTATTTAAGGGTTTGTCCTTATCTTGTAAGAAATCCCTTAAACTGTTGCACAAAAGACCTTAGTAGTCTAACTAAGGGGAAAACCCTAAGGGACATCTGACACTACCTTAACCATATTATTAACTGAAATGATGCTGATAAATGAAGTTTATTAACTACTTTTGACCATTCAAAATAAAACCTCTCTGTTAATATGCTTCCTCTGTCAAATAGATAGGCCTATCAGAAACATGCCGTATTGTTATTGTTTGGTTTACGTAGGCTAACATTAACAATTCATGTGGATGTCTTGAGCTTCGGTTCGGTTCGCTAGGCAAAACGTTGGTGCACTGATGACAGTCAGGATCATTTCTAACTTGCCAACTAGTATTGTTCAGTTAATGTATATATACATGTTTTACTTGCTACCTGGATAATATCCGCTAATATTATTAAGGTAAGATGAATGATAAGATATAAGCAGTGTGTTCGGTGGGTTAACTAACGGCATCGCGGCAAAGGCAGTTAGCTAGGCTACAGCTGTTGAACAATCTCCGTGGAAACTATAGAATTTTCATGCCGGAAAATCCCTTTCAGTGCAGTAAATCCCTTGACGTTTCTCCTTAACTAAGGAAACATTTTAAGGTATTCTGTGCAACACCCTTAAGGAAACCCCTTACCTGAGGAGAAATTAAGTCTTAAGGGTCATACTTAAGGGAAAAAACTTAAGGTGCTCTGTGCAACCGGCCACTGTTCCTCAACTGTTTTTTAAATGTGCTATATAAATTAGAGATGCACCAACATGGAATTTTAGGGATGATAACCAATTTATTGGTTTGTTGTGGCCGATACCGATTGCATTAACATTAATTACAGTAATGTTTTCTACCACCAATGATGGACAGAACTCATAATAGTTCTCAATGGTACAGCAGTGAACAAAATAGCAGTAGCCTAGCCCTATGTGTGGCTCCTTTAACCGAAACTGATGTCAGTGAATTGGGAGTGATTGGCTAGCGACAGTGTATGAAGCGTTTTAAAGGAGAATTTCTTAGCAGCAACTGGAATCAATGCATTTCCACATAATTATTTTTGGAATCTGATCCCATCATACCTGTTCATTCTTACTCGTCGCTCGACTTATCGTGACTAAATTCAAGATGGCTGCAAACGCTAAACTTCGTGAAGATACTGTCTGTATAAATCGTCTTGTAAGTAAACTACCAGTGCTTTTTCAAAGTTCTCAATGTCTCGTTTTAAATGTCAGGGCCTTCGGTAGTCTACCAATGAAGTGTGGAGATACATTGAGCCTCGTAAACGAGGTAAAACAGTGATTTATTTGCATGGCTAGCCCGATGCCGAAGCACCACCATTGAAAAAGCTGTTGGTAGCATCGGCTAACTAGCGCCAGATTTTGGAGTGCAGGGGATAAGCCGAGATGGGCTATGAGACATACGTTCATACTTGGTATCATGTTTCAACACACTTTAGGTCAATATCACACCGGAATTCTCCTTTAATTTAGGAGTAAACACTCATAAACTGCTAAACTGCGAAAAAGATATAGCGACCAAATGAGTTTGTGAGCGAAAATTATGTTTAGTTTCAACTGCGGGTAACTGAATAAAGCTGCAACTCCTCAGACTGAAGCTGCAACTCCTCAGACTGTAGCCTGTCTCATGTCCGTCTACTCTGTTGCGCACAACCTGCTGCAGGTTAAATGAAAGGGGTTAGCCCCGATGGTTTTAATAACTTATAATGATGACCTGTCTGGAACTGAAGCAGGAATGGTTAGCATATTATTTTCTTGGTAATATTACAAAATCCAAGCTAACAAAATGCAAATATATTACTAAAATACAACTTAGAACTAGGCCTACTTATGTACTCGTCCCACAGAAGAGTTTGTTCATGTGTTTCCTCGACTAGCGCGGTGAAGTGCAAACACACCAGCACAAGACGGCTCTAGATAGGGCTGGGCTCCGCTCTGCTAAGGTTGAAGAGGCGATCATTCACAAGAGGATTTTGGGATGCACAGATGCAACGCAGATCCACAAATCTTGTTAGAATGGTGAAATACCGCTGACAATACATTGAGGAAGAAGTGTAGCCAGATGGGCCTTACGTATACCTAGTCCGGAAATTAGGGGTTTAAAAAAAATCGGCGCAAATTATCGGCCGGAATTCTGTTATTGGACTGATAATAATATTTTCTTTTTTTTTTTGACTTATCGGCCACAGATACATTGTGCATCCCTAATATAAATAAATTAAGATTGATAGTACTCGATGACCTCGAGAATTGGAGATTTGTGTGAAAACTCGCCAGATTTCTCCTTTAAGAGGGCTGTTGGGTGGGTGCATGCTACCATTCAGGAATGTGTTTGCAAAAAGTACTTCCAGATCAACTAGACATAAAGGCAAGAACCAAATGGAAAGTTATTATGGGTCATGGACCAACTCGAAAGGTCTGGTTTGAAGATAAGTTTTGAAGTTTTGTTTAGAAAACCTTGAATCCATGCCATAAGATGCAAAGCTGTCTGAAGACGTCATCTTAGAAAATCGATCAGTGTTGCCTAAATTCTGCCAATTACAAATCAACAGTTCCAAACAACATACCTCTTCAGAAGATCACAGGTGTGTACTCAATTCCTCGCAAAAAGCAGCTCATCAAGATGTGAAAAGCTAGATGGAGGAGAAAGGCCGGATGGAGTATATACAAACATACCTCGTCAGAAGATCCCAGGTGTGTGCTCAGGTGAACCCCAAAGCCAGTCCAGATGTGAAAGGTCAGATGATCCTAAAGGTCAGATGGAGGTGAAGATGTCACCAGCAGCAGATTGCAGACTATATCAAGAGCATATTTCCACATAGATAGATAGATAGATAGATAGATACTTTATTGATCCCCAAGGGGAAATTCAGGAATGAAATGTTGTCATTGTGATCATGTCACCATGTTTAAGAAGTTCGAAACATCGCATCACAAGATATTGGTGAAGTGACAATCCTCATGTTGCTGCTATGGCCACTCTCAGAATCACTGTATCGGGCACCCTGGACCACCCTGGAAAGAAGCATAAAGAACTCTTTCAGGTGCATTATACAACTTTGCACACAGGCTTACAGAGCTAAACCCCTCCCATCCCCAAACATTACCTGCAAATGCTGCTGTACATATTCAAACATAAGAAAAAGCTACAGAATTATTCTTCACAGAATAATAACTTCAATGGACTTGTAGCAAAAAATGCACACATTACATGTGTACTAGACCTACATAGATGTTATGGCACCTACAATAAGGCCATCCTTAAAAATATTTTCGTTTGCCGTAACCCGACCGACCCTGTCAATTTAGAACCGACCCAAATATTTATTTTTTTCCCCATTTAGTCCGACCGACTTGCCGGTTGTAAACTTGCGTTTACTCTAAACAACCAATACAAATAAAATACTATTTATTTTAGTAGGCTTAAGTATTGTGAATATAAATTGCCTACATACAAACTTGGGCTCTCTTAAATAAAACCCTGTGGCGTCATCTCTACACCATTGGTTTACACATGTCATACTATGGCCTATACGCTTCGTTTCATTCACACAAGCATCTCGACAACGTTATTACTTGGCAAGAAGTTCTGGAAGAACTGTGCCCAGATCTTTTCCTATCCTTTCTCCCCTCTAGTCTAACGGTGACCGTGTTGAAGAATTGAAATTGGTTGTGGTCTATTCAGCATTTCTAAAAATATGAGTCCGAAATGTGAAGACTGCTGGTCCGCGGAGTCGTGGAGTGAAATTAGGCCCGGTTATTCGTCTGATAATTTGCTGCGCAGTTGATCAAGATACCGCGGACCGACAAAAAAAGAAAACAAACGTTTCTGCTATCGATGTCATTAAACATAGAGCCATACAATAAAGTGGTGGTATGAGCGTTCATTCAATGCAGGCGTCTGCGCGTCTGCTCGAGAGAAACTGAAACTAATCCATAACGTTGGTATCAAAGCTCCGCTTCAACCTGTTAAACGACAGTTAATAAAACGACGTTGATTTTTGGAACTTCCATAGAAACAGAGCAGAGACTGTATAATACACTGTAGTAGGCTACAGCACTGAGTATTATATAGTCAAATTTGAATATAACGTAGCCAAAAGCTATTGTAGCATTCTTTCTATATGTTAAAGATTAACAGATCAGTGATTTACGCCTATCTGCTCGCCAAAAAAGCTGGTATTGTGTTTCCTGAATCCTTACATTCAGGCATTCAAATTAAACTTAATTAAAAAACATGTATTTTTTTCTCCATTTCCTACCAATGTATGATGCTTGCATGAGGGAAACATCCCAAAACAATAGCACCCATATACTTGTTGCTGTTTTGAGAAGTATTTCTTTTCTTATGCAAGCATCATGCAACCATGCAAAAGCAATGAAACTAATTATATCTTACATTAGTAAAGCAGTCCTCTGATGTGCATGTCACAAATCATTTAAGGGAAAGTGCATGTATAACAATATAGGCATAATAATGATTGTGATAATGATAATGACAATTTGATTGGGGGGGGACTGGGGTTGGGTAAGTGTAGATGAGCCCTATGACCCCAAAGTCTGCCATTACTGGGCCTTAGGTCAAAGAAGCTTGAGAAAGGCTGGTCTACATAACCTGCATCAGATTGAGGTTTGCAATGATGCGCCTGAAGGCACGGGTTGAGGACCCAGTCAGTTACGTCACAATATGCACATTTGTTTAAATTCATACTTACGTAATCACAATGACCAAAATTTTACTTTTTTTTTTTACTTTGAATCTTGAAAAAAAAAATATTGACCTACCTACCGACCCATTTTTTTATTTTTTTGGCTGTTACTGCAAACAAGAATATTTTTAAGGATGGCCTAATACTACACATTTTTAATTAATAGTTCCCACTAAGTCAAACGACTTTACCCTGACTTTCACTGACAAACCTGAATTTCCATGACTACACAATAAATAGTACAATATACCAACAAATGATTCCATAGCACCCGTTTAGCAGTCATGAATAGTCACTGAATAAATACAAGCAAGCAGATAAGTAGATATACACACATTCTGTGTGGATATATATTTGTTTTAATGTATTTTATTACATTTTAAACTGCTACAACAAAATTCCCTGATATTGCATGACTTTGCTTCAAAAATTATAAAATTCTGACTTTCCATGCCTGGAATACCCTGTGAATCTGTCTCCAGTCCCCAGAGGGTTCATGTGGAGAGGAAAATGGGAAATGTTTATGGACACTAAAGTCCTATTCGTACAGGATTAGTATTATGTGGAGACAAGGGTAAAGTAATTATTAGTCCCGTCCGAATACGCCATGTCAGTAATTATTAAGGACAATGTCAGTAAAAATTACCGGAAACTGTAAAAAGGTCCAAAAAATACCTCTGGTAATATTAATCCTGTTCAAATACGATCCTCTGTAAAAATGTATGTAGATATTCCGTCACATCCTGTCTTTAAGCATGAAGGCGCTTGAAGAAGCACTCAGTAATAAATAATGCAAGACAACCACAGGGTTATGATTTTGCCAGGTAATAATAATAATAATTGTATAGCACCTTTCATACACAGTATGCGGCTCAAAGTGCTTTACATTTGGAGCGTGTAACACAATAATAGAGAAGAGTCAGTCATTTTTAGTCATTCCTCTTCGTTGCTGTGGCCGTTTATGATCGAATCAGCAACATCTGTTTAAGCAATGTCTGTTTAAGCAGGTATGGTGCAGACTGCGCACGCTAACGTTATGATTAGATGGCATTAAAAGATTGTGGTGGGGAAAAGCTAGAGTTCCAAATTGTATAACTTTTTTCAATATGAACTATGCCTATCTGTCCGACTTCGACATCGTTCAATTTATTCCTTTTTTTTTAAATTTGCAGAATAGGCAGATGGTAGGCTTGTTTTTATGCTGGCAACAAAACAAAAGGGTTCACGAACGTTATTCTTTATTCTAAATGCTTACTGCAATGGCAATAAAGAGAAAGAAGCAGTGGGCTATGATTTAAAATGGGAGCTGACTGTTGCCAAATTTGCTGAATAAAATACGGGACAAACGATATGGTTCATGCTCTCTCATGCGGTTTCATTCGTGCCGAAAAGGAGGGAGAATGAAACATTATGCATGTTACACGTTTGAATAAATAATTCACTTCATACAAAACTGGGAGGTGCAGTGCTGTTCTTCAGACCAAAGCCATGTCAGAACGGCATACGGCTGAAAACCTGTCAATTGTGCTCACAAACGCGACAGATCAGTGGGGTCTTGGAGGGAAAGTGTCCCGCCTGCGTGCATGACAATGCCAGCAATATGGTTCTAGCCAACACTGGCCTTGACTGGTACTCTCAGCCTTGTTTCGCCCACACATTACAACTGGCCATAAACGACGGCTTCAAACTACAGCAAATAAATCAAATTTCATCTGCCAATCGTCTGGTTTCACATTTCCACCATAGCATAGTTGCAACCGAGGCGTTGAAACAAAAGCAGCAACAACAAAACTTGCCGTCGGACAAGGTGGAACTCTGTTCATGATATGTTCGAGCGCTTGTTGGAGCAAAGATGGGCCGTGTCTGCTGTTTTATCTGACAGGACAGTCACTAAACTACCCGATGCACGCACCCTTGAACAGACTGACGATAGCTGGACAGTAATAGAAGAGCTCTTACCCGTGTTGCACTCTCTTAAATGTGCCACCACTGCCCTTTGCTGAGAATTTGGAGTATCCATCTCAATGATTTACCCGGTGACGGCAACTTTACTGTCCAAACACCTCAAAGAAACTCCTGGAGAATCCCCCAAAGTCACTAAGTTCAAACAGACCGTGTCTGCCTCACTGGAACGACGATTTGCACCTTTGCACCTGGGTTACATCTGGGTAGGTTAAGCTCCCTTCGTAGTACAGGCCCCATGTCTGTGTCCAAATATAACAGTGCAAATACTTGGCTGTGCCTGCTACATCAGAGCAATCAGAGCGTGTGTTCTCCGTAGCTGGACTAATTGTCAACAGATTGCGCACCCGTCTTCATCCCGAACATGTGGATATGCTCATTTATTTAAACAAAAATATGGCATAGATAGATAGTGCTAGACTATGACACTTACTTTCGTTAATAAAACGAGGTTAATAAAAGTTTGCGTATATTGCCTACAACTGTGCTCCGCTAACCTATAAGCCTAAAATCATTATGGCATAGATAGCACATTTTCGAATGAACATTTAATTTTGATAACGAAACTATGGGTGTAAATATACATCTATAAATAGAGATTGTTTTTTTTTTTTTTAAAAGAGTTTGACGTCAAGTTCATGTTGTAGCCTAATCTGACCGTCATTCCTGTAAAAAAAAAAAAAAAAAAAAAAAACGTCATTCCTGCAGCCTAAAATCATTAATGCTTGAGACAACATTATGAAATTATCAGTTTTGAAGATCTGAAGATGATTTCGCAGTTTTTAAATATTGAAAATGTTATGAACAGTTTCCGATAGGCCATCAGTCATGCATGCGTTCAGTAAAAAAAATAAAAAATAGGGATCTGTTTTCGAGCATGTACTAGGCCTATCTGCCTAAGTTGAAATAAATTGATGTTCATGGCACAGGTGTTGTATTAAACAGATTGATTTCATACAAATCATAAAAACCTCTGCCTGTGTCATTGTGTGAGCGTGTATCCGAGGTTTGTGTGTGCGTGCGTGCGCGGGCGAGTTCTTGACCGACCGATTTTCTAATAATTTTCGAATACTTATCAGTGAATATCGAATGGTATTTTTGCCAGAAATGCACATCCCTACTGTTGATGTGGACTCTAAAGGGGCCATCACATTGTACACGGTATGCGCTGCACTTACCACTAGGTTGCTCTTGGTTGAGGTAACGTCCCAAAGATTTTTGTTGTGCTTGTCGCTGGGCTCAGCGCAAAATACCAATGACTCACAGCGCGCCGCGGTCAAAGTTTGAACTTTGACCGCGGCACGCGCAAGAGCGGCAAAATGCTTTGTTCAGCGCAGCGGCAGACCAGTTCTTGCGCGCGGAAGCCATTGACTATAATGCATTTCATAGCGCATGCCGCGTGTAATGTGATGGGCCCTTAAGCGGTTAGCCTTAGTATGTTCCTAGTATGTGTTGCGATTATATAACTTTACATAGACGTTTATGGAACACAACGACCGGAAGACTGGCAGCTTTAACCCCCTACAAGCACACCATATGGCAACTGTGGCAAGGAAAAATTCCCATATTCCAGGAAGAAACATTGAGCAGAACCTGACTTAATAGGGGGAGCCCATCTGCTTCTGGCTGGCTGCAGCTCTAATGGAAGCAGTCAAAATTAGAAATATTCGAAAAAGTAATCTACAAGAAAGGTACGGTAAAGTGTAGGTAACAATGTAATCGACAAGGAGGGTGAATTTGTGTGATAATATTTCAGCTGTAGCCTGTACAATACCCGAGGCTCACCACAAACATTTAATTGTAGCCTACAGTTGTCCTTGACATATTTAGCATATAACTTGAACTTGAAATTGAACTACTGAGTACACATTACTCAAGCCATGTTGCATGTATGAATGCAATATCAGGAAGCAACATTGCACACACATGGCGACAGGGAGGTGACGGCAGTGCGTAAATCGAGTTACCACTCCCACTTCTGGTAGAATACTGAGGTTACTTAATCCCGTGCAAATTGGCCATTTATATTACAGACGTCCTGTGGTACAATTACTTTGCCACACATCTCCGTAGTCAGTAATGTTATAAGGGAGTATGCTGCTTTAAGCTTTTGTCTGTTTTCATCATAGGTCATCATAAAACTGTATTTTGTATTCTGAGAATTTTGCGCCCATTCGCTAAAGGTAACCCATTTTTGAAACTTGACAAAAAATGCTAACTGCTTTTAAATTAATTGATATTTGCCTTGTAATCCAATTCTGGAAAGATAATTTTTTACTGAACCACATAGTCAGAGGACAAATAGCACTTAGACCATAACATTTTAAGTAGACTGTAAAAATAAACAAAATAAACAATAAACTTTATTGCCTCTATTCTTACAGTTCACCCTGATTTTACAAATGTAAGATAGGGGCAGAGACATTCCATACATTCCTAACTAATGGTCCTTTAGGGCTACTTTTGACAGTGGGGGAGTGAGGGCTTTCCTATGATCAACAACTATCTCACCCATTAGCATTATAAAGGTCTGTGAGTTAAGGGGGAAAAAGTGTCTCTAAACCTGTAGAAGTTTAGTCACCAAACTGCATGAGCTTAATTAAATTATGCTTATAGCATATCAAAGACTTGTGGTACAATGTTTCTGCACATATTGTAATACAAGTAAAAACTTATTTTCACAGTATGATTATTTTATTATAAAAATTACAATGTCACGCCATGTCATCCTTTGCTTTATCCTGCAATCTACTGGTGATAAACGGAATATTTCCCACATCAAGTAAGTGGGCAAAGACGGACAACATATCAGTGAGAAAAGAGGTGATACCAGCTCCTTATTTGTCCCTCACACACTGTTCACAGACTGGAAGGTCTACACTCACCGTTGCATCCCTAAACCCCTGATATATCAAACACAACACAAATGCTTACACATGATTCAACCTAATGCTGACCAGGAGAATAAGCCACATCTACATACATACCTCTTCTTTAGATGATGTATACTCAGAAGAGAAGGCCATATGAAGTGATGTCACAACTAATATGCAGACCTCTCTGTGCAGCACTGAAAAGGTGTCACATTTTAAGAGGCAACTCATCCCCCAACCCTCTACCCCCCAAAGCAGAAGAACCCCCATCCCTAACCCCCAACGCCACCCCCCAGACCATTACCTGCACACATACACAGATTATATTCATCTTGCAGGTGTGTTTGTGTGTGTGTGTGTGTGTGTGTGTGTGTGTGTGTGTGTGTGTGTGTGTGTGTGTCTGGAAGGAGGCCAGGGGCCTGTACTACGAAGCGGGGTTACTGGCTTATCTGGGTAACTTCGAGAGTAACTTGATCGCGTGTGGCGTAACTTCCCGATTAACCCGTACTACGAAAGGTGGATTGGTTTTAACCGAGGTATGCTGCCATGGCAATTTACGCTGCATCTCAAACCTGCTCCGAGCAGGTTATGTTCTTGGTTAACCCGAGGTTTCTGTTAACCACACCCTTTATAAGTACCACCCCTCCACTAACAATTTCTCCCGAGACATGTCGGCGTACCTGGATGATCCATACGACATTGGGGCGCAAATCGTGAGGGACTCTCTTCGCAGGGCAAGGGGTTTTAGAGACAATATATATATAGCCTACCCGGACGATATTCTCTATGAAGATAGATTGTCAGCCGAGGGAATTCGTTATCTTTGTCAGATGATCTATGAAGACGTCTCATAGCAATGCCCGTACGTGGACATTCACATGGTGATGCTGAACATCTGACCAAGAATACTGTATGTCCGAAAATAAATCTGGCCTACAGTATGCTGAACATCTGAGCAAGAATAAATCGGACATAGCCTACAGTAGGCCTAGGCCTAATAAATTAAAATCACCATTTTAACAAACGTATTGAATTGAATGTCATATTACTGTACCCTGCACATAGGCACAAGGCTACACATTTCCACACCAGAATCAGACCGAATGCCTCCCTCAACCCCCTCCATAATCGGCCTTCCACTATTATTTGCGATGGCCAACTCCTCTGCTACAGTGCCTTACAGTAGTGTTCAAAGACACCCTTTTCTTGTTAGCTGTAAAACAGAGGCCAAGTGAAGACTATAAGCATACTATGCCTACATGTGTTCATAATTAAGAAATATTAATGCAAGCTATGACTATATAAACCACTATTCTGAATAATGTGTTTGTGTTTCATTTTCACCTGCTGCCATGTGCGTTTGGCAATGGTGTTGCATCTGAAATGTTCACAGGATTAGGCATACACTAAATCAGTCAATGGGGCTACTTAAACATTCAATTATCCTTATTACTGTAATCTATATGCCCACTTCTAAATTGTGTTGCATCTGTAGGCATTTCTATGAACTCAAAATAAATAAGCAATTTAATTATTTAAACTCATTAAATACATTCCGCAAGCTATTAATCCTCCGTATTTGAAGAACATGTGGACATAAAACTTTACTTTTAGGCATTTAGGCTACCCGATCTGCAATACGTTGCCAACAGCCTTGCCTTGCTTTGTTCACTGCCGAAGTATTCGATTTTTGTCGTAGAGTGGGTTTTAATTCCTCATAACTTGTCATAATAATTGTGCATTCCTCATCCGTAAAATAAGGTGAACGCGTCATCACTGAAAGTGGTGATTTGCCCTGCAACCCGCCCCTTTTATGTGAACGCGCACAATAAGGTACATCAAATTTGAATGGGAAATTTTAATTTCAAAATATAAATTTGGCTGGCATTGCATATTGTTCCAATTAACATAAAAATGACTTTTGCACAGTTTTGAGTAATTCCATTGAGATTTAGCCCATTTACTCCTAAAATGCCTGCTAAAAACGCCTATAGAATCCTATGGCATTCCAGACTAAATAACCCTATTTCCTGAGGGTTTTCTGAAAACATACTAAAAATTGTCAACGTCTACCAAAATGTTATATCTAAGCCTCTGTAGCACCTAAAAACATGAAATAAAAAGCATGCTGCGCTACGCAGCATCCAGCGGGAGGGTCAATGTTGCGCTACGCAGCATCCAGCGGGAGGGTCAATGTTGCGCTACGCAGCATCCAGCGGGAGGGTCAATGTTGCGCTACGCAGCATCCAGCGCGAATGGGTTAAGGGTGCCACCTAACACATGAACTTTGGCGAAATTTCGAAAAATGTGACATTTTTTGTCTAATTGCCAAAAGTTGACCTGGAAATGTTGAGTACAGTGAACTTTTATACAGTAACATGTTCTATAGGGTTATCAAAGTAAAAGTTGTTTGTTTGCCCTTTGGGCAACTTGGGCATTTCTCAGAATTCAACTTTCAAGATTCTCCATTCATTTGTCCTATAGACAAAATGAATGGAGGTCAATGGGACATGTTCACGTGGCCTTACCCTGAATTCTGTGCAGCAGTGATGGATGTCGGACACACATATAAAATTGAATTGACGTTATTGTTAAACACAAAGGGCGATACTGACAAACTTAAAAGAACAAACCCTCTCTAGTGGCTAACTCACTGACTAACAGGGCCTAATGGTAAGAGCTGACACTAACTAAACTCCGAACTTAACTGCTCAGTCTGTGCCAGAGTCTCTGCTCCACTGAGCAACATCACCAGGGAGAAAGAGAGAGGGAATGGAACCTGAACTCTGAACCTAGCCAGTGTGTCTCCCCCCAGATATGTCTCCCCCACCCGCCACCCAAGAGTAACCGTCCTATTCAGGGATTAGCTTGGGTTTGCAGTGGCAAAGGTTTGGCTGTTGGTTGCGGTCATGTTCAACTCACACACACACACACACACACACACACACATACACACACACACACAAACACACACACACAAAGACACAGACACACACACACACATACAGACACAGACAGACACACACACACAGAGAGACATACACACAAAGACACAGACACACAAACACACACACAGACACAGACACACACACACACATACAGACAGACACAGACAGACACACACAGAGAGAGAGACATACACACAGACACAGACACACACACACACACAGACACAGACACAGACACACACACACACAGACACACACACACACACACACACACATACAGACACACACACAGAGCGAGACATACACACAAAGACACAGACACACGCACACACACACACACACAGACACAGACAGACACACACACAGAGCGAGACATACACACAAAGACACACACACACACACACACACACATACACACACACACACAAACACACACACACAAAGACACAGACACACACACACACATACAGACACAGACAGACACACACACACAGAGAGACATACACACAAAGACACAGACACACAAACACACACACAGACACAGACACACACACACACATACAGACAGACACAGACAGACACACACAGAGAGAGAGACATACACACAGACACAGACACACACACACACACAGACACAGACACAGACACACACACACACAGACACACACACACACACAGACACAGACAGACACACACACAGAGCGAGACATACACACAAAGACACAGACACACACACACACACACAGACACACACACACACACACAAACAGACACACACACACACACAAACACACACACACACACACACACACACAAACACACACACACACACACACACAGACACACACACACACAGACACACACACACACACACACACACACACAGAGACACACACACACACACACAGAAACACACACACAAACAGACACACACACACAAACACACACACACACACACACACACACAAACACACACACACACAGACATACACACACACAGACATACACACACACACACACATACATGTTCTCCACAGCCAAAGAGATAAATAGAGAGAGAGAGAGAATAAGGGATACAAAGGAGAGAAGTAAGACACACCCAGAGAAAGCGGATGAAAAAAGGCCAGACAGGGCCAGATGTATGTTTTTGTGCCTACATCAGGCATATTTCATTCGCAAAGTGCACGTAAAAGCATGGCGAGGTATGTACAAACAGGCCGCACTGAGGAAAAAGCGTAGACTGCCTGTCGTGAGAGCTGCAAATGGCTATTTGCGCTTTTCCGTGTCATGCATATGCATTCATAGGAGGGTCAGGGGAAAGTGGGAGTATCGCGCAAACACAGGAGACAACAAGTGCTAATAGCATTGATTAGGTATTCCGCCATATGTATGAAAACAGTGCATGTCTGTTTTGCGGTGAAAAACTTGCGCCTGTTAAAAGCAGGTGTAATCAAAATCGCGGTTGAATGCGTCAATTAGAGAAACTTTTAGAGACAGCTGAATAAGTATTCAGAGCATCAGTTTTCTTCATTGTGCAATAAATAGTTCAAGTATTTTTAAGTAGATTAGTAGAACTACTAGGCCTACTCTGTATGTCGCTGCTTGTTGACATCTTATTATCATGTATGATCGCTAAAGTTTGTTTCTTTTTAATGTCGCAATTGGTTAACTATTCAACTGCGCTTGTGGTTCAGCTGTGGGCACGCAATTAGCTTTGCAGAGGGGGCGGGGAAACAACTACAGATATGATAGTAATATGTAACTAGAAATGCAATTCCAAGGAATTACCAGTGCATGAAAATGCTAAAGTTGTGATGTAAAATATCATGTA
The DNA here is from genome assembly GCF_046254945.1 of Alosa pseudoharengus. Lineage (NCBI taxonomy): Eukaryota > Metazoa > Chordata > Actinopteri > Clupeiformes > Clupeidae > Alosa > Alosa pseudoharengus. Next base: position 3,891,675 of record NW_027468663.1, read on the forward strand.
TAGTTAAAATATATAATAAAGAGATGGTTACTACGGTGATGCTAGGATAGACACGGTGGTTGCATAGCTTAATAAAAGTTGATAGTTTAAAAGTAGACTGTTTAAAAGTTGAATGTAGATAGTTTAAAAGTTGTTGATAGACAGTAGATAGTTTAAAAGTTGTTGATAGACAGCTAGTTTAATAGATAGTTTAATGATAGTTTAAAAGTAGACCGTTTAAAAGTTGAAGGTAAATAGTTTAAAAGTTGTTGACAGACTGGAAGTTGAATGAATGTTGATATTCAAATAGTTTAATGGCTGTGCATAGGTAGATATTTGACGATAACTGAAAGTTGGAATGGCTCTAATGTTCGCTAGCAGTTATGCTAAGATTTTTAACTATGCTAACCATGCTACTTAGCTAATGTTTTATAGCAGTGCTAACAATGCTAACCTGCTAACCATATTACTTAGCTAACGTTTTCTAGCAGTTTAATGAATGTTGATATTCAAATAGTTTAATGGCTGTGCATAGGTAGATATTTGACGATAACTGAAAGTTTGAACGGCTCTAATGTTTGCTAGCAGTTATGCTAAGATTTTTAATTCTGTTAACCATGCTACTTAGCTAATGTTTTATAGCAGTGCTAGCATGCTAACCATGTTACTTAGCTAACTTAACTAACATTTTCTAGCAGTTTTACTAAATATGCTAAGTATGTTAACAATGTTAGCATGTTAACTATGCTAACCATGTTACTTAGCTAACCTAGCTAATCATTTTAACAGTTTTGCTAAAAATGTTAACTAGCATGTTAACATGCTAACTATGCTAACAATGTTACTTAGCTAATCATTTTTAGCAGTTTTGCTAAAAATGTTAACTAGCATGTTAACATGCTAGCATGCTAACTATGCTAACCATGTGACTTAGCTAACTTAGCTAATCATTTTTAGTAATTTTGCTAAAAATGCTAACTAGCATGTTAGCATGCTAACTTGTTAGCATGCTAACTATGTTAACCATGTGACTTAGCTAATCATTTTTAGCAGTTTTGTTAAAAATGCTAACTAGCAGCATGCTAACTATGCTAACCATGTGACTTAGCTAACTTAGCTAATCATTTTTAGTAATTTTGCTAAAAATGCTAACTAGCATGTTAACATGCTAGCATGCTAACTATGCTAACCATGCTAACTAGCTACAGTGAGTAGGAGTCATAGTTGATGACAAGTAACAGTTACAATGGCTAAACAGTTAAAAAGTTCAGTAGTTTAAAGGGTTAAATTGTTTAACAGTGAAATATTGTAGTGAGGACTTTTATTTTGAAACAGTTTTTGGCAGAGGAAGCAGTTTAACAGGATGTGTAGTCTTAATAGGGCCAGTTTGTATGCTTAAAGCCTGAGACTGGCAGTTGAGATCCAGGTGGCCTGAACACCTGCCATAGGATTCTAATTGCTTAATGGCCGTATTATGATGTCATAATCGGCAATGTTAAGTCTATGGGGATTTTTAAAAAGTTTTTCTTTAATAGTTTAAAAAGTATAAAAGTTTCAAAGTTGAAAAGATATAGCAACCCGATCTGTTTGAAGACCTACGTTACAAAGTTTGAATGAAGTTTCTAAGTTAAACTGTTCAAGAGAAATTGCGTCTAGAAAAAGTGGTAAGCGGAATAATAATAATAAGAAGAAGTTGCCTAGGAAGAACAGTACAGTGCATTTTCATGCACTGTAATAATACATCCAACACAGATCAAGATCACCTCAAACAGTAAGATCACCTCAGTTTTCTTGAGCTGTAGTATTGTTTACCTCAGATCTCCATGGCGACCATTGAGCACTGTTAACCACTTTATCCAACAAAAACAGATGTGCGGTGGCACCCCTAAATCATAATGTACTGGAAAAATATTTTGCATGTGTTGTTTCTACATATATTGGAACACTTTTAGCACCCAGCCATATCAAAATTCAAGAACTGTGTTTTTTGATGCACCCTAGCGCACAAACTCCAATGAGGTTAACCCCGGCTCAACAAATCAACTTCATAATCAGCGTCGTAGTACCGATTAACACCACTAAAGATAACCAGGTTTTGTCAACCCCGGTTTAACAAAGTAACCCTGGTTTACATCTGGGTAGGTTAAGCTCCCTTCGTAGTACAGGCCCCATGTCTGTGTCCAAATATAACAGTGCAAGGGATGTACACAAACAAAAAAACAACAATAAGAACTGCAATGTTAAGTTGATGGATTTTGCAGAAGTAAAATAGAGGACCATAAACAACTGCTTAGGCAACCTTCCTTGTTCACATTTATTCCCTATTCCACACTATGATACATTTCCTAATTCCATCATGTTACTATTTTGGTTATGCTGCCACCTACTGATGATAAATGGCATAGTGATCATCTAAGCACACATCATCTGGTATCTTTCAAAAAAGGAACAAAACATGAGGCCGAAATAAGGAGCTGATTTCAAACTTTTCTTCACAGTTCCCACAAACTACAACATCTGCATTTCAGATGGCAAACACAAAGAATGCATATATGCAACTACATTTTAGATGGCAAACAAAAAGGATGCCTATATGAAGAAATTAATCACAGACCATGAGAATAAGCCATATCTACAAACATACCTCTTCAGGAGATCCTAGATGATGGGTACTCAGGAGCAGGAGGTCAGATGAAGTGATGTCACCAGCAACAGCAGCAGCATGCAGACCTCTCTAGGCAGCACTAAAAAGGTGTCACATTTTAACAGTCAACCCATCCCCCCACCCCCCCAAAGCTGAGGAACCCCCACCCCTAACCCCCGACGCCCCACCCCGGGCCATCACCTGAACACACACACAGAGTATATTCATCTTGCAGGTGTGTGTGTGTGTCTGGAAGGAGGCCATGTCTATATAACAGTGCAAGGGATGTAAAAAACTAAAAAACATAACAAGAACTACAATGTCACGTTGATGGATTCTGCAGAAGCAATGGAGAGGAACATATGGTACTCTTCTGATAACCTGTTCACAATCATTCCCTAATCACTATAATACATTTCCTAATTCAATCATGTTCCTATTTTGGTTATGCTGCCATCTACTGATGATAAATGGAATAGTGACCAACTAAGCACACATCATCTGATATCTTTCAAAAAAGGAACAACACCTGAGGGCGAAATAAGGAGCTGATTTCAAACTTTCAAACATTCATGCACACATCTGCATTTTAGATGACAAGCACAAACAATGCAGATTATATTAATCACAGACCATGAGAATAAGCCATATCTACAAACATACCTCTTCAGGAGATCCTAGATGATGTGTACTCAGGATGAGGAGGTCAGATGAAATGATGTCACCAGCAGCAGCAGCACTGAAAAGGTGTCACATTTTAAGACTCAACCCATCCCCCAACCCCCCTCAATAATCACCTGCACACAATCACAGATTATATTCCTCTTTGAGGTGTGTTTCTGTGTATTTTTTGAACAGTGCAAGGAATGTAAAACAATAACAACAATGTCAAGTTGATTGATTTCACAAAGGCAAAGGAGAGGTGCATAAGCAACTGCTTAAGTAACGGTCCCTGATCACAATCATTCCCTATTCACTATGATACAGTAGGGCTGTCACTTTACGTTCGAAAATCGATTGCACAATCGATTGGACCAACCAACACAAGTTTCAAAAACTAAAATAGGGAATCGATTTTAACCAAATATGTACACTATTAATTTTAAACGAATTAAACAAATGAAAAAGATAAATGTAACAAAACTCAAGAACAAGCAGAAAAATAACAAAGAATTCCGAAGTGCAGTAAGCATTGCGAAAGCTAAAAAGAAAATTCCCACCAATTTTACGCACCGGAAACAGCTTTTTCTATCGGCTGCTGTGCTGCTGGTGTTTTGCCAAAAAAATTGAGGACAACGCGATCAACCTGTGCGACATGAGAGATACGAGTGATAGGCCCTAATAACTTGAGGAGTTCGATATGGAAGCACTTCGGGGTTTGGGTATATCAAACTATGAAGAAGGACAAAGCGGTATGCAAACTGTGCAGTCGTGAGTTCTACGTATAGGCGAAATTTTGTTTGACATTTCTAATTGTAAACGCAGCCACGTTGAAGCCTGCAGTAATGTTTTTCACTGATGTTATGGCAGTCCACTCTGCTTATTGTTTTTCGAGAATGTTGCACTCCTGTTTGTCATTGTGCACGAAACTTCACACCATTGTGCGTCTTCAAGCGCCCCCTTTACGTTCGTCCTAATGCCTGTTAGTTGTTCGTGGATTGTCCTATATTTGGTGTTGAAAATTGAAACGTAGACATGAAAAATCGATTTTACAATCGATTCAATGAACAATTATGTCTCAAGAATCGAACAGGATTTTTTCACAAAAGTGACAGCCCTATGATACAGTCATCCAAATGCTGACCATGAGAGTAAACAGTATCCACGAACAAACATACATCTTCTGGAGATTCCAGATGATGTGTACTCTGTTGGTAATGGAAATAGTATGGTAGAAAACCTACAACCTTTATGCACACCTCTGCATTTTAAATAGCAAATACAAAGACCGCATGTATAATTCAACTAACACACACATTCACAGTATCTAAAAAATGCACAGTATGTAAAAAACATACCTCTTCAGGAGATCCTAGAGTTAGTCCCCAAAAGCAGCAGACCCAGAGGTGGAAGGTCAGGTGGAGGTGAGGGCCAGAGGAAGTGATGTTCACCAGCAGCAGTGTGTAGACCTTCTCTGGGCAAAACCAGGGCGTCACCACACCACCCCACGCCCCTGCCCCCGACCATTACCTGCACAAACACATAGAGCATTTTCCTCTTTCAGGTGTGTGTGTGTGTGTGTGTGTGTGTGTGTGTGTGTGTGTGTGTGTGTGTGTGCGCGCGTGAGGAGGCCAAGTCTATGCGTCCAATTCATTTCTAAACAGTGCAAAGGATGTACTAAAAGAGATAATAATGTCACAATCTCTATATATGTAACAGTGTCTCAGCAGCATCAAAATGATCATCTTTTCAAGTCCCTGGTTGAGGCAACAGCAGATCCAAGCCAGCAAGTTGACAGAATTTGTTTTTGTGCATTTACATTTCACAACTTGTATGTAAGAAATCTATTTCAATTAATCATAAAATGGCCCTGATCAATCATGTTCATTTCCAATACTTATATCACTGACAACAGTAGCCCGGCCAGGATATTGTCATTTAAAAAGTGAAGTTGCAGCCCTCAACTGATGTTGATGTTGTGTTTTGTCATGTCATGTTGTGTTTTGGCCTGATGCGCCACCCTCCACCTATCTACTAATCGCAAGGTCAATAATGTTTCGGCATCCGGGTTGGCAACCTCAAGTCAGGGGGGAGGGGGAGGGGATACACCGCTCTACAGTAATTTGAAAGTAATTGCATGTACCAGTTTTGGCCACAATCTTACATATGGTTCCTTTAAGGTACTTTTGTGAATGAAAAAAAAAAATATCCATAATCTTTAAGTGTCGTTAAGGATACCCTATACCTACAAACCTACTTCTTTTGAGACCTTTTTCCACAGACTAGATGACCCATGCTTACCTCTGCATATCTAAGACCCTGCCCTGTATGATTCAACTAAATGCTCAGTTTGCAGCAGTATCTACAATCATACATCATCCCCAGAGAGTGCAGGTGGAGTAGCCTAGAAATCTAGACGCGCCCCTAGCGGCAGCAAATTACATTTACATTACATTTGCTGCCAGGGCTAGTCTAGCAACTCTCCGTTGGCTTGTGAGCTCCAGAAATCGAAACTCAATCAGGCCAATGAAATCGTGTATAGAGTCGTTAGGTGGGTTTAACATAATGATTGATGGCAGAGTTGCAACGGTTTGGCTTGAATTCCCTGCTACTTGAAAACAAATAAGATGGATGTTGCTGTTGGCGAACACGAGTTTATTAAGTTGGTAAACGTTTGAACTAGCCAACTAGCACCGCTGGTGGGAAACGCATGGGACTCATTTTGACTGAATTTGAAAGACAACTGATTATCCCGCCCCTCGGACTGAGCACTGCAAACGGTGAGTGCCCAGACCCTACATTTTAATGTGGGTCTGGCTCGTCAGGCTACAGGTGGAGAGGAACATGGAAAATGTATATGACACTAATGCACATAACATTAGCCCCCCTGCAGAATGGCCACATTTTAAACTGCTGACAATGCTGCACATATGATGTGTCATTTTTACCAGAATCAACTCTCAATCTGCATCTACCATCATATCAAGGAAAACGGGCTCACAAATGCTAAGACAGGGCTCCAGAGTGCGACCAATTTGGTCGCATACGCGACCTAATTTTTCAGAAGTGCGACTAAAAAAAATCGGAGGTCGCACCGGTGCGACCAGCTATTCGAGAGAGGAAAAAGTGTCCGCATTGAAACTCTACCTTTGCTTCAATAACAGACACATATTTGGCCAATATCGTGGTTTAAACAAATCACAGATAGTGAAGGGCGGGACCTCCCCTCTGATTGGCGGTGTCAGTGCCTGTGTGTAAATTTGAAAATGTGTGTGCTGCAGAGAGAGAGAGAGAGGTCAGAGACCCGTCAGATAAACAGAGTGGATGTAGTTGCATTGCAGTGTGGTCACATAGGCCGAGATAAATGTACCCTCTCCCCACTGCCTTTCGGCGGCTGGCAGCAGCAAACCGATCAGACGAGCCCGAGATGATGATCAAGTTTATCGTTGCCTATGATAGGCCTATAGTGAAACTTCCCTTCACCAAGTTCAGTCCGAAATAATTATTCACCAGAAAAATAGTTTGAACGTAAAACCGACGTACAGGAATGCCACTTGCGGCAAATTTATAGGAGTCATTGCAGATGAAAAGACGTCTTAAAATTGCGAACAATGCATACAAGGCCTTCGCGAACGACAGAGATACAGATATCGCCGAAAAGGAGTGTGTCATTGACCGCAGTTACATGCAGGGAGTAACCCGGTTTTCAACAGCAATATTCGTTTTGCGCGCGAGTTGTGTAACCTCATTCTGATGGCATCAATCAATTTAATCCGGTATTTGGAGCAAACCGAACATCGCTGCTACATTTAAAGCCCGAATATTCCCTGCATGTTTACAGTGGTCATTGTGTACGGTGAAATGAATGGACACATTTAGATCGAGCATGGCAAGTCATTGCAATAGCCTATAATAATAGGCCTACCATTTCGTTACTGCATTAACCATGTTCTTATTGAACATTTAAAAATACTAAAATTAAAAAGTAAATTGCATTGTGGCGCTGTCAAATGATCATTGCAAAATCACATAAAAATCCCCCAGGCTACTTGGAACATCTCTTTAAATTGTGCTCAAATACATTTCTATGGAAGATGCTAGCATGGCGAGCTGGTTTAGCCAAGGCCTAAAGATCATGAAGGATAGTATGTAAAACATTGAGCCATGAGATGTGCAGTTTGAAGCCCTTAAAAGACGTGCACTGTTAATTTACTCACTGTTATTTTTATTTAATACATCTTGAGATGTTTTAAGTTTAAATTTCAGCTCAGTGAAGCACTTTAAGCACCAACACTTCATTAAGTTACTTTGTAAATCATAAGTCATAGGACAACCTATATAGGACAGTAATTAAGGAAAAAAAGTGAACCTGCTGCGGTGTTAAATGCAATGTGGTTGAAAATTTGGGTGCACCTAACTTTTGTGCTGGTGCACCTAAGAAAAAAAGTTAGGCGCACCAGTGCAACCAGTGCAAAAAGTTAGTCTGGAGCCCTGTAAGAGTATCAAGCCAAGGTAACTGCTTTGGCAACATTATCTGTTGTTCACGGTCACTGCTTTTTCTTTCCATTATATTTTCTCATTCAACCATGTCATCATTTGATTTATCCTGCCATCTACTGGTGATAAACGGAATATTTCCCACATCAAGTAAGTGGGCAAAGACGGACAACATATCCGTGAGAAAAGAGGTGATACCAGCTCCTTATTTGTCCCTCACACACTGTTCACAGACTGGAAGGTCTACACTCACCGTTGCATCCCTAAACCCCTGCCATATCAAACACAACACAAATGCCTACTTGTTTAACTCAACAAAATGCTGACCAGGAGAATAAACAGTATATCATACCTCTTCTGAAAATCCCAGATGATGTGTGCTCAGTTGGTCCTCATAGCAGCAAATCCAGAGGGGAAGGCCATATGAAGTGATGGAACCAGCAGCAGCATTCAGACCTCTCTGGGCAGCACTGAAATCAAGAGGTCACATGTTAAGTGCCACCCCAACACCCTCAAAGAGATGAAGAACCCACCATCCCCACCCCCACCTTCACACAAACACAGAGAATATTCCCTTTTGAAGTGTGAGTGTGTTTCTAGAGGGATGAATGTATGTATATTGTTTAACAGTGAAAGGATGTAAAAAAAACAATAGCACTAATAAAAGCAATGTCAAGTTGATGGATTTTGCAGAGGCAACAATTAGGTGCATAAGCAACTTAGGCAATCATAAGCAGCAGCATGCAGACCTCTCTGGGCAGCACTGAAATCAAGAGGTCACATTTTAAGAGTCTATTGAATTGTATGGTCAAAGGACCATAGCAATTGTACAATTTAAATATACCGTAAAGATAAACTAAATAAACAAAAACAAACTTTATTCCCTATATTCCTTAAGTTCACTCTGATTTTCAAGATGACATTGGGGCAGAGACATTCCATACATTCCAAACTAATGGGCCATTAAGGTTACCTTTGACAGTGGGGGAGTGAGGACTTTTCTATGACACCTATCCTATGAAACCTAGATAGGCTACACTTATCTCAGCCATGTCATCAGTCTCTCTACACATGAACTCGAGCATGGACAACATTGTTCGTGTACACATAGTTTACTAAAAAGAAAGGTTTTGAGTGTCATGGTGATAGTGCAATGGTGATAGTGGTCATGGTGATAGTGGAAATGAGTAAGTACAACAGTGCAACAATGCAGAAATAAAGTCTATATATCTATATATTTATCTATTTTAAGAAAAGGTATAAGTGTGGCCACAGTTCGGCTGTGGCATGGAGGGAGGGGTTATGCATATGTGCTAATATAGCACGCAAACAGTGAGGCTGAAAGACAGTGGTAAAAGTGGCTAGTGGACAGACAGTATCCAAACATGGAGGGGGTGAAGAGGCAGACAGACTATGCAGAGAAGTCTATCTCTCCTCTTCCCTTAAGTGAAGCATTGAACAGTTCAATGGCCCTCTTTATGCAGACAGGATTCGATCCCCATTTCACGCCCATAGACATGAACTACAACAAAGTATCTTGCTCCGCCTTAACAATCTTTGACTAAACTACATGAACTTGATTAATTCATGTTTACAGCATAACCAAGACCATAGTTTGTTACTGCAAATATTGCAATACAGGTTACAAAACTCTATAACTATTATAAACTATTATAAGTATTTAAGACAAAACTATAAATACATGCATTCTACTAACATATGTTAAATTTTTAAGAAATATCAGTGGCAGTTCCTAAAGTGCCTTGAACCAGTCTTCAGAGGGTTCAAGTGGAGGAGAGGCTTCTGTGTTATTTGTCAAGTGAATTAACATTGAACCAGCACTGTCTGTTAACATACCTCTTCATTTGAAACCACCCAAATGTATGGACAGCAGAGAGGCCATGAGATGAACAGGTCTGTCAGCCAGCAGCAGCCAATCAGATGCAGTGATGCTGAGAGCTGCCACAGCAGTAACATGAGGATGAGTCACCCTGGTCCATGCTGAAACCAAGGAGATCAAACTCTTACAGATGAATTGAGCAATCGTAATGATGAAAACCGCAGTGTCAGACCTAAAATGTGTCATTCTGGGCACAATCATCTTTCAGGGAAACTAATACTGTGAAGTAACTTAAAATCTCCCAAAACAAGCAAGAATGCATCTTTACTGTTCCATCAGTGCATTCTCCAAATCCCCCCCCCCCAAAAAAAAAAAAACATACACAATGTATTTAGTTGTTTCACTTCACAAGTTAATTGCCAGGTATTCTTTCACACAAACATACGGGCATTTCTGGGCATTTTTGGGAGGTAGCCAGGTACACCATGCTGTTGAAGGTGCAAACAAACGCTGCATCACCATTGAGATCACACAGTAAGGAGCTGGCTCAAGGGTTATAAAAGTATTTTGTCGTGTTTAGTTGTATAATGAAAGCACCGTTTTTATTATAGCTATCCATGTGTGTTCACTTCCAAGTTTGCACTTTGCATATTATTTGCACCTCAGTCTGTGACGTAATTGTGTGTGAAAGAATTGCAATGATGCGCATGAAGAAGCTGCACTAAAGTTAATTATTGTAGATTTAGGTGACCAAAATACTACTTCAAATGGGCCAATAATCAGAAACAGCCTACCGTCAGTCAGCCATCATCTTATAGCTGTTCTTAACATAACTTCCTTAGACTAATTGTACTGGTCTCTGGGTGAAAAGTTTCCTTTGAATTCGGTAACAGTTTAACATTGGGTAAAATAAGCGCCATTTCTCTGTGTTAGGTAACTTTAACGTTATCAATGCTCCCATTAGGTAGCCTGGAAACAAGACCGTCTGTAAGCGCTTTTAGGTTGGTCTGCTGTAATTCAGTAGCTGACATCAAACCAATGCGCCAAAGAGTAGAATTCTAGCCTACTCTTTGAATGCGCTCTCAGATTCGTCTGGTTTCCAGGCTAGTTAGCCAAGCTAATTTACCCAGGTGCTCAGTGCTCAGTTTACCCAACACAAATCAAAATAACTGCTCCTATGTCCAATATCCCCACATTCTTGAACGTTAACATTTAATGTATATCAAATTAGTTTATGTTAAAATAATAATAAAACCGCTATATTCAATGAAGCAACAATAAAACAGCTGAAAAACAATGCTAGCACCTGCCGTTAATTACTCTGTTAAATCAGCCTAGGTGGGTTAGGTCACGTTAGCCATTATTTATCCTATTTGACTGTAATCTTCCAAACATTACAAAGAGCAAGGGACAGATAACCTAACATGAACTATGATCTTACACGCATGTAGGTATTATTTTTTATCTCTAAATAGGCCACATAGCACTTACCATAAGCGGTGGGAAAAGGCGTTGTTTTTTCAAAACTTGCATGTGATCTGCCCAGGAAGTAAGGATGGTGTTTTGGGACAAAAGTGAACAACGTTATCTTATACTACTACCAACATACATTTACGGTATTATTAGGCCTACTTTCACAGATGCTGTAAGGAGATTATTCTCTTAACCAGTGACTTTCTTAAGGCTTGTAAAATTACACTGTCTTCACATAACCATGTTCCATGTTCCATATGTGTTGTGCATGCATTAGCCTACTTGAAAAGAACTAGCTCCAGTTATGTATGAACAGTGAAGGTAACGAACTCTTAATAATGTGAAAAACGTGAACTTGAAGAAGTGAAAATTGAACAATATGAACTATGAAAATTGAACGACTTGGAAGCTACATCTATCAAGTGTGAACATGCTTAACAAAATATGGGAACAAACATGGGAACTAAACGTGCATTACGAATATAATCAGTGGGAGCCCTGTGCTTGTTTCCCTGCAACAAGAAGGTTCCATCTGGGGGTGATGGAAGACAGTGACACCCTCAGTGTGTTTGAAATGTCCAGTCGATTTTTGGTCTTAGTTGCAGTCATTGCAGTAGTTGCAGTCATTGCAGAAAACCCGGCCTCGCATAGATACGTGAAATGGTAATGTTTTCAGCGCTTTTACGGCTATCTCGGGATATTCTGCTTTGGTTTTGATCCAAAAATCCGCCAGAGGTTTCCTCATACACACTAATAAGACCACCGTCATTTGCAATTTCGATCAACTGCTCTTCCTCCTGCGCTGACAAGTTAGGACTATTCGGGATATTGACAAATGGGTTGCGGACCCACTCATTGGTTTGCCGTGGATCTTTGGTGGATGGGAAGTAGCCTAACGCTCAAACTCATTTGAAAGCGCAACAAGGTGATCGCGCACCAGCTGCGAGAGAAAGGGCCCTGCCTCAGTCTCTCCCAAAACCCGTTTGGATGGAACATACCAAATACACCCCGTCCCCATTCATCCCCACAAATCAAGCTTGGCTTTAAATGCAGCGACTTTATCTGCCAGTTTAAAGACAGTTGTCATTCTCCCCTGGAGTGACAGGTTGACGTCATTAAGCAACCTGAATATGCCACACAGGTAAGCGAGTTTTGACACCCAGTCCTCATCACTAAAATGTGCAGCTAACGGTGACTTTTTTCTGTAAGAAATCTCTGCAGCGGCTCTCGAACACTCTGGCCAGTGACCTGCTAAAGATGCTTGTTTTTTGTTGCTCATTCTAGCAGTTTAGCTAACTTCGTGTGACACTACTGTTCGCCAAGAACTAATCAAGTGAAGTGAGCTAACCTGAGGCTGCGCAGCGCTTAAGGCAATATGTAACGTGTTGAAGGCGGGACAGACAGACGTAAGAAAATAGACCTTGCAAAATGCAAACATGCGTGCAATCAAACAACTGCATATAGGCCTATGCCATGTAAAAACGTGACATTATTGCGAATTAAATTGAGTTTAGTTTGCATGCATTTTTTTAAAACTCATGTCGTAGGCTACGACCCGGTTAGGAATGTCCCACGGCCCGGTGGTTGGGGACCGCTGTATTAGCCTACATTTTTACGCATGTTAACGATTTATCGGGAGAACATTCACCCTGATGCATAGGGGAGACTCACATCGAACTTAAAATGGTAGGAATATCTCACTTTATTGCTTTTTTGCATGTTGTTGTTCATTATAGCAGCACAATTTGGACTTGCAGTGGATATTTCTTGGAAAAGGGCAGGTTCTCCAAGGACATTCTGGTTGGTGGAGTTGCCACCAGCACCAGGGCATTTGAAGGCACATGAAAGCCATGGACAGCAATGCAATCTGCTGAGAGAAGCATGTGAGTCAAATTCAGAGTACACATTCAGACCCCCAATAATGTGTTGTATAAAGTATTGCATTTAGATATGAAGTATGAAATTGACACACCATTTGAATCTGAGTAAGAGATGCCTCCCAACTCCGGGTTCACACTGGACTATGCTTTCACTTTGATTAAGAGCATTAGCCCTAAGAAATACTGCAGTTGAACAGAAATAAAGTCTTCTTGCCAGACCTGTCACTTTAGCTGACTTTAATATATATCACTTTCAACTACGAGAGAATCTACATCAGTGTGGTCACATGCTGAAAATATTATGGATATTACAGATTAGCGGAAGGGCAATGCAAACATGAGCTATGATACAGGAAAAATACATATTATATCACATGATGATTGGTTGTGGTCAATTTGACTGTGTGAGTAGTACATACTGTACAGTAGACCACTGATCACTCATAACATCAATCCATTATGATGTTGTAAATATCTCTATTAATGTCGAGTTGTATGATCAATAATCTATGTTTCATGAAAACTGGGCTTTCATGTTACCTAGACAGAAGAGACTAGGTGGCAAATCCAAGCCAAGGGATTCTCATTAATTGAACAGTTGAGATTTACCTACAGATGTAAAATAAAGATGCTGTATTTGCTTTGCAGCCATGTTGGTTCCACCACATGATCTGTTTGTTTGTATCTGTTCGAAACTAGGTCAGACTGAGAGCATAGCATTATGTTTGTGTACAAGTTAGCTGGAAGAATATAAGTGGCCTTTGGAGTATAAAACACACTAACAAGACAGCTGACAGCTTTCAGTGGCTTGACCTTCACTGTGATATTATAACATTCATCGCCACAGGTTATTTCCTAAAGCTTGTGTTTAATGGAATCAAGCGAAGCAAGTAAATAGGCAATATGAGTATGTAGGGTCTTGATGCAGTAAGACAAACATCACGGCATGGAGTTCAGCCCAAAGGCTGTGGAGCATCTTGGTAGTGGGTGATTGAGGTGAGCCATTGTGACATATCATGAGTACACCCTCAGTCTTCTCACAGGGACCAGGGTGACAGTGTGTGCTGTTCACGCCCACATGTCCTTGCATGTGATGACAGTGATGTTTCCATCCGTCTATATCACTGTCCGCTGCTTTGTCTCGTACCTTAAATCGGCCTGATCATTTAATAGGATTCTCTCTCTCCATCTCTCTCTCTCTCTCCATCTCTCTCTCTGTCTCTCTGTCTGTCTCTTTGTCTGTCTTTCTCTCTCAGCTTGTCTTTCTTCCTCTGGCCCTCAATTTGCCTCAGCTTGACAAATAATTGAATGTGATTCTGTCTTTCCTCTGGATACGTGTTCACATATTACTTACTTTCATTTATTTTTCATGAGAAAAGTGTTTCCACGTGTTCTCGATGCCATGCAGCGGTTCACTTTAGATTGCAAAATGCAATGCCAACTCAAGGGCAATGTGGTAGGACTACTAAGCATTAAGTGTGTGTGTGAGTGTGTGTGTGTGTTTGGGGGGGGGGGATAATGATGTATAGCCACTAATAGAGATCATCTCATGTCCTTTTACACAATGACATGTAGAATTACTGGGAAATGAACAGGAGTCTTCAGCATGTTAACAGCTTGTCATTTCACATGGTTGTGATGTATAGCATACACCACTGTCATTGCCCACACTGTGCTTAAGCCTGTGCTCTGTCTCAGCAGTAGAGACAGGAGACAGTGGCGTGCCACACTGTGCAGTGATTGTCAGTAGCCTGCTGGCCTTTGCCTTTCTCTGAGCTCTAACACGCCATTACTGTAGCTGCTGGGATGAATCATGTTTCCATGTCAACATTTATACCTTACATGTCATGTGTACACCTCAACACCATTTTGGATCAACACCACCAGACCATGATGGCTTTAGATTACATAGCACCGACCAAAAATACATAGATTTACAACATCCACATCAAGGACAACAAAGGGATAGCAGTGGATTAAGTGCTGCTCTCTTAAGTGGTTTTGTACAGTATTTTCTTAGTTATGAACCACAATGTTTATCAGTGTAATGCAAGCCAAAGACCTGTTCACATTTGATATGTTGCTCTTGTTATAGTGTATAGTGAGTTGTAATGAGTAATTGTACCTGCACTTGCACTTTTGCACTAATATAAAACAGCTCTTGTGATCAATCATTTTCCACCCCTTTCGATTGCAAATGTGAAAAAACAAAGACATTTTTTAAAATGTGAAAAACAAAGACAATGTTTTTCAGCAAAATATTTGATTTAACATCTTCCATTTTTCAGTAGTGAGAAGTGTGTTAATGTGGACAAAGTCTGGTTTGGCTCATCACTGGGAGCATTTATTGCCTAAATTACCCAATGTGTTTACGCTCCTAGTCTGGCACTGTGCGGTCCTGGTCCCTATTTCCACCCACTCACTCGGTCTCTCAAGGTGCCACGAGGGACATTCAACTACTTCATTAGTTAATCAACGCATTATCTCAGATCAGTGGACAACTACTACAGAAAACTTTGGGGAGAAAACTCAAGAGGTATAAAAAAAATGTTAGACTGAGAATTCTCGTCACTAAATTAAAATTCCACTACTAGCTCCATGCAGTTTTGTATGCAGTATTACAACACTGTTTAGATAATTATCCCAATTATTTAGATAATTTAGATACCCTTTTGGGATGGGAGCTTGTGTTTCTTTAGGAATCTGCTGTCCTGGTTTGTATAGAAATTAATATTAAGTGGCACATGCGCATAAGGGGGCGATAATAGAGGGACAGAAATATGACTGTTATGTGTACATTTCGAATAAGACTGTGCTAATAGACAATAGCCTGTTTCACATGGTTATACATATTTTACACTAAAGTGTGTGCCGAGCGCCGCTGTTGTTGCAGGCAGCTCACTGTGCCGGGATTAGTGTGTGCTTCACCTCACTGTGTGTTCACTGTGTGCTGAGTGTGTTTCACTAATTCACGGATTGGGATAAATGCAGAGACCAAATTTCACTCACGGGATCAAAAAAGTGTATATACTTATACTATACTATACTAATGTTTCTAGAAACATATAAGGACAATGTAATATAAATGGTCACTTTACCAGTTTTAGTTTTTATCATCTTCAGTAAAGAAATTCTTTAGTTTTTTTTACAGTGCATTCAAATATTCAAATCTGTGTATGTTCTTAAATATCGACTTCAATGTTTTTCACCTAAAAAATCAGTTATGCCAGGGGTCCCCAACCTTTTATGTACCATGGACCGGTTTGATTCCTATTTTTTTTTGGGTTGGGGGTTCTGGGGTTCCATGTTCCATATGTGTTGTGCATGCATTACTTGAAAAGAACTAGCTCCAGTTATGTATGAACAGTGAAGGTAACGATCACTTGTGAAAAACGTGAACTTGAAGAAGTGAAAATTGAACAATATGAACTATGAATATTGAACAACTTGAAGCTACATCTATAAGTGTGAACATGCTTAACAAAATATGGGAACAAAACATGGGAACTAAACGTGCATTACGAATATAATCAGTGGGAGCCCTGCTTGTTTCCCTGCAACAAGAAGCTTCCATCTGGGGGTGATGGAAGACAGTGACACCTAGCCTAGAAATCTAGACGCACCCTAGCGGCGGTCCAGTCGATTGCGCAATTCGGTCTTAGTGGCAATCATTGCCGAAAACCCGGCCTCGCATACCGGTAGATACGTGGTGGGAAACGTTTTCAGCGCTTTTACGGCTATCTCGGGATATTCTGCTTTCGTTTTGATCCAAAAACCCGCCAGAGAGGTTTCCTTATACACACTCTTAAGCAATTTCGATCAACTGCTCTTCCTCCTGCGCTGACAAGTTAGGACTATTCGGGATATTGACAAATGGGTTGCGGATCCACTCATTGGTTTGCCGTGGATCTTTGGAGGATGGGAAGTAACGCTCAAACTCATTTGAAAGCGCAACAAGGTGATCGCGCACCAGCTGCGAGAGAAAGGGCCCTGCCTCAGTCTCTCCCAAAACCCACTACTGTTTGGAACATATCAAATACACGGTCCACTCGTCGTCCCCACAAATCAAGCTTGGCTTTAAATGCAGCGACTTTATCTGCCAGTTTAAAGACAGTCGTCATTCTCCCCTGGAGTGACAGGTTGAGGTCATTAAGCAACCCGAATATGTCACACAGGTAAGCGAGTTTTGAGACCCAGTCCTCATCACTAAAATGTGCAGCTAACGGTGACTTTTTTTCTGTAAGAAATCTCTGCAGCGGCTCTCGCAACTCAAACACTCTGGCCAGTACACCAGTGACCTGCTAAAGATGCTTGTTTTTTGTTGTTGCTCATTCTAGCAGTTTAGTTAACTTCGTGTGACACTACCGTTCGCCAAGAACTGATCAAGTGAAGTGAGCTGACCTGAGGCTGCGCAGCGCTGAAGGCATATGTAAAAGTGTTGAAGGCGGGACAGACAGACGTAAGAAAATAGACCTTGCAAAATGCAAACATGCGTGCAATCAAACAACTGCATATAGGCCTATGTACGAGTATTAGGGCCACACATGAAGGAAAAAATATTTTTGCCATGACGAGATTAAACTCGACATGTCGACTTTAAAGTCGCCATGTCAACATTAAACTCTACATTTCGAGAATAAAGTTGAAATGTAATATCGACTTTAATCTCGACGTATCGACTTTAATGTCGCCATGTCGACATTAAACTCAACATTTCGAGAATAAAGTTGAAATATCATGTCGACTTTAATCTCGACGTGTCGACATTAAACTCAACATTTTGAGAATAAAGTTAGTTTGGAGAGAGAACGACCGCTCGGGACGATTGAAAGGGAGGACGAATGAAACAATGCAACAAGTGCAACAATGATTCAGAGTTTTCGAGTGCAACAATGATTAGACATAGGCCTATCATGTGGACAAAACATAGAACATTAACCTCCGTTGCTCAGCCTTTGCTGTTAGGTCACAGACGATAAATGCGATGGTCAAAAGTAGCCTAAACGTCATTAGCGGTTTATTTATTTATTGTAGGCCTATTATTAAAGAGTGTTTTTCATCTAAAAGGTTCAACTTCATGCTTATGCACTAGACTAGGCGCTCTCCCCAATCCTAGACTTTCACGTTGCTTGTTTGTAATGGATGCAAAACAGCCTATTGCTGAATAACTATGGAGGGACGAATGACGCTGTCCTCCCGACCACCCCATGTAGGCTAGTAGCCTACATGCACACATAGTGCATTTATAAAGTGCACACATATTCCCTCACGGGATCAAAATATATGCTTAGGCTATACCTGTGTTTCTAGCCTCCTATACGTATTGCAGGTGAGACATGGAAAAGCTGTTTTAGAAAAATGAGTTTTGCCATGTTATCCTATGGAGAGTGACGGCCTGTGAAAGGGCAGGTATTCACGAAGGGCAGTTATTTGGATGTGCAGTGGCCTTACCCACGCAAAACAGAGTGAAATAACATTTTGTATAGAAACATTATATCATTATTCTAGCTATTTAGCCTAAACGGCATAGTGCATGGTATTTCCATAACCGCGAGACAGCACTTAACGATGACTGCAATGAGTAGTTAACAGACAATCTATTTAAATATCTGCAATCTAGCAATCTATTTGAAATAACACCTATTTGAAGCCCATTTTTCATGTAACATATTGTGTGTTAGTGTAGGCTACATATAGCTTAAACTGTGTAGGCCTAGGCTATGTTTAAACAGTAGCCTATTGCGAGTTTAATGTCAGCATGTCGACTTTAAAGTCGACACGTCGAGATTAAAGTAGATATGATATTTCAACTTTATTTTTAAAATGTCGAGTTTAATGTCGACATAGCGACTTTAAAGTCGACCCGTCGAGATTAAAGTCGACATTACATTTCAACTTTATTCTCGAAATGTCGAGTTTAATGTCGACATGTCGACTTTAAAGTCAACATGTCGAGTTTAATCTCGCCATGGCAAAAATATTTTTTTTCTTCATGTGTGGCCCTAATACTCCGTCGTACCTATGCCATGTAAAAACGTGACATTATTGCGAATTAAATTTAGTTTAGTTTGCATTCATTTTTTTTTAAACTCATGTCTTAGGCTGCGGCCCGGTACCGGGCCGCGGCCCGGTGGTTGGGGACCGCCGAGTTATGCTACTAAAAAGTTACAGGGTTCCTGTTTGACCATGTATTTCTCATGGATGGACTAATCTCAGTGAGCTGATTAATTGGAATTTATTCCTTTCTTGTAGATGTACTTTGACATGCTGTAACAAAGACTTCAGATAAAGAGACTGGATAATAAGCCCTTGTCAAATGTTTCAATCTGAAGGCAGTAAAATGTCTTCAGGAGCTAGAAGAATGTCAATATCCAAATGAGCATATTCCATTTTTGAGAGTTAACAGCAAATGCTGAGAGATGGTGAGTGTACCCTGTTCATCCCACACTGTTTTAAGCTTTTCAGATCATACAGTATAAAATCAATACAAACATTAACTCACTCAGTTGCACCATGGAATGAATCCATATACTGTATCTTCAAGACCCAAATGGATGTGATGTGAACCAATAAGCATAAGATCTGCATATTCTGTCTATTTATTCTGATATTTTGACTTAAGTCTGTTCATTGCTACTGGGTTTGCTAGAAGGGAACCCCAGTTTAAATGAAATGGGAAAACCTGACTATCCCAATGAAGTCAAATTATTCACACATAGCTGTCTGTCTAAACATAACAAAGCAAATCTAAAAGTAGGTCAAAATTTACATTGCACTGTGCAGTAAAGTGTAAACATAACACAAGTATCATTTCAACTACCTTGACTCATAGTGCAGTCACTGCAACACAGTTAGTCCTTCCATGAGCATGTGCAAACCACCAAGAAGACAGTTATCAAAGATGGTGGCATTTATTGCCTGAAATAAAATACATCATAAACACTATTGTAGCAAAAGGGGACAAAGCTGAACAATATGAGAAAGTAAACATGTCTCAGTTGTGTATAGAGTAGGATTCTGCTAATCTTGGAAAGTATTCATACAACAGCTTTCAAGCTGTCAATCAGTCTGCTGTCACCACCAGTCCCAAAACTCCAGGGCTGAGGAATTTGTAACAGAATATCAACCTGAATTCCTTGTGAAAGTTTTGTTTCGGAAAATAAACAGAACATATCTCTCTTTGAAACTACTTTGAATACATGAAAAGTGTGATGCAAGAGAACCTGACAGGATGCTGCCTGGGGCAGAATTTGAGTTCCTGTGTGCTGGAGGCAGCTGCCTTCAAAATTACTAAACTTTACTTTGGCTTTACCAGAAAACGTAAAATCTCGAGCACAAACCAAACAAATCGTAATCGTAATTAGCGAATAAATCACAAACAGGAGTAAAAAGCCCCTATATGGACAGAAAGAACCTCCTGACTGCAGCTTGTCCGGCTAATGCCGTGTGATTTATAAGATATCCTATGTATCTTTGACTTCCTAATGGAAGAGGTACAATCAATGCTGTCAGGCAAGAGAGTTCCCCTTGTCAACTTGTGCTTTGCTGCCTTATTTACAACAATTTGTGATAAACAAAAAAACACTGCCTGCTCTGGAAACAGAACTTCGACTTGAATACTTAAAGTACATTTCTGCAAGTGTATTACAAAATACACATGACAAACACATTTCCCTAGAATACAATGGTAGCAGTTATCAGTAACTGCAAAGTAGGCCTACATAAAATGATCCTGCTTATACCACAGCTTGATTGAATTTCCAATTTTGATGCACCCTTTAGAATGTCAATTATTTTTCAGATATTTGCACACCTATGAGGTAGATCCAGTTTTTGGCCTCATTACGCTTATTCATGGGTTTCATCAGGTCCCTTTCCACAGGTGTATAAAATCGAGCACCTTAATTATCCATGCAGACTGCATGGTGCTTGATTAATACACCTGTGGAAAGGGACCTGGGGCCGTATTCACAAAGCCTTTTATCTTACCACTAGGAGTACTCCTAAATTGCACTAAAAGATTTTAGCAAGGAGTTTTTTCTTAAAAGTTATTCACAAAGCCTTTCAGACCTACTCTTCGTAAGGAAAAATGACAACTCCTAAACTAAGAGTGAGTCTTCGTTGCTATGGATGACGTCATTACTCATGCACGAGCTTGACTGAAGTGACCACCTTGATTGGCTGATGATTGTAACGCGGGAATGATTCCAAACACCTCCCTTACGATGATCAGTGACAGGTGACAGGTCTGAGAATGCGTGCGCTACACAAGTAGTGCGAAGGACGGAAGATGATGAATAACTGAATAAAAAGGCCTAGCCTAAATGAATAAAGAGTAAGGCAAAACAAATAGCCTAGTAGCCTAATGAAACATAGGCCTACGGATTGATGCAGTATCTTTGCAACATTATTAAATTAATCTGTCACCATATGCCTATGTTTGCAAAGAGGAGAACATTTTAATTTGATTCACAATGAAACGTTACATTTAATTTACATGTTGACAATGAGTCGTTTTGGTTGTTGTTGGTGGCGTTATTGCATCCCTTTTATGCCTACAATGCAAAATTGTTCCCTCGCGATTGGAAGCTCCTGTTGCCGCATACGCATTTCAAAACATCGCGACGTGAAATGCCGCAAAAAGCTGTTTGTGAATAGGTCTTAGTGAGTTAGGAGTCCTCTTGACTTCTTTTAAGCTGTCCCAGACTTAGGTGCTACTTTTTGGTCTAAAATGCTTCGTGAATTACTTTTAGTGAAAAAAATTAGGAGTCCTAAAGTTAGGAGTGACACGCCCATTATTTTTAGGAGTTGCTCCAAAATTCACCACTTAGGAGCTACTTTTAGACTTAAAATTCTTTGTGAATACGGCCCCTAAAACCCATGAATATATAAATTTGCCAACTCATTGCCACGTTGCATCAGAGTGATCTGGGGCCATATTCACAAAGAATTTTAAGGCTAAAAGTAGCTCATAAGTGGTGAATTTAGGAGCAACTCCTAAAAATAATGGGCGTGTCACTCCTAACTTTAGGACTCCTAATTTTTTTACTAAAAGTAATTCACAAACCATTTTAGACCTAAAAGTAGCACCTAAGTCTGGGACAGCTTAAAATAAGTCGAGAGGACTCCTAACTCACTAAGACCTATTCACAAACCCTTTTTGTGGCATTTCACGTCACGATGTTTTGAAATGCGTATGTGGCTACAGGAGCTTCCAATCGCGAGGGAACAATTTTGCATTGTAGGCAAAAAAGGGATGCAATAACGCCACCAACAACAACCAAAACTACTCATTGTGAACATGTAAATTAAATGTAACGTTTCATTGTGAATCAAATTAAAATGTTCTCCTCTTTGCAAACATAGGCATATGGTGACAGATTAATTTAATAATGTTGCAAAGATACTGCATCAATCCGTAGGCCTATGTTTCATTAGGCTACTAGGCTATTTGTTTTGCCTTACTCTATTCATTTAGGCTAGGCCTTTTTATTCAGTTCAGTTTATTCATCATCTTCCGTCTTTCGCACTACCTGTGTAGCGCACGCATTCTCAGACCTGTCACTCATCATCGTAAGGGAGGTGTTTGGAATCATGCCCGCGTTACAATCATCAGCCAATCAAGGTGGTCACTTCAGTCAAGCTCGTGCATGAGTAATGACGTCATCCATAGCAACAAAGGCTCACTCTTAGTTTAGGAGTTGTCATTTTTCCTTACTAAAAGTAGGTCTGAAAGGCTTTGTGAATAACTTTTAAGAGAATCTTAAAATCTAAAAATCTAGCTAAAATATTTTAGTGCGATTTAGTACTCCTAGTGTTAAGATAAAAGGCTTTGTGAATACGGCCCCTGAGAAACATTCAGACCATAGCAACATTGAAACATACAACTGAGGTGCACTTTTAACTCAGTTATGGCAGTAAGCTAAGTAGAACAGTGATTTTACAAAACTAAAGCTCAACAGAATCCTGGGGCCCGTTACACAAAACTAGGATAAGGGATTAAGTCGGGATATCTTGGTTATCCTGGCTCAATTTATCCGTGATCCAGTTGCACAAACGCGGGATAGGGGGCAGCAGAATATGTTATGGTCAGGGCTTTGAACCGGTTCAAGGAACAAAAACGAAAACCGGGAACTTTTTGTATTTTACAGGGAACAGAAACGAAACCGGAAACATTATTATTTTTCATGTTCTGGAACAGGAACACTTATTTAAAAATAATGGTAACCGGTTAATACCGGTTTTATTTCGTTCCTCAAAGTTTTCATTGCCTAATTAACTAAAAAAAAAAAGTAATTATTTTCCTGCGCACGTTACCATGACGGCTGAGATTCACTTCCTGTGTGACATCACATCAGACATTCGCTGACTGACTGAGAGAGCGGTGGATTACAAAGTCTCCACTCCACATCTTAAATAAGAGGTAAATTACGATCCATCGTTAATTAAAACGCTAATTTCAAACACAATAACAATAGCTATATTTGTCGACTCCACGTTAATGATGGACTAGCGAACATTTGGCTAAATGGCGCCAACACCTCTGTTTGCCTAATGCACAGATGGCTTGTTACGGTATGAGTAGGCCTACTGGATGGCCTTTCCCCCCGACAGTTGGAATTTGTTGTTGCCCGAGTGGCATAACCACGTGTCTTAATAATGTCGTTACTTTTGTGTGGAAATTTTCTCTTTTAACAATAAACTACACATTTGAAATAATTGTAGGCCTATTTAATTATTATTATTATTAATAATATAATTATTATTATTATTTAATAATGGTTGTAATATTATTACATTTGGTTTAAGCTGGATGAGAAAGATGTGACATAATTATATAGCATTAAACAGCTGACAGGAACGAAATTAACCGTTCCGGGAACAGTATTTTTTTGTTATAACCGGTTCGGGAACGTCAATTTATTGGTGGAACTCATAACCGGAAACGTTATAATTCCGTTTCTGTTCGGAACGAACCGATTGGAAAAAAAATCGGTTCAAAGCCCTGGTTATGGTATAAGTTACCATGGCGATTTATTCTGTGGAGCTAGCCTGCTCCAGACCAGGCTAAATTCCAGGACCTATTTAATCTCATCCCTTATCTCAGTCAGCAGTCACCACAAACGGAAACCAATAGTTTTTCTGCTGCCCACTACACATTGTTATCACATATACCTAGACCCACTGTCATTATTTAAACGTTTGTGATCATTAAATAACTTTTACATACTCGCCATTCCCGACCTCCATATGCGACAATGTGACGTCACGGGAGTGCCTAACCATTTCACGCGTGGTGGTCGCGGAACTAGTTGCAATATTCTCAGAGGTGTTGCTGTTGTGTATGGCAAGCCATTCAAGACAAAACGTCTGTCAAAATAACGCCTCCACGTGTAGATTTTTTACTTCTTCAGGAGTAAAAAATAGATGTCTGAGCGTCAGACGTCAAATTTTTACGTGTGCCACGCACAAAAACTGCGTCTGACGTCAGAGGTAAAAAAATGACGTCTGGGTGATTTGCTGCAAAGCCAGAGCCTTTGTGCCAGAGTAGACACAGCATTGGCTGCTGGAAACAGGAAATGCAGCCGCTATAGTTGCAGCAGAAGAAACAAGATGCCAGAGCAATGTGCAGCATATTCCTGCTCAAATCGGCGGACCATCGCAAACAGGGCTCGGGGGATTACTTTTCACAAGTAAGATTTAACATTATCGTACTATTGGTTGTATTTTGTGAATGCAATATTACCAGAGAGTTGAAAAGGAGCAAGGATCTTTGTTATTGTATGTAAATCGTAGCCAGCTAGCTAGGCTACTTGCTAGGTGTTCAGGTGTTCACCCGGCTATGAACTGACACTTGATGAGTCATATTCCATAACACTGACTTGCATTACAACTGACACAAGAATGCTATTGTAGAAATTAATCAAATATTACTAATATAACATTGGCCGGCAAATTTTACACAAGTGGCACAGACTGTAGCCTATTATCGGGCAGTTGCTACTTGTAGCTTAGCTAGTAATAAGTGTGTTGGTGGTAGCTTCACTATTTCTTGAATAAAGTAACTTTTCAATAGCTTAACTTCTTTATATGAAGTAGCTTGGCCAAACAAGCTACACTTTTGTCATGTGAAATTAGCACAATTTAAAGTAGCTTCCTATGTAGTGAACTAGCCTACTGCTGTGTTTGTGTTACTAAGCTTGCTACATTTGACTGGGGTGGTAGTTTTGTGTAGTGAAGATTTATTCATGGCAGAGTAACTGATAGTTTTGCTCACTACAATTCCCAAGTAGCTTGCCCAATACTGTATAATTCACATGTAATTCACTCTAACAAAAATAAGATTAATCTCAAATCCCTTTTTATTAATTTATTTTATATCTCCCCAGAACAACTGCCTTGCTCAAGGACTACCACGAATGAACTGAACGGTCTCCTCACACCCCTGGAACTGAGGAAGGTGTAGCTCTACATTGCATTACTGCAGGGCATCTGTTAGACTGTGACTGAATATTTGATTTATGAGCTCCACCTTCATCACCTTTTTGGTATGGCAACTGCTCTGCCCATTTAACATACAATAGGACATGTCTCACCATGCTGCAAACTTTGGAGGACATAAATCTATACATTGCTCTATTTTGCATATTTGCGAACGAGGTACACATATGATACGTTTTGAGCTCCAACTCAAAGGCAAAGCCGTTTCAGCCATGCAAACCGTATATTTTCTTGAAGCTGGTCAGTTGTAGGTGTGACTTAACATACAATAGGATATATCCCACTTTTCTGCAACCATTGGAGGACATAAATCTATACATGGCACTATTTTGTATATTGGCGAACGAGGTACACATATGATACGTTTTGAGCTCCAACTCAAAGGCAAAGCAGTTTCAGCCATGCAAACCATATCCATAACCATACCTACCATAACCATACCTACCGTAGATAGCCTAAATCAGGGATGTCAAACTCAGGGGGCTGCTTATTTGTGGCCCGCGAGGTCATTATTCAATCTGTATTAGAAGTGGCCCGCCGCGTAGTTTATACAGCGCATCCATATCTGAGCTGGCCCGACAGTATTCTCTTCAGCGCATCCGCATTAGAGCTGGCCCAGCACGCTATTCTATTCAGCGCATGAGCGCAGCCCAGGGCAACGCAGCCCATCAAGTTGCTACATACTGTACATCGATAACACTTCAAATCCCAAAATGCGTTGCATCGTTAATGTCGAGTACAACATAAAACGGCACTACGAAACTAAACATGAAGACAAATACAAAGATCTGGATGCGAAGCTTAAGCTACAGAAGGTGGGAGAATTTTCACATTTTTAGCCAAAAAACTCACTTATGTTGGTCCGATCAGTATGAAATCAGAATATGTTGAACAACGGGACATCACAAACAAGCCAGGCTCAGTTTGGAGTCGGTGGATTATTCCCGGAAGTTGATAAACGGTTCAAAACGTACAAGGTATCCCTCTTCTGGCACGGTAACGCTAGGTGCTAGAGGGATGGGACCAAGACACACGGCACCGACTTGAGGCCCCTGACAACTGTTCCAAAGGTGGGATCTCTGAGACACCCAAAAAACACACATATGTTGGTCAGGTCAGTAAATATATAGCGTTGCTAGGGTACATATGGCGTTTACTATGCTAAATACCGTGGTTGCTATGGTGGTTACTATGGTCATATTGTGGTGGTTGCTAGGTTGTTGCTAGGGTAATTTGAATGGTTGCTATGGTGTTGCTAGGGTAGATATGGTGGTTGCTATGCAAAATAACACGGTTGCTATGGTGGTTGTTAGGGTAAGCATGTTGGTTGCTATGGTGGTTGCTAGCTTCACATTATACAAGTGGTTGCTAGGGTAATTAAGATGGTTGCTAGGGTTACTACTTTACATTAACACAGGATTAGATGTTAAAATCCCTTGTGCCAAAATCCAAGGTAAAAACACATTCAGAAGCCCCTGCTCAAGTTTAACTTTAAAAAGCACACTACCCACAAATCCGCCAACAAATGGTCACAAGCACAATACAAATGGCCCACCCAACAGCAGTATATAGTATGCGGCATGTCATTGGGGTTATCAAGTGGGCACCCTCATTCACCGATGTTTCGTTAAGTTAGGCCCACGACACCTCATGAAGGCTTAACAGTGAAACGAGCGTCCTGGAGACACTCCCCTCCATGCTGCCACCATATTACCACATTGAAATATCCAATACCCAAAATACTCTTAACAAGCCCTGGCATGGTCAAGGTTGGCTAGGTTGGTCCGTCCCGTTGATATGGACTGAACCATAAAACCATAAAAACCCTGGCCAACCAACCATCAACCTAGGCACAGCCCATCACAAACACAAAACAAATTAGCCAGTTAGCTTAGCCAGTTAGCTTAGGCCCCACCACAAACACAAAAGAAATTAGCCAGTTAGCTTACGCCCCATGCTGCCACCATATTACCACAACAAACATCCAAATACCCTTAACCAACCTAGGCATGGTCTAAGTTGGCTAGGTTGGTCCGTCCCGTTGATGCGGACTGAACCATAAACCATAAAAAACCTTAGCCAAGTACCATCAACCTAGGCACAGTCCATCACAAACACAAAACAAATGAGCCAGTTAGCTTACCTTAGCTTGCGCCCCAGGAAGGGTAATTTCTCCTTACTGGTAATTAAGATGGTTGCTAGGGCGTTAAAAAGTAGCCAAATAGGGATTTCATGTAACCTCTAACACACACATCAAATAGCTATCTTTTGAACCATACAGTATAATTTGTTGAAACTTATTGTGGCACATGTTTGGATGGCAAGGAAGATGCCCATGAAATTTTATGCAATTGCCATGTCCAGAAAGCAAAATATCCTTGTCAGATTTTGATTCCTTATAAACACCTCAGACAGACTTTGTCTTATAACTCCCACCAGCATTTTTTTTCTTAAAAAGACCAAAATATCCAACACATGTAAGAGAACTAAAAGAGAACAAAGGGGGATAACAAAGATAAAATGATAGCCCTCCAAAACTGTAAAAACCTTCTTATTCTCTCTTAAAATGGGAGTTTTAGTCAAATAGGGATATTTCGTGACCTGCTAAATTTGCCCAATTGCCCATAAATCCTGGGTTCTTTCTTTGTTATGTATCCTATAATTATACTTTTTTTATGTTCATTGCCATGAACAGTTGTAAAACCAGTACATACTGGTTTACCAGACACTCCTCTTTTTTTTATGCCATGCCATCTCATATAACGTTGTATGGTCCTGTTGATGTCTGCTGACAAGAGCTCCACAGCGCCTAATCCCAATTGCCCTAAAACTGTGGTCAGATGATGAACTGTAACCACTAAAAAGCCGCCAGGACAAAAATTCCAGCGGCAAAATTGGGCACACCTGATCAAACACTTCTCCTCTTAAAACTGACAATGCAATGTCATTACAGTATATTAGTAGCCTAGGCTATTGTAAGAAAATAAGTAGGCCTAAGTCAAATAAGTAGCCTAGTCTACAAAGAGGATAATCAAACAGATCGAAGTCGGTTTCATAACAAAAAGCGGCCTGACATTAGCCTGGGTGTTCCCATGCTGCCTTGCGCGCGATTTGATTCACGCTGCTAAGGCAGCCTGGAGACCATGGAGCAAATTTTCGCCTGAGATAGGAGACCAATCACAGAACAAGGGGGAAAGCAAGACGATGATGAGCTATGCACAGACGCATTTGATAGACATCCGTGGCACCCAATAAACGGATCTGGGCATTTTTTTCAAATACGAGAAAATTAACGTTTGGTTCCCAGACCACGTCTCATTGAGAAGTGGTGGCACTAGCCAGGCTAGCCTGACATAGGCCTAGACAAAGAAATGTAGACTGTCAGTCCATAGCATTAATAACATTTACGATTAAGGTTAGAAGTTTATTATATGCCACTAGTCATGCTAATTTGTCATATTTCCCATGCATAAACTGGACTAAGAGTAGGCTAAATAAATGCGACTTACCGGGATGACGGATCAAACGCAATGAAAATTGATGCAATCAATGACGGCATTCCCGCGCGAATTGTAGCCTACTGTACATAAGACATGTATAATCGATCACATCATTGATTGCATAGGCTCACACAGTCGAGTGTTTTACTCATTTATTCTATTCTATTTCTAACTAAATTAATCTGAAGGACTAAACTTTAATGCAAACGAAAGTTATGCGTATCACACGCTATTCACCTGTTTGATTCATTTTCTACAGGTGTTAAGGAGTAGAATTGGCAGTATTTAAGTTATATTTGTTTTAAAATTTGTTTTAAAAGGTGGCAAAGCAGTTTTCTGTGTGACCCCTTTTTGTCAAATTTCATTGATCAAAACAGCGCTCTGAGAGGAACCAACCTTCGTAGGTTTTCGTATTTGTCGGAAAAGCCCGGAAAAAAATCCCCATTGCGCGTAAGATTACATGCTCCCTTTCTGCTGAAAACGTGAAAACGCAAAACGGCGTTTGAATAACACGCTAAATGACATAAGAAATTGGCGTGTCATTCTATGCCGTTTGGTGATATCAGGCTGGCTGAAGCATCAAGTTCGCCTGCTGAAATGTGTCGCACTTCTTGTAGCCTGTTATCGATGTCAATAGGCCGCCCGTGCTTGAGAATTTAGATTTTAACTCATCCATTAGCGCTAGCTAGTCTTAATGCCACTAAACCATTCTAAACTACCCCAGCATGTTGTCAATGGCAGAGTTTTGCACTACTTAACAACGTAGTCTATGTTGGTGAGGCAATGTGGTGTGATGGCGTTTAATACGAGTCTGGGTTCGTTATTTCAGCTGTTGCAGTCAAGACGATTTCACCGGAGTTCTTAATCGTACAAACTCATCGCTTACAGATACATTTGCTTGATTCTGTAGCTAAGCTCAGACTTCTTTTCAGGTAGGCCTACAGCACACCACAAAGGTTACTGACCATGGCAAAATTATAGAAAAAAAAAATCACCTGTTCCTAGACTTGAGGTAACGTTAGCTGGCTAATGTTCGCTATTGCATATAATCAACAAATTCATATGTTCCCACAATTTCCTGCAAGTCCTGTTAACAGAATTATTGAAGACCAAAGAACTCATTGTGGACTTCATGAAGTCTAAAGCTAGCACACACACCCATTCTCATCAATGGGACTGAAGTGGAGTGTATCACCAGCTTCAGATTTCTGGGTGTCCACATCTCTTGGACCCTCAACACCTCTACCCTGATCAAGAAGGCTTACCAGCATCTCTTCTATCTGAGGAGGCTTAAGATGGTCCACCGGCCTCCTCAGATCCTGCGAACTTATACCCCTGCACCATCAAGCATATCCTTACCAACTGTGTCACAGTTTGGTATGGCAACTGCTCTGCCCACAACCGAAAAGCACTGCAGAGGGTGAAAACTGCCCAACGCATTCCTCACTCCCCTCCATTGAGGCCATCCAGGGCAAGCGATGCTTGCATAAGGCGCACAGCAGGTTCAGAGGAAGCTTCTTTCCTGCAGCTGAAGTCTAGCTCTCCATCCCAGTGACAACCTGACAAACCCTAAGCCCCCTCCACCCACCCCTGTCCAATGCATCCTTGCCTGTGCCTGTTGAGGTGTCCACGACCATGGCAACCTTGACAGGGACAACAAGGAGGCAGACCCCCCCCCCCATGTATGTTGTTCATACATTGTTCACATTACATAGCCATATTTATTCTGCTCTTATAAGGTCACTGCTAATACATTGCACATATTTATATTACTCTAAACCTCTCTACTTTATATAAATCAACTGTATACTACTTTCTACACTGCACTATATTTCTTGATGGTTAGACGCAAACCACATTTCGTTGTCTTCATACTTGTACTCTGCAATGACAATAAAGTTGAATCTATAATCTAATCTATTGGGGTGAGTGCAGAACATTACTTAAATTCAAATGATTATTAGGTTATGTGAAGGAAACTTAAATCAGTCAATGTGTTTTTCCGGGTATGCCAATAAATAGCATAATGGTGGTTACACCCATCACTGGTTGACAATCATGACATCTCATGTCACCCATGGCCATATTTATTACCTAAGTCATTCAATTTTATTAGAAAATGTATGTATATAATGAGAATACCTAACATATATCTATTTAAAATGTTTAAAAAGGCGATTATTTGCATCCGCCATCTTGGATTTTGGACCTGTGCAGTCCAGGAAAAAATTGGAAACAAGTAGTTTTGCAAACTATAGGGTCTGAAAAAGTGAAAAAACATAATTTGCAAAAATCTATATGAAATGTTCCAAACACCTTTTTTTGCTACATATCGCCCTGCACTAGGCACTTAACTAAGGGACTGTACGATATTTACCGGGTGGGGGGGCCTAAGACAATTTTTTAAGCCTTAGGGGAAGGCCCAGGAGAATTTTTTTGGCCTGGGGGGAGGCACCCATCTGTTGAATTAATCTAACTGGCAAAAGCACAAGTTGGTTAACCCTTAGAACCCTAAGCTGTTTTTAGGGCATTTTCACTACCTTTATTCATAAGGATTTATTCTGGTCATTGTAAGTGCCACACACATATATTATATTTTGTTTTTTTCAGGAGAGTCTAGGCTATTTAGATCTGTATTAATACTAGCATTGATTTTATTTTGATTTTTAAAGAATTAAAATATAAAAAGTGTATTATAAAAATTCTTATATTTCGACATGTATCTCACCACAGCAAGCTCACAGCTCTAGATGCATTTCATGTGTGTGTAGGGCAGACTGTCCTGAATCGGGCAATATAATTGCCATGTTGGAGGGATACTCTGGGGCTGAGCAATTTACAGAAATATTTGCTGTGTGATTTACGGAAATAAATGCCATTTTTTATTTAGTGATGAAAAAGGACCTTTCTGCGCTCCATATCTGTGACACGAACTGATCTGACCTGACTTGACCCGAGGTTGCGTGTTAGCCTGCGTGCCTGTGTGTATGCAGTCATAATAATTCTCAACTTTTTACTGCATTGCCATGAACAAAGTAAAGGCAAAAAAGGTGTTTATTTGTTGAACAAATTGGGATGCAATGTAAGCCTTGAATTGGATGCCATGCAGGAATTTGCTAGGATCTCAAAACCGGAATATGAACATGCTTTGCCATAGAGAAACACATGATAGCATTGGATTATAAACATGCTTTGCCACAAGAACAGACAAAAACGTGGGGTAAGTCCAGCTATATGAAGTTATTATTTTGCTGGATTGTATTTGGATGTACTTGGTATCAAATGATAGCTCTGAGTCTCCTCTTTCATCTGACATGCATGGCATATCTATGCGATCACGGGTCCGCGAGTAATTCAAACGAGAGTAATGAGTGTGCAGGTGAACGCAGAGAAGTATAGACTGTAAATATGATGCAATTTGATTTAATTTCATGATTTTTTTTAATTTTCATACTTGATCGTACAGACAAGTGTGTAGTCTCGTTGGAAAGCCCCACTTCTGCTCTGTCGTGCAATAAAGGTTTCATCTCGCTGCGATGAACCGTTCCGGAGCAATGTAACAGAGAAGGGTGTGTTTTTTGACGCACTTTGCTGAAATTGCAGTGGCTCTGTGACAGAAAGCAGTCGACAAGGGTCATTGTCATTGATTCTCCACCAGCCACACACACACACACACACACACACACACATAGAGCAAGAGAGCCCCTGTGCATGCCCCTGGCAGTGCTTATCACAGTTCCCTGCTAGGCTGCTAATTCTTCTCATTCTTAAGGATAAATACCCTTAGATTCTCTGATCAATATTGTCATTGCAATTTCATTGTGTTTTCAGAATTCATGATGAATCCTGTCTTGGGATGTGAACTGAAGTACATAGATACCAAGGGCTGTATTTTGGGTCACCAGCGCATGGCGTAATACTCGTTATTCACCCGCGGAAAGTTGAATTCGGTATTTTGCACGTTTATTTTTTAAGCATTGCACCCAGGGGTGTGGCAATTAACAACCTAGGGAGGGGACTCGCGCATTGTCTACAAATCGCTATCATACACCACCTAAACCTGGTCAGAAGTCAATGGCGAGTTGTTTATATGCTATTTTAAGAGTGCATGTCAACAGTCATATTGGCAGGTGCACGCACCATCCTTCTATCATTCATGAACGCACACCAGCGCACGTCCATGCAAAGCATTAAATTGCACAATTACAATGGGAAACATAATTAGAATAAATATATTACGAAATACTGTACATCTCATGATGAGTAGTTATTCACCATCATTTGCAAATTGGTAAGGGGAGAGGCGAGAGACACGTATAGAGCACAGCTGAAGACGCACTGTCACGAGATATAAGCAACTCCTCTGCAGGATAAATGTTGTTTTATTCAGTCATTTGAGCAACATTAGGGTAAGTGTTGCTTTTTCCAACCTATGTTTTCGATGGTAACACATTGTCAGTCAATAGTGAAAGTAACTGCATATAACTGTCTTGTCGTTGACTGACTCCTTGGTGAAGTTAGTTTCACTTTGCCAATGAGTTCAAATAATAGACGAGTGCAAATGCGTGAAGGCTATGTTAGGTTTTAGTAAAGCATGGTTTAAGAATGACTATTCCATACGGTCTCGCAAGCAGCCTCCTTCAAATGCGCTGTTGAATGCCAAAATACCGATGCATTTATTTGACATATCGCGCGTTGCGCCGTTAAAGGGAATGACAGATGTCATTCTCATTGGTTTAAAATGATGTTACGCCCCAAACACACCCATATGACTGATTAAAAGACCTAGGAACACCTTGTTACGCCATGCGCTCCACTTTTGAGAACGAAACCCCTCCCAATGTGAACTGGACATCCTACTAAATTTGAATAGACTTTTGACGAGTGACGATGCACTTTAGAATGTCATGATAGGGCCCCAAGAGTAATAAAGCGCATTTGTTTTATGTGCAGTAGAGTTTTTGTGGTCTGAATGAGTTTTATTCTCTGACCAAGCCCTGTGCCTCTCCCCTGTTCTGCCTTTCATTTATTTTCTCATATCTGCAAAACAATAGATAGAGGGAATATAGGGCTCCCTGTGGTTGAATTTAAACCTTTGATCTAGTGTCTTAAGCTCTCATGTGTCACCCTCTGCCAGTGCACCCCCACACACACACGTCACATAGAGTTCTGCTTATACACTACTACACCACATCACTTTCACTAGTGAATAATACTGAGAGATTACTGCCACGTTATGACCTAATAGTAATTTTATTTTCCAGTATATGAGCATTTTCTGAATATGAAATACAGTCTCAAAGCTGTAAAAGGAAATTATTACCAATCTCATCTTCTTCAGAGTGAATATTATTTTTATGGGACGTGATAAATAATAGTTGTGGTGCCACAGTGTGATAGAATCTCTAGGATCCATGAGGCTGTATCATTTTACAAAAGTCAAACTCAGGGGGGCCCACCTGCAAGGGCACAGATGAGGGTGGGGGGGAGGAGTACATAAATAAATGAACTTGAAAAGATACATCATCACCCTTTTCCCACCCCAGAATAAGGAGGGAGAGCAGAGACTGCCAGGGTAAATGATTGATGGGCCCTGAGAGGAGGCTGAGGGGTTGATGGCTGGAAGCTGTGGTATGTAAACCTCCCTCTTTGCCCCCCCCCCCGACAGACCTCCAACACCCCCTTCTCCACCCCCCTCTCCAACCCCCACCCATCAGCCTTTTGTTTCATCGCACTCTCATCTTCCATCTCCTGTGCCATGCTGCTCTGCCTCTCTCTCTCTCTCTCTCTCTCATCATGAGCTGACATGCTGGCGGTCTTGGCAGGCAGAAGAGAGGGAAGGGGAGACACGGCCTTTGGTCTGGAGGGGCTTCACACTCAGGATGCGCATCAGTCATCCCTCCCCCGCGCTCGCGCACGCGCCCGCACCCGCACCCGCTCAGAGAGGTCTGGAGGGGCTTCACACTCAGGGTGCGCATCAGTCA
Organism: Alosa pseudoharengus; assembly: GCF_046254945.1. Lineage (NCBI taxonomy): Eukaryota > Metazoa > Chordata > Actinopteri > Clupeiformes > Clupeidae > Alosa > Alosa pseudoharengus. The sequence continues at coordinate 3,926,633 of NW_027468663.1, forward strand.
TCCCTCTCTCGTACGCGCCCGCACCCGCTCTCTTCTATTATTAATTGGGTTTCCTTTTGGAACCACGCTGTAGCCTCAAACCAAATGCTGCATGTGCTGTGGCTCCTGTGAGTCTCCAAACAGCTAGTGTGCTGTTTGGTAACAGGGAGGGAGAGAGAGAGAGGGAGAGAGAGATAGTTTGTGTGCGTGTGAGAGAGAGAAAGAGTGGCTGATAGGATGAAGAGAAAGTGGAGGGAGGAGAGAAATAGAGAGAGAAAAGAACAAGACATGCAGAAAGCAGTCTGTTAGGGAGAGAGAGGGAGATAGCAAAACAGCTGGAAATGTGTGAGGGAAAAAATAAGACTGACTTTCTGTGTATGTGTGAATCCATATGTTAGAGTAAGTGAAAAGGCAGGCGAGCGTGTGTACATGTCAGTCCCTGTTTGTGTGTGTGTGCGTGTGTACACGTGTGTGTGTGTTGGTATGACTGTGGGCTGGACTGGCCAATCAGAAGAGCTCTCCTGAGCTGCGGCAGGCTGGCAGATTGGGGAGCTCTGCTTTTGCTCCGCTCTGCTCTGAGGTGGATTGGGAGCAGAAAACGCACACAGACTCACAGGGTGGCAGCTGGAATCAGGATGGTAACTCGGAGCCTTTCTCTTCTTTCTCATCCCCTACCACTCTTCAGGGACAGATACAAAGGGTAAGAGCCGCCAGCAGGCACTCCTTTTTTCTTTTACTCTTTCTCTCTCTCTCTCTCTCTCTTGGGGTCTTTAGTTTAGTCATATGCACGTTAGGAAGCAGTCCAAACTATTTTCTGCTTGTTTCCCCATTTGGCAAGGGTGAGCTGGTGTGGAAAGCAGCACCAGGGCAAAGTGTGACAGTGCATTTGGGTGCATGCATGTGGAAGGAAGATGTGATGCATGGAATAAAGGAGAGGAAAGAGGCAGCCCCCCCCCTCCCCCAATCGATCCCTTAACCTGATTTTGTGGCCACAGTACTTTATCTGCACCTCCGTAACAGTTAGGTGGTAATTCCTCACTGGCCCGCCTCATTTAGCGTGTCCAGGTCAAAAAATATCCCGAGGACATGGGAATGGGAATCATTTAGAAACTTGGAGATTTGGGCTCATTTTGTTTATCCATACCTCAGTCATTTGTTTGTATTTTTTATTACAGTATAAATTCTCTGTTTCTTTCCTAAATGTGGTAACATTTCATGTGATGGGACACATGCAGAACGTCTGTTTAAGACACAATTTGAACTTTGCTCTGCTACAGATCTTATTTTTTCATCATACAACATGTATAGGTGCGTCTGTACCGTGCATCATTGATGCCAGTGAGAGATGTTTCATATTCGTGTGATCAGTATATCTGATTGACTGGCTCTGTATGATTTTGGATGGGCTCTGCTTCATGCTGTGTATAGTGTGTATATGACAGTGTGTATATGCTAAACAGCTCTCCTTAAATTATCACTGGCAGTGCTTTACCTCTGTCTCATCTGGTGTAGGCAGGGTGGGGTGGGATGGTGGGTCACAATATCCCAGGTTGTTGAAGTCTTTCCTATTTCTTGCATATGGTGAGCATGCCAAGGTGTTTTTTCAATCATTTCATGGAGGGACCCTTTTGTTAATGTTAAGCCTGTAAGGAGCAATCAGTTGTTTCCATCCTACTAGGGCTTTTTTTTAGCTGCACAAGATTACACAGTCCTAACTGGGTGATATTCTGAGGTTGCAAAACACCCACAGCGTTTTTGCCAGACTGGCTCAAAGAAAGTCCTTCAGCTGGAATATTCCTGAGATATTCACCAAAGGCTCCTGTCATCATATCAAGACAGAATTTGTGGTCGGTGTGTGTGTGTATATCTGCTGAGATACGGATGTGGGGAGATGATGAAAGGCGTCACTGATGCGAAGAGGAGCAGTCAATCGCCCAGACTTTGGCGTGTGCCAGCAAGAGGTGGAGGTATTCAGTGGGACCATTGAGAGGAGTGACACACACACACGTCTGGGATGACAAGGGTTCCTGACTCACACACACTGCTGTGAATTCCATCCAATTGGAAACATATTTTCAGTTGAGGATGTTTTCAAACCACAGGCACATGGTCTCTGGTAGACCTATAGTGGATACTAATCAGTATTTCAAACTTATTTTCAAAAGACCTTGAGAATCCAGTCTAATTTAGTCAACTCTTTTACTCTTCAAACATAGAACAAGGATATATCACTGATGTCACCAGTTATATCCTCATCAATTTTGAATCTGGTGTAAAAGCTGATAGAATCACCAAACATCTGTCTCTGTTATCGGAAAGTATTAAAAGGATTGTTCTAGAGTGCTGCAAAAATCCAAATAGCAGAGATACTGTAGCACTCCAAGCAATTCAAGTGAATGGGAGCCAAATTCATAGTTTCTAACCTTGGAGAATTATAAAATACGTGTTAAATAGAAAGGTGCTTATCATTTTACAAACACAGGAAGCATAAATTGATTATTTGGAATATATGCACAAAAATACAAAATTAATCTCAGGGCTTAAAAGGGGCAGGGGAAAATGTAGTTTCATACTGCTATCACTGGACTATAGAGCAGGAGGTGTATATTATTTATTTTTTGTTTATTACTCTATAGAAGTACAATTCCAGGATAGAGTTGCAAGCCTAAATCCTATTCTTCTACAACATGCTTATCCCAGCTAAATTATACCTATTTTATATGGTGAACATCTATCTAATCTTTGTAGCACACAGCTTTTCACAGTGCCAATTTTATTTTGATAACAGCACATTTAGAAGATGAATGTGTGGCTAACATGGGCAGTATTGCTCAAAAATCCAGTTACAATACTAAAATCTCTTTAAAGCACCATGCTATAGGGAGACCTTTCCACAATTTGCCAGAAGAATAATTGCTAAGCATATTTAATGCAGTGGAACATCTGACTTGGATAATTGATAATGATTAGTCTACATTGGTTCAGTTACTTCAAGGTTAGCAAAATGCACTGAGAACTAAAAAGGAATTCATATAACATACTGGCCTTTTATTAGCATTAATCATGTTAAGGCTCTGAAGGGACACTTCACTAGCGTGTATGGTATGTGGACATGTAATGCATGTGCTTATGCCAGCTGATTGCCACCCAACATGATATATTTAACACGTCTCATCACTGATAAAATGTCAATTGCCCTTGCACAAGTCTATTGGCCCCTTCCAGTAAAGCTATCCAATCATGGACTCCATCCTAGTGAGTTCCTCAGGCAGAGACCACACCTATTAACCATTAAGCAAAATGATCTGGGCTGGTCATCATCACAACGACTGTAATCTTGTAAGGGAGGCAAAGTGATGCTTTACAGCTGAGACACTCTACTTGCCTCATCACTGATGCTGCTTAACAACTGCTATAGTGTAGTAAGCTTAAAATACAGAAATTGCTCTGGTATGTGTAAACAACATAGAAGTAAACAGCATATGAGATGCTGCATTACCGACTGCCCCATGCATAACTCTGCAGTGCAGGAACTGGAGTCAGTCTGGCTCCCCAGGCTGTGAACACCTCCCAAAGCCAAGCAGACCATTTTTCCTGCCTTACATTTCATTAAATTACTTTTTTTAGGATTGATCAGAGTGTCAGTTAAAAAGAATGGCTGTGGCGGTTCAGTATCATCACAGTGTGAGAGACCCTTCACTCTACTGCAATCTTTCTTGCGTAACTGCCTCATAGAGCAGTGGCTTGGGGGAAGTTCCCTGGTATTTTTGCCATCAGTTTGCTACACACCGCGTTACATCAGGAACAGCCAGGCAAAGTAATAAACTAAATCAATTTCCAGTCATCACACTCCATTCACAACCAGGCGGCTGGGAAATACGTCTCTGCAGAAGTTTCTGCTATCATTACAGGCTGATTTTTTTTAACTCGCACCAGTCAAACGCCTCTGCCCTTCCAAGTACTGGCTAGTGAAACATGGTGTGAAAAGAGAGGCACGGCATCACATTAAAGACCACTCGTGTCATCCTCCGTTCCCAGTGCCTTCACATGACAACAACAGGTCAAGGGGCATCTTGACATAATAAGCAGCCGATGTGCTTTAAGAGCCCCCTTCCCCTGTGGGCTGCAGACACAGAGGCTTGAGAGTTGCAGTGATGTCGGGTGATGTTTAGGCCTGCCAATGGCACATCCAAAATGAACAAGACATTAGAGAGTAAATCACTGCCAGACTGAAACATGGCTTTGACAGACAATAAATGATATAGACTATGGGGTGCAAGAGCAAGAGAGGGGTGCAAGAGAGGGGCAGAATGGAGTACATGGACACAAAGATACGGAACTACTGAATAAAGTGAATGTTTGAGATTGACTCATAATTACAGTGTGACAGAATTATGCGCAAAACACTCAACACAAATGACATCCCTTTTTCTGTCCTTGTGGCTGTAATATATTCTTTATTTGTTCTTGCAACATCCTACGTTGTTACAGAAGTGAAAGTGAGTAGGGACACAGTAACATTCTCTGTCAAGTTTTTCACCTCAGCCACATAAATCATTTATTTATGAAATAGCATTTTTTCTAAGCTATTTCTCAGCCAAGCTTGTCTGTCACTGACAGGTGTACAGATATATTTGGGGAACTTTGAGAATAAGCATGAAAAAATGCACAATGTTTTTATCAGATCAAATACTCCTGCTAAAACAGAAAATTCTTTCGCTGGAAAAATGATATGTTACAGCTTCCCTGGAGATTAACAGTTTATGCACATTATTACTATTTCACACAACACGGGGGAGGGGGGTAGACAGAGAGAGAGAGAGAGAGAGAGAGAAAGACAGACAAAGATTGCCATGCCAATAAAGCATTTTTAATATGAGTTTGAGAGACAGAGAGAGAAAGACTCATGCTTTAATTTCAGCAGGTTTGGGCTCATTTTACCAGATTTGTGAACATCATAAATGACAAGCCCTATATTTCTACATTTGTCCTTTGTATATTTACTGCCAAGATCATACTTACATTCATATCAAGCGAAAACCATTTAGGAGTGGAATGCCATGATGGAACTAGCCCCACCAATGTCATTATTAAGTATTTAATTAATCCTTTAAATACAATGGCAGTTTTTAATCTACCCTGACTATACATCAAGCCAGATGAGATGTATACTATGTGCAGAGCCAGGGAGTCAGTGTTCAGTGCATCAACGGAAGCATGTGCCACTGTGCCCAAAGCTCACTTTTACTCAGGCAAGACCAAGAGACATCGTGGCACATTTAGAAAGGGTTTCATGGTACAATTTGGTCAAATCAATTGAAAATATCTCCATTTAAACCTATTTTATGAGGATATAGCACCACTTGCTGTAATATTTCCAAATGGCAGCTGAGAAAGTGAAGTTTGACCTATTAAATATGTCAAGTTTTAATCTATGATTCTGTGCTTTTTTCTTTTCTTCACAGATACAACATGGATATATCCTCCTGTTTCTGATGAACCAACTGCACCACCATTTTCACCCAGTATGCCTGACCTCTTTCATCATCGTGTGTGATCTAAAAGGAGCTTCCTGATCGGTGGATGTAACACAATGGGCGACAGCAGAAGCCTCTGGATAGGTCTGATCTAAATGCTCGGTGGACAGCTGCCTGTCAGTTTGCCACCCCTTGGCTCTTACCATGCGATTATCCAGCACGGTCTCTCGCTGCCTCTGTCTGCTGCTGCTGCTGTGTCTCGGTGTGGTGCTGACCACTGCAGGCACACCCTCACCGGCCAGCCCCGTCAGAACTGCACTCACACAGAACCAGAACCAAAGCCTGAACCAAGCCAAACCAGCAGACCAGGACAAAGGCACGCATCACCGGCCCAAGAGAGGGTGGATTTGGAATCAGTTCTATGTTCTGGAGGAACATATAGGCCCAGAGGCTCAGCATGTTGGGAAGGTAAATGGGTGCTTTTTATATGCATTCATAATTAGACCAATTTGTAAGCGTGTCCTTACACTGGTGAGCATGTAATATACTCTGCATTTGGCACGTTAAGGTTAATAATCCATTTTGCATTCACATGATGAAATGCTATTATACTAATATGCCTATATTCATTTAAGCACTACAACAACGACATGACTTTAAGTGGCAACCAGATAACTTGAACATGTGCAAGCTCTTTTACAAATTGATTTCACTAATTGTCCATGATTTTGTACAATTTTAATTATGTAACTCCATGTCACATCACTTTAATGGTTTATGCATGGCTAGTCACATTGTTCTGTGGATACCAAGATGGATTTTGTTTCTTTCTTCTGTTTATCTTTCCTGTCCAGAAATGTGTGTTTTCCTTCTCTAAATACTTATATTGCAGTAGAAATTAATTTGACTTCCTAAGTGGCTGACCCATAATCTCACGCTCTGGGTGTGTTAAATAGGAGTATGATGAAGCAGTGTCTCACATGAGTTGGGAGAGATTAATGTGAGGGAGATAATGGCATTAATGACTTCCTGTGTACATTTCCGCTTGCGCTTCCTAGATCCTGCGTACCCTTGAAATGCAAAATATCTTATTAGATCCAGCTTCATTAGGAGTCCTTCCTCATCAAAAGTGGTTAAGAACCCCTGGGGGAAAAACTCGACATAGGATATTATAATACCAGACAGCAGAGTGGGTTTTTAAAGCACACTATGGTCATCACCAAAAGTTGTATCCCACCAGTCTTCTGTTGAGTGCACATAGTAGATTGCAACAATGTTGCAAATCTATAGTGACATGATGAATTGACACTTTGCGAACATAGCAAGGTGAAGAGGACACAGATGGCTAAGGTCAAAAATGAGAATCAGCAGTGACCCGTGGGTCTTTTCCCAAGACACCTGAGCTGAACATGTGAGTTACACTGGCTAGATTTGTTTTGACTGCTGTGATGCTAACAGACAGCTATTGATAGCTATTAGAGCACATCTGCCCAACCACATTATATCTAGATGCCTTGGTTGGAATTTTACACTGGGCACACCGTACATAGGTAAAGTGTAAAACTCATGGGATGACATTCTCATCCACAGCATTAGATATGTATTTGTATTTCTACATGTTTGCAGTTTAACATTTAAGAACTTTAACATTTAAGTATCAGCTGTTCATGAGTGGCTGCAATTTTTTTGTCAGCTATGGATTTGGTTCACCTGAGATATGAGGTAGATCAGTGCCGTGCTAAGTATTAAATCATTCTGCACACGTAGAACAAGATGAATTTGCTCTGTGTAAATTGCAAACAGCACGTGGCCTCAACTTTCATCTAGTCATGTAGGATCTGCCAGAATACGGCTGGCCAAACAATCAGACATCAGCAACTCCCAGATCATCCTCCTAGACACAGGTTGAAACATAAATGGAGCACATGTTTCATGTAAGGTGTGAGGGTGGGGGGATAAGGACACAAGCCATTTTAAAACTATTTGTTCCCATTGAGTAGTAATCAATCCCTCATGGGTGTTACATAGTTTAATGATGTTATGGTATGTGAATTAGTTACGGCGCAGCCTGTTATTTATGTATTATTTATTAATTTATTCATTCATTCATTCGTTCATTCATTCATTCATGTGTCTATGAATGTTGTCCGCTCAGACCTCACTGGGAAGGCTTGTGTACTGCTCCCAAATTTTTTTACATTGTCTACCTCAGTAATCATACAAGATAAAAAATTACGCCAGCTGCAATAGTCCAGCGGCTAAGGCCAGATTTTTACCTGAATCGTTCAGTTTTTGCAGAAAGTACGAAACTTGGTACAGGTGTAGTACTACTCCTAGTGATCAAAAATTGAAATGGACCCCAACACATAGCGCCCCCTAGTGGCCCCTATCTTGACTTCAAATATGGCCACCAAAATATGCCCTTTTTTCTACATTTACTGTATAATGCTATGCTGCTTTTAACACATAACATGACGTGTCTATAGCCATCTTTCAGCATTATGAAATACATAATGAGAAAATTATGCATAATTAAAATGGCAGACATGTTGGATTTTAAGGAAGTAGCCAGGCTTGGAATTTCACCATTCTGGGGGCAAGGCCACTTGGCCTTCAGTTGGGCATATTTGGTGGGGGGCACAAAGACCACATGTCAGGGCACCAAGGCCAAAGTTAATTATACAGTAGTAGGCTATAAAAATGATCAAAGTTGTATTTAGCCTATTCACTGCAGTAGACCTGCATCACTGTATGAAACATTACAAAAACATGAAATGAAAACATGACATATTACATAGAACTGTAAATCATCTGACTATCTAATATTTACAGATATCTAGGCTATATATAACATTTATTTTATATTTGGCCTGTTGTGAAATCATGTATTGAACAATTTAAGCACAGCTCAGCTTTAAGAAACTCAAATAGCCTAGATGCATGCTTAGCATTTTGTGATCATTAAGGCTACTTTCACAAACTCTTAGTCAGCTGTCCTCTGATTTACCAATATCTAGGCGATATTTGTAACATTTATTTTGTATTTGGCCCGTTATGAAATCATGTGGAACAATTTAAACACATTGTAAAACTTAAAGCCCAAATTTGGAGACATCCATGTATGTCAAACTTTACTGCAAATTGAAAACTGGATTACTCTGGAACGGCTAACTGTACAGGGGACTGCTTTACACCTTTGTGTTCGGTAAGGTCTCCTGTTTATTCTGATATATGGTTTGATCATGTGTTAAAAGAAGGGTTCGTAAAGTATTCCACCGAGATGAATGGGTAGGGAGATCATGGGATGCAAAACCTTCAGTAGAATGTATGATTAAATTGAATTATATTATTTACTTTTCTCGCGAACCGTTCAACACAGCAATTATCGGCTAACATCGTTTAAAAGCTGAGAAAACGCTCTTTCATGTGATACTTGTGATATCTGTGTGATGAATAGGCTACTTCGCGAGTAGTTCAACTGAGAATGGGTGAATTTGGACGCACTTTCTTTCTTGCGCTGCCACTTGCGCTATTAGTAGGACGCAAAGCAGAATATTGAAAGAAGGGGGCACCAAGGCCACCGTGGCCTGTAAACCTCTGATTTTCAAAGGGGCCACACGGCCAACGCAAGGGGCTACGACGGCCATGGCCGTCGTGGCCGCCGTGAAATTCCTACCCTGGAAGTAGCCATACATTCTGACACTGAGTCAAAAACTGGGGTGCGTTTAGGCAAGGAGGTTAAAACCCATGGATGCTAGCGTCTGTCAAGTCTCTTAAAGAAACATATGCTGCCTTTTGGGAAATGAGCTATTTTGTCTTCTATCCTAGAGTTAGATAAATTAGTACATACACCCAGTCAGAGTTAGATAAATTAGTACATAACCAGTCCAACACATCCTACTGTCCTACAGCCTAATCCAATTGAGGTGGGTGGGGCCAATTAGCATATGCTAAAGTTTCTTTTAAGGCTCATAGTGATTGTTTGAAAAGATCTATTTTGTTTTATTGTAGTTTAACATTTTGCATCCCATAAAATGATTATGCCTGTCAATGAAGCTAATTTAAATACGTAATACCTTATGAGTTTAGCTCCCTCCTGACCCTTTAGGGCTCATGCTAGTCAGTGAACCAGCACTTTTAGGAAACTGGCTAGTGCGTTCAGCGCCTAGTCCTTGGGTGTGCTTTGTGGTGGAAACACCAAAAGCTCAAGACAGGTAAAGTTGAGTATCGTCCGCATAGCAGTGATGATCAAATTCATGGGAGTGAATGGTCTCATCCAAGGAAGTGTGTAAATAGAGAAAAGTAGGGGCCCTAATACTGATTCCTGAGGCACACCTGTGATGAGGTCATGTGCCCTTTAAGGTAGGATTTAAACCAGTCAAGGGCTTTCCTAGACATCCCAGTTCAGATAGTGTAGAAAGGAGAATGCCATGGTTAACAGTATTGAAGGCTGCAGATAAGTCTAGTAGAATGAATACTAATGACTTAGCAACTTAGATGAAGACTTAGCTACTCTCAATGCTTTGGTCACAGACAGAAAAGCAGTTTCAGTAGAATGACTCTTGAAAACAGACTGCATAGGGTCTAGCAGGTTGTTCTGATATAGTAAGTCCAAGACTTGAAGACCACTTTCTCCAAAAACTTTGACAAGAAAGGAAGAAGGGAGATAGGTCTGTAAAAACAGGAATGGTTTTAGAGGTGGTGGCAAATTATGCATTTTCCATCTTTATCCTCTTTGACTCATTTTTCTCTAGTTTCACATTTGGCTAGGGTCAGCATAAGCCAGTACCTGGAGCCTAAAAACGTTGCACAGGTAGTCCAACTCACCAATGCGTTCCATTGCCAGAAGGATTGCTGTGTCTCCCAGTGCAGTCTCAAGAGCATGTAGGAGATTTCAGGAGACAGTTGCTCTAGGAGAGCTGGGCAGGATGGTAGAGGGTCCTTAACCCAGCAGCAGCACCAGTATCTGCTCCTTTGTGCAAAAACAAACAGTAGGAGCCCTGCCATAGCCCTACAAAATGACCTCCTCCAGGCTGCTGGTGTGAATGTATCTGACCACACTGTCAGACTTCATGAAAGTGGCCTGAGGGCCTGATGGCCTCTGGAAGGACCTATGCTCACTGCCCAGCACCGTGCAGCTCAATTGGCATTTGCCATAGAATACAAAATTAGCAGGTTCACCATTGACGCCCTGTGCTTTTCACAAATGAGACCAGGTTCACCCTGAGCACATGTGATGTCTGAGAATGTCTTGGAGAATGTAATGCTGCCTGCAACATCATTTAGCATGACCGGTTTGGTGGTGGGCCAGTGATACACACACCTCTACGGGCAAGACAACTGCACCCTCACTGCTCTTAGGCATCAGGATGAAAACTTCAGACCCATTGTCTGACCCTGTGTTGGTGCAGTGGGCCCTGGGTTCCTCCTGGTGCACAGCAATGGCTGGACACATGTAGTGAGAATGTGCAGGCAGTTCCTGGAGGATGAAGGCAATGATACCATTGACTGTCCCCCCACACTCCCCTGACCTAAATCCGATTGAACACACGCTGGGACATTATATTTTGGTCCATCCAACAGGTTGCACCACCGACTCTCAGGGAGCTCAGTGATGGCCATGTCCACATCTGGGAGCAAGACATCATCTGCCGTTTCATTAGGAGCATGCCCCGATGCCATCAAGCATGTCGGGGCCATACGAACTACTGAGTACCATCATGAGTTGAAAATGGACGAGCTTGCCGCGTCATTTTTTCCACTTAGATTTTCAGGGGTCTTTGTATTCAGTCCTCTGTGGATTGATAATTTTCATTCCCAAATAACTAAGTGGCATCCTTTTGTTCCTAACATATTACCCAGTCCATATCAGTTTGAATCCTACCTCACAGGATGCTCGTTTAACGTATCATGGCTTGGACACAGGGGCGTAGATTTGCGTGGGGACCGAAGGACGTGTCCACACCAATGTCAAATTACGACTGAAATGTCCCCACCAATATTCAGGTTGAAATGGGGGGAAAAGCGCTCACATGCGCTACACAAAGAGTTAAATCATTTCTCACTTCAGTGCTGGATCATCTCGTACAGATCTTGTAATGTGCAGTAGCCTATAAGGGTAAAATAACTACCAGTGAGCCGCAGTCTCCTGCGCAGCATGCAGCGCTTCAGCTTTACTTCACTACAAGCATGAAGTGCGTCCAAATTCACCCATTCTTCTCTGTTGAACTCCTCGAGAAGTACGCTACTCATCAGACATGTGTCACATGGAAGAGCCTTTTCTCAGCTTTTAAACGGTGCACTGTTTGCTGTGATAAACAGTTTGCGAGAAAAATAACTTCAAGAGATTTAATAATTATTCTCATCACTCTTCACACAACACATGACCATATATCAACCATATATCATATAAACAGCAGACCTTACCGAACACTAAGGTGTATGCATTCCCGTGTATCGTTAGCTGTTCCAGAGTAGGCCTAATCCGGTTTTGAAATAAATTATAGCAAAATTCAACATGGTCTTTCGGCTGCATTTCTTAAAGCTGAGCTGTGCTTACATCGCCTAGATATCTGTAAATATTAGAATCAGAGAATATACAGGCAGCTCACGGTTAAGAGTTTGTCAATGTAGCCTTAATGATGATTTCTTTTCACAAAATGCAAGTGTCTTAAAACTGAGCTGTGCTTAAATGGGCATGATTTCATAACAGACCAAATAGAAAATAAATGATAAATATAGCCTACATATCTGTAGCCTACATATTAAAATCAGATTAGGTAGGCTACACAGTGTAGTTAGATCAAGTTGGACAGTAGCACATTTTAATCATGGATAGTAGTTGGACAGTAGCACATTTAATAATTTTATATCTATAGTGGCTGGTGAAAGAGTTGTGTTTTTTTTTTTTTTCCGGGGGGGGGGGTTAGTGGGTAGTGTCCCCACCAAATCTCAGACCAAACCTACGCCCTTGCTTGGACAGCTGTCCGCACCTAAGCCTCCCACCATAGGGGTCCCCCAGGGCTCAGTACTGGGCCCCCTTCTCTTTGCTATCCACGCCACTTCTTTGGGACAGATTATCCATTCGCACAGCTTTTCATACCACTGCTATGCAGATGACACACAGCTTTATCTGTTCTTTCCACCTGATGACCCCTTGGTCTCGGCACGGACCTCGGATTGCCTCCCAGACATATCTACATGGATGAAGGCACACCACCTCCAGCTAAACCTCTCAAAAACCAAACTGCTGGTCCTCCCAGCTAAACCTACTGCTCCCACCTTTTTGAATTGTTTTAAATTGTTCTAAAATTGTTGAGAGAATTGTTTACCAGGTTGTAAGTCGCTTTGGCTAAAAATGGGTCAGCCAAATGTAATGTAATGTAGATATCCAGCGTGATGTTTTTTCCCCATTGAGATCTGATGTGTTTTATTTTTTAAAGAGTATAATTTTTTGAGCAGTGTTTAGTAAGAGTTAAGGTTTGCTCAGAAAGAGTAGGTAGAATAAGAATGTATTGATGATGTAGGTAGTTACTTCAATTAACCAAAATATAGAATAATTGGCTTATTTTCTTACACATAGTGACCATATTGGAATCTTACCAGATTATACTTGATGCCTCGTATATTATTAAGGTTGTCATGTGATAAAATGACTGTTCAAACTTTGAAATCGTTTTTTAATTATATTTCTATCATGAATAACAATAGAGATGGTCTATATTTTCACATTTGGTATCTGTCATATTGGATTTCAAAATGGCCAACATCAAGTTTGTCTGGAAATCATGTCAATAGCTTCCTTGACCCTAAAAATTGAGTGTTAGAACGTAAAAGACTTTTTTACCTTGTTTAATTTTGAAGTTGTATCAACAATTCTATTAAGAATGGTAGCCATATTTGAATTCAAGATGGCGGCCACTAGGGGGCACTATGCATTGGGGTCCATTTCAATTTTTGATCACTAGGAGTAGTAGTATAACTGTGCCAAGTTTCATGCTTTCTGCAAAAACTGAATGATTCCGGTGCTTAGCCGCTGTCTACAAAGCTGCAAAATCAAAGAAACTCACAATTTTACCTTAAAGTAAAAATGTTCAGTGTTCCCCATACATTGACTTATTTGTGGCGGCCCACCACAATATCAACATTGACCACCACACAATGATTTTCCAGGTTGTACTAAATTGTGCTTAAATCTGGTAAGCATCAAAACCACGCTGTGCTAATTTGTTAAAAACGGTTGTAAGTTAATTCTGCAAACCAACCTGCACAAATGAAATTCAATTCTGTGGGAAACACTGATGTTCATGTTAAAAAGGGTATCAACTTTACAGCTGACCACTCCTGAGCTATGCCATTGGTATCCCTTCATGTTCCTGAGACATCAGGATTCACCATCCCATGTGTGTAGAATTATTACCAGGGCAAAATGAAATTTTGCTTAATTTACCTTCATTTAACAGCTTCAGAGTCATTGGAATGGTTATATGACTTATTTCGGGTTGATTGGTGGCCGTCTTGCTTCCCCCTAGCGCCTGTGAGCGGAAAAACCACCACCGGAAAAACTTGTTACATGGGCTCAGGACCCCATTAGGAGGAGGCTCAAGAAATGTTGACCACTGTGTGGCGCTATAATCACAGGAAGTAGGCTCATATCTCAGCAATGCTTAGACATATCTAAACCAAACTTGGTACATGGACTTCAGACCCCATCCTGAGGACATACAATACATTTGGAGTCTTTTGACCACTAGGGGGGCGCTATAATCACAGGAAGTAGGCTCATATCTCAGCAATGCTTTCACATATGGAAACCAAACTTGGTATATGGACTTGGGACCCAATCCTGAGGACACACAATACATTTGGTGACCTTCGACCACTAGGGGGGTGCTAGAGATACAGGAAATTAGCTCATATCTCAGTAACGCCTTTACGTATCAAAACCAAACTTGGTATATGGACTTGGGACCCGATCCTGAGGACACACAATACATTTGGTGTACTTTGACCACTAGGGGCGCTATAATTAGGAAGACTTTCTCGTATTGACACCAAACTTGGTACGTTGATTCGTGAATACATCCTAAGGACCCACAATACATTTGGTGATGTTTGACCACTAGGGGCGGTATGATTAGCACTTTCACCAATCGCAACCAAACTTGGTATGTGGACTTGGGACTACATCCTGAGGATGCACAATTAATTTGGTGTGCTTTGACCACTAGGGGCATCATATTTATTAACACTTTCACCGATTGAAACTAAACTTGGTATGTGGAGTCGTGACCCCATATTAAGACTGCACAATTATTTTGGTGACCTTTGACCACTAGGGGTGCTATAATTATCAACACTTTCACAGATTTGAACCAAACTTGGTGTGGAGTTATGACCCCATATTAAGACTGCACAATTATTTTGGTGACCTTTCACCACTAGGGCTGCTATAATTATCAACACTTTCACTGATTTAAACCAAACTTGTTATGTGGTCTTAGGAGTACATCTTGAGGACACACAATACATTTGGTGAATTTTGAATCCAGTCCAGTCCAATCCAATCCAATCCAATCTAACACAACACAGTCAAGTCCAGTCCTGTCCAATCCAATCCAATCCCAACTCCTGCTCAACTGCTTGGCCCCCTCATTGCTGCTTGCAGCTATATTTTACCTTTAAAATACAATGACCATGCTGTCAATTTCAGATCATGCGTAATTAAAGGGAGATTATTTGCACACAAGTTTCAACACCCATCAATGCTACTCCAGTGGGAACAGCCCATGTGGTGTCCCTGGGTGTGTATATAGCTTGGCATGGCGGAAACACACCCAGGTGTCTGTTGTCTTGCCAGCAATGCTATGTACACCCAAGGACACAGAAACTGTACAGTGTCTGCAGAATGTGTATTTTAGAAACAGAGTCTTCATCTACTATACCGCATAAAGGACAAAGATAAAGGGGTAGATAGCGTCTCAGGGACCACCACATGGACTTACATTAACTCTTATCCTGAGTAGCTTTCTGTGCACTAGGATAAACGTGTTAACATTATAGACCATACAGTAGAATATAGCATATGTTTTTGCCTTTATTCAGACAGGACGGTGAAGAGTGACGGGTAGCAAAGGGCAGAGGGTTGGTGGGGGAGGAGGGTTGGGAAATGGTTGCAGGTCATATTCAAACCTGTGGCACTTGAACCTGAATATGGTATATGGACGCTGCATGTGTATGCACCTCTGTGTCTGCAGCGTTTATGAACATTTCTGTCTTTGATGTTAGTGTAACTGCAATCCTCAAGCCCAGGACTCCTGCATGAGATATACCTCTTCAAACCATTACACCACTGTTAACTATTGTCAAAATGGGCTAACTTTAGGTGATCAGGCTATAAACATAACTGCAGGTAAACATAATATAAAAAAGATCAAAAATAGTATAGATATGTTTGCTGTTGTTGTTATTTATTATTATTTAATGGGTGCAAATAGCATTTCTGTATGGCAAGTGCTATCAGTAACCAGCTGCAAACAGATACTCTGTTATGGATATTGCATTGGCCTATTTCCCAGCATAGGAGTTGGGGAGTCTGCCTGTGTACAGTAGATGGCATAAATAAGTATCTGTGCCAGTGTCTAAGACATGGATTACATTCAGTCCACACTTCTCCACCACCTGCTTCATAGTTTACACTAATGTCAATTTACTTGAATTGAGGAAGTTCCTCTTGTCCCTTGCATATGCTGTCTGGAAGGCCCTGGGGACACTTTAAAATGGACCTTTCCATCACCACACCCTGTGTAATTTGCGGTTAGCCAAGGAGGCTGAGCCTCAATTTAATGAGCTTGGTTCTTCTTGTGCTGTGGACTTACCATCAATCTCTACACAGGTCCACCTGCACCTTGCTGTCTCAGATCTAGTTCAGAAAATCAGAGCAGTTTAAGTCTTGCAATCCTAATTCTATATCAAACTTTGGTCACACTATCTACAGATGCTCTGATTGTCAACAAACTATCTGTTGACACTCTATTAACTGCAAACTGCAACTCCGTACACTGAAAATGGAACTGGAAAAAAAGACATGAAAAATCTGACATGAAAAAAGACATGAAAGTATTGTTGTACTATTATTCATCTTATTATTACCTTGACATGGTAATTATATTTATATGGCAAAAAAAGGCTATGCACCAGACATTCTTATAGCTTGCAGAAGATTGTAATGCAATTAAACAATCACCAACCTATTTATCACAGTGGCATCATATTAAACTGCAACAAAGACATGACAGTTGTACTGAAGTGGCATCTTTTGGGCAATTTGTTATAACAAAAAGAATATGCATTGCACTCATTTGTGTTCCAGGCAGACAATACTTTTGTTACCATGGACATTCAGATAGAAATAGATAGAATTGTGCATTGTTCTTTGTTGCTCAGAAGATCTCCTCACCTGGCATACTGGAATTGTATTTAATTTGCAGTGGATGTGAATAATTTCTGGTGGTGGTCCTTAAAGGAACCATATGTAAGATTGTGACCAAAACTGGTACTGCAATCACTTTCACATAAGAGTCTGCTCTGCCATTCCTGTAGAACACCTCAGTAGATGAATTTACATGTAGGCTACACTTTTAGTCCGATTAGAATTGGGAAAATAGATCAATCAGAATAAAAATTACACATATTAACACCTTTATCTTAATAAAACTGCCGATCCGATTCAATTTTTAATCGTAGGTAGTGTACTGTATCTGCCTGCTGTATCTTCTCAAGGAAAAGTAAAGCAACAATGGCTATTCCGATCAAAGATAGAGTGCCTTTAAGCACCTGATCAGAATAGAACGTAGCCTACCCCATGTGAACAGATGGCTTACATTTTCCAATCGGAATAGTTTCGGAATGACAAAAGATTGTCCACGTAAACCAACCTAGTGTTAGACTTTCAGATCAGGAACCGGATTCCCTATAATGACAAATCTTGCAGTTCTGAATGTTCTGAATGATTCAATCACTGTTTGGTATGTTTTTACAAGTATTTCCCAAACAAGCATGTAACAGTAATATGTGTGTTCCACTCAAGTGCTTAGCCAACATTGTCCATGTACACAGTGATGAATGTTACTTTATTTGGAGACATGAGGTGAATCTCATAGCAGATGGCTGTCCACAAACCACTTCAGTTGCCTACTCAGTGCTACTCAGTCACCTCTTTACAACTGGATTTTTGCAGATGACAGAACTCAGAGTTAAAATGGAAAAGAGCCCGGTCTGGATGCTGTGCTCCTTAGCTGCATTTACCAAATGCTCAGACACAACCCCCCTCAACTGGGGTCTTTCTGTCAGGTAGTCATTTTGGGGGGTTTTGATTGTGTTTAATTAAGCAGTGGAGAACTTAAAGAACATAATCTTCACAATGTTGCCAGCTTTGTGCAGGTGAGAGTGGGCTTGCTGAAGCAGGTACTGTACTGTAGATCATGGCATCCACACAACACAACACCCAACTCAGGGTGGTAGGCAAACTGCAATGGTTCCAGAGAGGTGGTCTGAGGGGGGGAGGGGGGGATCTTTTGATCTTTCATGATGTTGTTAATGCCACTGGTGGACGGCTAGAGAGATTGCCATTGTCAATTCACAACTTCAAAAAGGGTTCAAACCTAACACTGGAGACAGCATTTGTGGCATGCATACTTTCCCTTTTTGATGGGTTTCATAGCTTTGGATTTATTTCATTATAATTTCTCTTGAATGTTTCAGAATCAATATGACACTACGATCATGAAGTAAATGAAAATGCCAGAGTTTAATAAATTGTACCGGTAATGAGTTATGAAGTTCTAGACCATGGTTGAGGTATATATTATCTTTCACTCTCTCCCTCTCTCTCTCCATCTCTTGTGTGTGTGTGTGTGTGTGTGTGTGTAAACTCTCTCAGCTACATTCTAATTCAGACAAAGGCGATGGATCAGTGCGTTACCTGCTCTCAGGGGAAGGTGCTGGTACCATATTCATCATCAACGAGGTCACCGGTGACATCCATGCTACCAAGAGCCTGGACAGGGAAAAGAAGAGCCACTATGTCCTCCATGCCCAGGCTATCGACCGGCACACTAGCAGAGCCATAGAGCCTGAGTCGGAATTCATCATCAAGGTCCAGGATGTTAATGATAATGCGCCCAAGTTCCCCGATGGCCCCTTTACAGCCTCTGTGCCGGAGATGGCAGATATTGGTGAGACTACGGGGATTCTGGGATCACGGAGGAGGCTTATGGCTGGTGCCTTGAATGTTGTTTTTCTGAACAGGGAGAGCTCCCATGTGCTTCACGAGGCTCTGCGTTCTAGTCAGATGTGTGGTGGTCCCATGATCCTTTAGGGGTTATATCATAGTTGTCCCATAGTGTAACTGAGATAGTTGTAATTGAACGTGTTGACATAGTTGACATGACAAAAAAGATGCTGTGCGTTTCCTTTTCCTCAGGCAACTTGACTCATTTCTGAACAAGGGGCATTCGTCCAGCTCTGTTGAAAACTGTGCATTGTGCTTCAACCTGTTTGATGCATAATGTGAACCAAATCTTAGTTGTCTGCATGGTCTTTGCAAATGTAAAGTTAAAAAGGAAAATGATCACTCACTGCTTTTTTATAGTGTCTAGTTCCTAGATGTTTTTCCAAAGAATCAGTGAAGTACTGATCTCAACATGCAAAATATGCCAGTAATGAAGGATTGACTGGGATGGCAGGGGTTTTGTGTTCAAGAGATTAAGGGCTCGTTTACACGTATCTAGATTGTATAAAAGCATGACTTTTGTATGCTTTTGGCCCTTTTGTTTACACGTAAACGGAGTTTTAGCTCCCTCAAACGCATTGTCTCAAACAAGTTGTTTATAAGTTCATGTACCTAAGTCTCATCTTGTGACGCCAACATAGCCTAGGCTAGGCCTACTCTATGGATTATAACATGTTAGATTGAGTTATCTTCATTTCCAAACCTAGAGGATTTACAAGTATGAATAAGATAAAGTAGGCTATGTTTGTTATTCTGGCCTGCTGTGTCTTCATGATTAATTGCAGTATCTGAGAAGTAGCAAGTTATGAATTGCTATGGTGAGTTTTGGCTATGGGTTTGCTCTTCTGGTCAGTTTTGGCATGTGTTTAGACTGTAGTTTGGTGAACCAAACCCTTTTAACCGTGTTCTTAAATCTACTCTTCTAAGGAACATCAGTGTTTCAAATCACTGCAACTGACTCAGATGACCCTACCTATGGAAACAGTGCCAGGATTGTGTACAGTATTTTACAAGGACATCCATACTTCTCTGTCGACCCCAAAACTGGTAAGATCTTATTGTCTTATTGGATTTATTCTCCATTGCAGGGAATAAAGTACATCTCCTGTAAGGTAGAGACAACCTCCCTGCTTAGGTGTGCATGCAGCCTTGCACATAAGCAGGAACAACTGTGTGATTGTTGCTTCAGAATATAAATATATGTACATATACATATATTTATTGTGTGTATATATATATATGTATGTATGTATGTATGTATGTATGTATGTACAGCGTGCCGCAAAACCCCTAAATGTAGAGAGCCTGTGGAATATCTTCTACCACCCCAGATAGTCTCTCCATTACAGTGCTGGCCTTGCTGTCCGTAATTGACATGCTCTCAATTGCAGTAAGGCTCTATGAAATGCTGCCCCGTCTTTTCACACAGTCAGCCTGAAAGAAGGCTTTTGAAAGAGCAAGAAAGCAACCACCACTGAGAGAGTATGTCTTTTGTTTGAGGCTTTTAAAATAGCCTGGTCAAAATTAACAGCATACATTTAGAGCACTTAAATGTGTGTGTGTGTGTGTGTGTGTGTGTGTGTGTGTCTGTGTGTGTGTTTTATGCGTGTGTGTGTTTGTGCATGCATGCGTTTTGTGTGTGTGTGTGTGTCTGTGTGTGTCTGTGTGTGTGACAGTAGATGTATAAACAGGGGAGGAGAATGATTGAATGAGTAAAAAATAAGTAAAAAAGGGGGAGAGAGAGAAAGAGAGAGAAAGAGGGAGAGTGGGAAAAATAGGCTGATTTGTTTGAGCTCTCTTCCTCAAATGTGAATGACTCCTGCAATGTGCCAAATTGCTGGGGCCATAGAACACAGAGAGTGAAACGGCATTATCCACGCTCTTTTATGCAGTTGTGTCCAGTCTGTGGAGTTGCCTTTAATTAATGTCAACACTGTCAGTGCATTAGTGATTTAGAGTAACTCTCCAGGCAGCTCTATACGGCAGCATTATCTCTTAACGTCTCATCACTGTATGTCAACATAAGCATTAGTTCATTCAAACCTACCCAGCTTTACGTGCCTCATGAACATGCACTGAATGTAAAACAGTACCATTTAACATGCCATAGGCTGTTTGGTCAGAGTTATCTAGTGCAGTATTACATGTCATATGCACCATGTATGGGACATGCGGTAGTGCTGTGAAGAGGTCTGTTGCATTGGTTCACCCATGTTTGATTTCCCAACGCAACTGCTTTGGATGAAAATGTCTCCTATCGAAATTAATATGCATGTGTCTGTAACTGTGTCTGAGGAACATTTTAGTTTACCTGAAATGTATACCTGGAATGTTTTTCATGGCATTTAGCCCGTGAGCAATTTCATCCTTTTGATATGACTCATTTTTAGTCTAAATTGATTCTTCCACATGTTTATTGATATTAACCACAGTTACTTAAGAAACATACTGTGAGAAATAGTATTGTAATACATTTAGTGTAACACTAGAGATCTCTTGGCAATTAATTAACTGCATTCAAGCATTTTTGCTGTCATTATTGCCATCATTAATTTATGTTTAACACAGATTTTTGAATGGACTAGGTCTTAATGAGCATTCCTTCATTATGCACTGTCCAGCACTAATAAATGCACACTCATTGCATGCACTATTGTCCATTCCTGTTTGGTTTATTTACTTTTGGCCTCTGGCTGTTAGCCGAATCCAGAAAGACTGTTCAACATTAGCGTGTCTCTTAAAAAAACAAAGCTTTCGAGTGAAATGTCCAGTTCTGGCAGGTGGGATCTGGCCTGGATGTGCAGGATGCAATCTGTATGACATTCTCTGAGGCTGAACACTAGGCTGTGCTTATTTGTTCTGGCGGATTGAGGTGTCTGGCTTCACGTTTTCTCTCCTCCATTCCTACAAGAATGAACGACACAGCCTAGCATAGAATCCAAATTCTCAAAAAAAACTATTTATAATTTTCTACTACAAAAGACTAACAGCTTACATGAATATATGGCACACCATGTTCCCACAGAATACATAAATAAATAACAATGGAATCCCTGAAGGTTTTTCACATTAACATCAAAGTTGTATCATCAATTCAAATGCTAACCTTGGTTAACCTTAGCGCTTCGTTTAAAGTACGTGTTTGTACAGGGAGATTGGGGTTTTGTGTTTGGCTCTTTAATTGGGTCACATTTGCCATGGCTTCGAACCAGATTAATATGCTACAGCAACTACAGGCTCATAGATAACTTTCTGCTTTAAATTATTACAAAATGACTTGACCTCCCAATCAGCCAGCATCTCCATGAGGCCCCTCGGCCTTTACTCACTCTCGAGTGCTCTACTCCTGAATCAGCTGTTCAAGTTAAACACAGTTCACTGTGCAATTCTTCCAATCAGTGTTTGCTTCCAGTCCAAATGTCAGATGCTGCACACCTCAGCTCCTGGCCTCCTGGGTTGTGTTCCCTACGGCATCATGCTTGTACAGGTGCACCGTGCAAACTCAATCTGTTTCCCCCTGCCTGCTGCGGCCACTCCATGGTCTGCTGAACCCCGGGGCACGATTCAGGCAGATGGCTCACACACTTTTCTAAAACCTGTGAAGCGTGTGGGAGCGGCTTGGCAGGATGGCATGCAAGGATGGGAGAAAGGCCAAGGGGGCGGCGAAAGGGGACAGTTAGGACATGGCCTTGTAAGGACCACCCCCATTCCCTCAACAATCATTTAGTTTCCAGTGAGAAGTCATTACTGTCATTACTGCTCCTCATGTTCCCTCCACCAGGAAAGGTTCAATGTTTGTTTCTTCAACAGAGATGAACTGCAAACAAATGCATTAGCAAACATGCACAAAGACGGATACACCCAGATACACATCTCTCTCACCCTCTCTCACTCACTCACTCACTCACTCACTCACTCACTCACACACACACACACACATATACACACTCATTTAGAAGGTACCGGATGTTCTCACAAAGCGCATCTGCCTGTTATCTGAAATGTCAGGGCGGTGCAACCACATTCATATTTTCCGCGTTTTTTTTTAATTGAAGAGGAGAAGATATTGACCTTTACTGATGAGTGAAAAGTTTGTAAATCTCCCTCAGATATTAATAAAAGTAGCTACTTTCTTTTCATAGTTGGACTTGTACAGTTTATATGTCGTAGTACAACCAATGTAGAACTGAAGAAAAAGTTATTTAATATAAACTCTTTATTGTATTGGAAAATTTTATGGATGAATTTGCTACCAAAGTCAAAAGGTTATATAGGTGTCCAAAAAGATGTCTGTATAATTTGAAATTTGTAGCAAAAGTCAGGTTGCACAATGCATCATCAGCTGGTACAACCAGATAAAATACTAATTTAACCAATAAATAGTAGATTAAAGTTACTTTTAATACCAAGGTCAATTACAAAATAATAATGTGTTAAGCACTGTAGACACTCTCGGGTACAATATACTTACCACTTTTGTTTAGAAACTTTTGGTTGCGCCATGTGACATTTTGGGGTGTACACATTGGGGTGTATTTAAACCCCTGTAAATATTGCACAACCATTAAGACTTGTTTAAACACAGTCTTCCAACTTCAAAAAAGGCTTTCTGTCAGTTTTTAAAGATCATTTTGAAAACTAATTTTTAAAAGCCTCATTTGTCAATACACACACATTCTCTTACTGTATGGCTACAAAACACATGATCATTCATCTTTTTTTTCTCTGCAGGTATCATTAGGACTGCCTTGGCAAACATGGACAGAGAGACCAGGGAGATCTACACTGTTATCATCCAAGCCAAAGACATGGCTGGTCAGGTGGGAGGTCTGTCTGGATCAACCACCATCAATGTCACTCTGACGGATGTCAATGACAATCCCCCCAGGTTCCCACAGAGTATGTGCTCATTTTCTCTCTCCCTCTCTCCAGCATCCACAGATTTCATTCAATTACATTCAGACTATGACATACAATGAGTAATTATAATGTCCTGAAAATAGCATGTGAATTTCCCTCAATGTTGTTTGAATGCACAATGCACCAGTACTCAGAATTACTCACAAATAACTGTTGTAGAGAGCCAGTTGCTCTCTCACTGATTGATGAAATGGATTGCTTTGACAAAGCTGTGTCTGTGGTCCATAGAGTCTAATGATGAAATTAATGAGTGGTTGTTATGATTCACTCCACTACAGAGAACTACCAGCTCTATGTTCCTGAATCAGCAGAGGTTGGGAAAGCAGTGGGCAAAATCAAAGCAAACGACGACGATCTTGGTGTCAATGCTGAAATGACGTACCGCATCACCAATTCAGAGGGAGCTGACATTTTTGCTATCTCTACTGACAGTGACAAGAAAGAAGGAGTTATCGTGCTGAAAAAGGTTCCTGCCTTACATGCAAATATTATGATGTAAAAAAATGTAATTATGACAGTTTAAGGCCATCATTTGAACTTGTCTGCTGATGTTTCAGCATCTGGACTATGAGAAGAAGAAGGCGTACACTCTTCACATTGAGGGGATCAACACCCACCTGGACTCCCGTTTTTCCCACCTGGGACCTTTTAAAGACACCACCTCTCTGAAGATCATCATTGGAGATGTGGACGAGGCGCCACTGTTTTCCATTGACTATTTCATCCTGGACGTCTACGAAAACGCCCCCGCAGGGACAGAAGTGGGCATGGTCACTGCGCAGGACCCCGACAGTACCAAGAGCGCTGTAAGGTAATGCTCCATGAGATGCTTCTTATAGTGACTCTACCCTCATCAAGCAGATTGTTTTTTGGGAACCTCACTCTGGTCTTGTTGTCACAGCTGAAAAATGATGAAAATCCCTCTTGTCTGAGAGGTAGGCTACATTAGTGTTACATCACATTTTATTTAGGCTCGACCAACCAGAATATTTTCAGCAACTTCAGCTCCCTCCACCTAGCCTAGAAATCTAGACGCACCCTAGCGGCGGCAAATTAATTTGCTCAGCCTGTACGTCTAGTATCAAACCATAGGGATTTCTATTGGCTGACGCCGTGGACGTCATCCAATCACAGCGCTCTATTTTGTTAGAGAGTCTTAAGGCGGGCTTAACAGGATGATAACAGTCCTGCGACGGTGAACAACAAGCAAGGTGGCTATGGCGAACGAAGAGCGGTTGTTTGAATCGGCATTGGCGTCAACTTTGGAGGAGTTGGACTTGTGCTTTTCTTTGAAAGTTGAGCAACACAATGCACTTAAGTCATTCCTTTCAAAGAAGGATGTATTTGCCGTTTTGCCGACCGGATACGGATATGGTCGTAGCGCTGGCCTATTGCATGCCTAGGCAGTTTGAAAGACAATTCTCTGCCCGCCCCTTGGATTAAGTGAGGTGAATGGCTCGATTCCAGACTATACATTTCAATAATATAGGATGGCCCGCCAGGCTACCCTCCACCCACTATCAGGTCGATATTGGTGATAACGACAAAGCCCTATTCAAATTCTGTATTCCTATGTGACAAGGTCTCTACAGTGAAGAATAGATATTTTTCTGACAGTTATTCTTTGGTGGAAATGTATTTGTTTTGACAAAAGATGGAATAGTTTGTGTTGTCCATTTTTTTCAAAGGACCCTTCAATGCCCATTGTGATTCACACAATGAAAGTAAACTGTATTTTGGACACTTTTTGTCTTATTTGTTCAGGTATTCTATTGACCAAACCAATCATGCAGATACGAGTTTCAGCATTGATGCCAACACTGGGCGTATAACCACTAAGCAAATGCTTGACAGGGAAGAGGCCGCCTGGCACAACATCACAGTGATGGCATCAGAGATTGGTAAGCCACACTGTGTAACATTTCCATTAATTTTTCTTTGACTTCGCAAAAGCTTTTATCTGCTTTGTGTTGTCTTTGTCTGAAACATATATGTAGATGATATACAGGCAGATTATTCCATAACTTCTGACACTTCTTACTAATGCTAAGACAGTCATTGTCACAGTGTAATGCTGGAGATGTCCCAGACTCCCAGGTCAATCAATTTCTCTCACTTTGTATCCCTTATCTAAGCAATTACCCTTTCCTTTAACCTTTTCGGCACAATGGTGTTCAGATAATGGACTGAAACTGCTGCCTATTGATAATGTCAGCTGACATGGAAATGATAATGTGCTACCTTCATTAGTCTACGTACAGTCTTCTGGAGTCTAACATAAACTGTTAATGAACAGTTCATGAACAGTTTATGCCGTATACAGGTGGAGACATGGTACATACAGGTGGAGACAGTGCACATAATGATCTTCCTATTTGTTTGTCAAGTGGGATATAATTATGTAGGGCCATGTTTTGTCACATGTCTTGTTAGATCAGTGGTTCCCAACGTGTTTGGAGGGGGGTGCCCATGGGGGGCGCTGGTTGAAGGGAAAAACATTGACACATTTTGGCTGTTTGTCTTTCTCCCTTGCTGTGACAACTCAGCGGTGCCTTATTGGATCTTATGGATTTAAAACAATAAAGTCTATTCTGAACATCATGATAAGATGAATGATGTTGGGTGGATGGAAGTTAAACATATAGAATGATTACAGAGGGGTGGAAGTAGCCTGGGGGAACCCAGCAAATTCAAATTTTGTTAACAGTTTTGTCTGGGTTCACCCAGGCTAGGATTGAAGTTAAACATATAGAAACGTAGAGTGATGTTTCTGTCTGGATCCAACACAAAGCCACATCCAACATTTAGACTATAGGATGCTATCGTTGACATACTGTATTGCTGTAATGTTGACAGGGGTAAGGGTAGTGTGACACTGACACAAAAATGTACACTGAACATTGGGCTGGTTGAGTTTGCAATTGCCTGGTTGCAGAGAAAGTCATATGCAATAGATAGTATATCTGTCTTTATATATACATATACTGTATACAACTGAAAAAGATGTTTGTGTCCTCTGTCTGTATTTTGTTATGTTGTACTGACAAGTCATGTTAGTCATATACTGAATGCTAATGTGGCTTGAGACAGACACTGAATCCTAACATGATGTAAGAGTAACTTAGCTGACCTCGAGAAATAGAGTAACAAACTGAGTCCAGAGAGGATTTGAGCTCCAAAAGGAAAAAGGAAAAATGAAAGTGAGTTATTCCCAGTGCAGCCAAGCCATTTAGACTGATGAATAGAGAGCTACTTTGCATTACATTACATGTAGAATTCACTGCAGTGCATTCAGAAAAAGACTCCCCCAGACCCAGACAAAGTTATTATTACAACCCTGAACAGGCACGATAATTAAACAATCACTTAATGGCTCAGAACTGGCAGCATAATGATGTCTTTATGTATTCATTTTGACTTGATTTAAGTAGTATTATATCAGTATGTCTTATGGCTGTAAGTATTACTATATCTATTATTTTGCAAGAATGAACCTAGTCATAAAGATTATTTTTCTGTATGTTCATTTTTCTTTCTAGATAATCCCAGCCTTGTCAGTTATGTTCCGGTCACAGTACAAGTCTTGGATGTGAATGATAATGCGCCGTATATTGAAACTGAAAACGACATCATTGTGTGTGAATCCTCCAGGGTTGGCCAAGTAAGTCATGTTTTCTCTTCTGGTGTGTTCTTCCCCGCTATCTGATTCTCTCATGGCTCCTACTTCTGAAGCAACTCCAGTTCTTGTAATTACCACTATTTAGTTTTTACTTTCACCTTTGAGAGCAGGACAACTCTAAAAAAAACTCCACTGCACTCCTCCCACCTATCCCCCCCCCCCCCTCTCTCTCTCACACGCACGCACGCACTGCACACGTGCGCACACACACACACACACACACCCTTTATGATATGTCTGACACCATCAGGGATGGATTTATCTGTGGCTCTGCAGACGTTGCAGCCTCTTGAACCTATACATTATTCAGCATGCACCAATGTCTTCGCCAACAGATAGGTGCATTGAACACTCTCCGGCGCTGGCTTGCAGGAAATGTTAATCATCACTCATTCAAATTGGGTCTGTGCACAGCAAAGAGCGGCTGCCCAGATTCACATCACACAAGCATTTTCTCTTCATATTTTTCTCCTTGAATGAAGATTACTAACTAGGCAGTGGCACATAATCTGTGCACTGAGGGCACGTGACGGACGAGGTCTGTTTAGATTAAGTGTCAAGATGCTTCTCACAAATAGCAGCAACAAATTAACTGGAGGTAAAAGGGCTGAATGATGAATTGGTGTTTTATTGTGATCTTGTGAGGATGGTGATGCGGTATGAATTGATTCTTAAACAGTTGCACTTCTTCAAAATGATGACAGGACTATTCTCAATTTCAGACTAAATATAGTCTCTACATTTTAATTTGCCAGAGAATAGTTACATGGGTTAGTGGAGGAACTACCTTAACAGAGGCTATGTGTAAGCTTCTGTAGGATTCAAGTAGTTGTACAATTACATTAGCAACAGCACACTTTCATTGCCTTGCACTGTATTTGATACTAGAGATGTCTGAAGCTACTGGTTAACATGCTACCTTTAGGTAATATCGGAGCAACAAAGAGCGTAGGCGTTTGTGACATATAGCATCTTTAAGGCACTGCCAGTCCTAATGGTGAAATTCACGTATGGGTCTTATCAGTCCGTAACCATAGGATGCAGTCAGACCATCGTGACTCTCTCCGGCAATTTACATTTCACCACGGCAACCTCATCTCTCCGACACCTCCAAGTGTCACTCACTTCCGCGGAGTTGCCGTGAATGTCACTGCACGACCCCTTATTGAGTCAGACTGCTAAAAAAGTCTGGCTTCCCCCCCTAGGCTCAGGCATAATTTGAAACACAAGACACTCTTTTTGAAGTCCAGTCACTAAATGGGGAGAGATGTGAGGATATGCTCTCCCTCTCCCTTTCTCTTTGGCTCTTGTTACTTCGTGTTTAATATTTAAGGTATGTAAAAAAAATGCTACTAATAGTTGCATGATATCTGATGTAAAAGCCACTGTGTCCCATGCTTATTAAAATGGTGGCTATTTTTTTCACTTGGGCATCCCCAAGCCTACAGGTGAGCAGGCAGCTCAACAGTACGAGGAGGTTCTTGTCTACTCATCTGCTAGTGGGAGCCAATTAGTTTAACAAGCTGACACAGTATCATCGGCTAGGAGCCCTAGCATGTCACCCACCACCCCTGATTTGCCCACAACATCCCACTGAGGAACAGCAGAACTGGACACAGCAGCAGAGAGGGAGAGAGGGAGGGAGAGAGAGAGAGGGAGTGCAGGAGAGTTGAAGGGAGAGAAAACAAGAGAGTTGGAGGGTGAGAAAGAGAGGGAGAAAAAGGATAGAGCCTGTTTTCAATGTCCTTCAAAAACTCGGGGAAGGAAAAGCCCCAGGTAGTCCAATTACACCAGTAATCCTCAAACTCCATCTGAATGCATGTCGCTGCCTCCCCTCTCATAACATCCTACCTCCCTGCTCTCTCTTTTTTTTCTCCTTGTTTCTGCTTTATTCTTAATCTCTTCTTCTTTCTTTCTCTCTCTCTCTTTGTCATGAAGGTGATTCAAACGATTAAGGCCACAGACAAAGACAACTTTGCGAATGGACACTTTTCCTTCACCCTGCCCAGTGACCCCCCGGGGAACCGCAATTTCACCCTGAAGGACAATGAAGGTACGACCTGCGCCATGCTGTAAACACGCTGAGTCTCGAGTGTGTTCATTTATGTGGGGCTTTAAAGCAGCTCACACATGGTTCAAGTACACATACGCAACGCAAACAGTTTGCGATAGATCATTAAAAAGTGATTAGTCCTTCAGAAAATTGTCACATGATGGATTTGTGAGGGTGTTCTCATTTACCCAACTGTCTCAAGAGAGCCGGTTTGCTGGAGCTTCTCTGTAATCAAAGCCTGTTTGCCAATACAAGCAGAGTTTGCACTGGTTGTTGTCACAGGGATAATCCTCATGTGCACCCTCTTACCCCTGGAGTCCTTTTTCCTTCTTTACGTCTTTTTTTTTTTTCATTTTTATTTTATTTTTTGTCATACCAGAATTGTATCAATGGTGTTGTTTCCCAGGCAACCAGTGTTATATTTCCTCACTAGCTCAAGGCTTCCTCTGTTTAAAAATCAAGACACATTTCTTTCTCACCTTCCCCCCAAGAAAACTAGTGGTGCGCTTCTGCATGGATACGCTGGCCAGCAAATGATTCGGTGTACTTGTCACAATGCAGAAGACAATGAGTGTGCTAAGCTTGAGATGTTTAGAGGTTACATGCCTTTGGTTGTTTTTGTATCAAGGGTGTAGGACTCACCAACTGTGTGCCTTCAAGCCCAGCATGCTGTCTGCCCTAAGGCAACATGGAGGGATTGGTTCAGTCCTGTTTACTCATCTGGGAGTCTCCCCTTGTAACACTTAAGAGCACTTTGGAGAAGTCTTTCCTGCCACTGATTGTACAAGGCCAGCAGATCCTCTGTCATCTTTGATCAATTAATTAACACCCTCAATTAATTAATTCATTAGTACATTAGGTAACACATTGGTTTAATTAACACCGCTAATTATCCACACAAAGGAGGTTATATTTGCAGTGTGGTTTGTCTGTTTGTGGAGTGGATCCAATTCTCAAGGTAGCATGACAAATTTTGTTTTGCATTTGTTAAGGTTGTGGGATATGCCATCCAACCTTGCTCTTTCCAAGTGACCACCTTGGTTCATTGATTGATTGATTAATTTATTCACTTCTTTATTTATGTCTAAAATGCCTGTCATTCTGTCGGTGCGAGTAGAGCGACTCTCTCGAGCTGACACACACGTTTCACGCGGCAACACAGATTACCAATGTGATCAACGTCAAGGGGAGTGCGAGGCTGCTGTAGAGCCCTGTAAATGCACATCCACGTGTCCCATCTGTCACACAGGGGACATTAGTGACAGAAGTGTCTCTTATGGGCTCTAGTCCCCTCCCCCCACCCCCAAATGCTTCATCTGTCGCCTTCATGAAATCCTTTTTAACTACACACTTTAGCTGCTGCACTCATATTTTTGGACCACTACAGCTATTAAGAGTGCCAAGGCGATGTTCCTTTACACAGGATCCCTCTTCAGAGAAATTAATTGCACTACTTACACAAGGCACTTCCATTGCATTTAAAAATACACCAATTCAAAAATGTGCTGTTTTTATGCAACAGAAAAAGTACATGTGTTTACAGAAAGAGGGTTTAAGAGTGTTTGAGTGAGTCTCCTGTGTTTTATGCCTAGAGACCAGTCGGTGCCTGTTCAGCTTCAACAAATGACTAAATGTTATTACTAATTACTAATAAATAACATTAGAACACCACTGTTGCAACCAGTGGAAGGAGGGTTTGTGCTTTTATTTGTATTATCATGCTGCCAGTCTCCTCCACGGCTCTGCAAATTGCCTGGCATTCAGCCAGCCCTTCTAGGTAGCTAGCTGTGGGTGACGGTGTCGTAATGAATTTCAACTCCCAGCCTGGCAATGAGCATTGCGTTGACCCCTCCTTGGCACGGATCCAGTGTAAATCAGACAGGGGTTCTGTGGAGGAAGGTACCGGCCTCCAGGGGCTCCAGTTTGCACATGGCCGTATTGACATTCACGAGTAGGCAGGCTCTTGCCTGGAGACTGGCGCTCCTCCCCCTCCGCCTGCGTCTCCCCTGGCGGCCGCAGGCATCGGGCTATCGGGAGGCTCGGCACTCTGAGGGGAACATGAATCTGCATTTTCAAGAGGTGGGCCGTGATTGCACACACTGATCCTCGGCTCTGGGGAGGCGAGGCTGAAATGCTCACCACACACACACACACACACACACACACACACACACACACACACACACACACACACACACACACAAGCCTCCCCGGTACGAGCTGAGGCCCAGGCGCCAGAGTGGATTTAATAAGGCGTGAAGTTTCTGGTGCCGCACAGGCGTTTTTTACGGCTCCACCAGCTCCCTCTATTTTATCAAAAAAAAATAAAAAAGCGAAGAGCAGCAGAGTGGTGAAAGACATGGAACACAATCTCAGGGAAAAAGCTTCCTGATTTTATTCAGTTGAAACACTATCATTTCCATCTGTCAGGGGGACAGTTCTGATATATAATGACCTACAGTTTTGCCAAATTCTAGTCCTCTTTATTTCAGAGCATTTTGTAGCCTCCCAATAATGAATTAGCCGACAGCCTAGTCGTCCATCTGCCGTAACACCAAGCGCATTCCCTTAGGTTCCCAGCATCTGCAGACTTCGACAACAACAAAAGCAACCAAACCATAACAACATCTCGTTTGTGTTTCGTCCTGCACCAGATAACAGTGCGAGCATCGTGTCGCAGCGACGCGGCTTCAGCCAGACAGAGCAGGAGCTGTACGAGCTGGCCGTGGAGGTGTGGGACGGTGGTGAGCCGGCACTCAGCAGCATCAGCACCCTCACGCTGCGCGTGTGCCCCTGCCAGAGGGGCGGCCGGCTCAGGGCCTGCCAGGCACAGGCCTTCCTGTCCTCTGCTGGACTCAGCACCGGAGCCCTCGTCGCCATCCTCCTCTGCATCGTCATTCTGCTGGGTAAGAGCAAGAGGGGGTGGGAGATGATGGGAGAAAGAGAGAAGGAGTCAGAGTAAATCTCAAGTTCAGAGACCAAAGCATTTTTGTGTGTTTAGGAACTTTTTTCATCTTTTCTTCCTTTGTAAAACACTTCAGAGCTTGAAAGCAGTCATGCAGAGGTCCCCAAGGAGATCTAGTTGGAACTGCTTTGCTTCCATCACTGCTCTATACTGTCTCCTTGAGTTCCCAACTGTCTCTCACTGTGTTTCACTTGCTCCAGGTGGCACAGTAAAGACTTCTATCTGCTCTTTTTTGTTTTATGCAGCCATCGTTGTGCTGTTTGTCACCCTGCGGAGCAAGAAGAGCAAGAAGGAACCCCTCATCATCTCAGAGGAGGACGTGCGGGAGAACGTGGTGACGTACGACGACGAGGGTGGAGGCGAGGAGGACACGGAGGCCTTTGACATTGTGGCACTGAGGAACCCAGCCGCCGCCGAGGAGCTTCGCCTCCGGCGGGACGCCCTGGCCCAGGCCTGGGAGGTGGCCGCCGCAGCTGCTGCCGCCGGGGCCAGCTGCACATCGCTTATCCTGGACGAGGAGGACATCCACAGGGTCATCAGGGAGAGGGTGGTGGTGGCCGACCGTGACACGAGAGGGCCGCCGTACGACTCCCTCCAGACGTACGCCTACGAGGGCCACGGCTCCCCCACTGGCTCCATCAGCTCGCTGGACCTCCCTGGGGTGCCATCTGAGCTGGACCCAGCAGAGCTGGACAACTGGGGCCCGGAGAATCACACACTGTCCATACTTTTTAGGGAGCATGACAACGAGTACAACCCCTGACATCAATCAGTGTTTGATATGAGGCCAGGAACAAAAAAAAAACAAAAAAAAACTTTTAATACTTTTTTATATTTAATACTTTTACCATCTGACTCATTTCCTAATGAGAGGATTCAGCAGAGACTCTGTTTTTTAAACCTGTGCAGATTTGTTCACTTTTGATGTATTGACTTCTTTTTCACTAGGTTCTACAAGTGGAAGGAAACAACATGTGTTTTTCAATTAAAAAGCACACAGTTATGTAAAAAATATCGGAGACCTAGAGAGGAAGTTATTTTCCCTGGTGTATATTTTATATTGCTTAATAAAATTAATGACTCCTGTATGTGTTCTGTGGTACATATCATAGAATATCAAACACACTTTTAATATTTTCATCCTCAACTCATTAAAACGAACCTCTCTGATCAAATGTCATCTGGCTAAATCAGACACAGTGAGTTTAGAATGGGCTCTGCGTCATTCATATAGGAGGAAAAACAGTCAAAAAAGTTAAAGTTCTTATTTAATAGTGTTTGAATTAAAACCCACCTGGAGCATTTCTTTCTACATATCTCCAGGGTACCACTGTATCCCTTTTTCTCTGAAAGTGGTCCGAAATTGTATGTATACCACCTTTGACAAAACCAAGAAAATAACTTATTTCAATTCTCTAGCACAGAGAGAGTTTTAATTGGATAACAACGGCATTTGCTTGAGTGAGCAGCTTTTATTACTTTCCCAGGACTTATAAATAAACTGTGAAAAGTCTGTGTTGCGATCCGGGCATGATCAACTCCCATGAAGCCCGAAACACATAAATAACAGACCCTTAAGATTCCTTTAATACCCCATAGTAATGATTAAGTTCAGTTAAATTGTGTTATTGCACTGTTTTAATGGGCTTATATAATATTTAGACTTCACACAATTTTATCAGACTTTCTTAATGACCAAACAACAAAATGTCTGACCTATTTCAGGGGGGGATATGGAATTATGGCATTTCCTTTATCTGAGTTGCAGTTTGGGGCAGCCGTGGCCTACTGGTTAGTGCTTCGGACTTGTAACCGGAGGGCTGCCGGTTCGAACCCCGACCAGTAGGCACGGCTGAAGTGCCCTTGAGCAAGGCATCTAATCCCTCACTGCTCCCGAGCGCCGCTGTTGTTGCAGGCAGCTCACTGCGCCGGGATTAGTGTGTGCTTCACCTCACTGTGTGTTCACTGTGTGCTGAGTGTGTTTCACTAATTCATGGATTGGGATAAATGCAGAGACCAAATTTCCCTCACGAGATCAAAAGAGTATATATACTTACTTATACTAGACTTTGTGTTGTCACTTAGTGGCATGCCTATTATTCAACAAGTGCAGGACAGCAATGTGGCTACATCATGATGTTCAAACTACATATTCAAAGTGGGCAAAGTTGACCACCTGGCTAATGCCAGATGGTCTGGGCCCCAGCAGTTCATTTTTGATTTCCAAAGAGCATAGCCAGTACTAAAATGAGTACTACCTTGAGCGTAAAGTCAGTCTAAAAGGACAGGACCATCATGCTCCACCGATCAAAATTCCTGAAGCTGGAAACTTTGGAGGTGGGAACAGTGGCTGAAGTCCCCTCTCCTTTGGATGCTTACTTTGAATAACTACATATGGCCTTTGATTACGACTCTTACTGCCATGATCAATCTCTTGTTCCATACTCCACTGAGCCATTCTAGTTGGTGGCATTGAAAGTGACCCCACTCAGTTTAATCTGCCAGTATATCTCACTGCCTACCCATTCACCATGACATCCTGTTATGCTTAGAGAAAGAACTAATGGTACTGTTAATGATGATGGTGGTGGTGATGATCTATCCTATTGATCAGCCTTATCGCTGAAATGGGCCATTTCAACACAATCTGGCACATCAAACCATGCACATCAAATAACTACCAGCAATTATCTTGCTGGTGATGCATCATGGTTTGGTTTTACAGCTAAATTCTTGTAGGGATGTGTTGGTGTGAACCAGAGATGTTGAAAGTCTGTGAAGGCTGAAGCTACAGTATACTCTAGCATTAGCATTTCTTCTATTCATGTTTTCCTTCATCTCCATCACACTGGTAAAGGCCACTGTCATGCAGAGCATCCACCCAGCAAGGCCAGAGCTAAGCTGTGCAACTCGGCTGGAAGTAAAGGACCACATGCTGAAACAGGAGTCATAGGGCATTTGAGCGTAATTTAAAGCCTGTACAAGATTTCCATGTAATGAATCATTCATGGTGAAACAAGGGAGCGTACCTATGTTCCCCGGGTCCTATGTTCCCCGCTTTGTATGAGACCGGGGAACATAGGACCCTTTTTTAAAACCCTAACCATAACCCTAACCCTAACAGTGCGGGGAACATAGGACCTGGGGAACATAGGGATGACCCCATGAAACAATGGTGTTTCCACATGCTTAGAAAAAAGCACATGCTTAGAAATGACTAGCACTCCCTCTATGTTAGGAACACCTTAGGGCATGACACATTCATGTTTAGTCCATTTTGACAGCTGATGTACAAAAGTAATTAAAGTAAAAGTTCAATATGATGTTTTTACCAATGTTGATGTGGAAAGGGTATCCACAATCCCAGACACAACGTGTTGTCATCCCACGCTATCGGTTGCCATGGGCGACAGCGACACAAAGACAGTGATACAGAGCAGGAAAGGCTACGTAGCCCATCAGCAATAAGCAAAGAAAGGTTTTCCCCGCTTGCTTATGCAGCTCTAGTGTTGTGCCGTGCCGTCACACCTGTTTGGCAGACATCAACTGTAGCCTCATCTTTTTCCATGTGGGGAAACAAAACAAAAAACGCAACCCATGGTTTCTAAGGTTTTCACAACAATTGTGTGATGCACTGGAGCAGTTTTTCACACTGCAGTGTCTTCTAGGCATCTAAAAGTAGTGCGGAATCACAACAACTTCTGCTAACAACACAAACAATGAACGTGTTCTAGCGGGTATCCTGTAAACATATTGGGGGCGGGTGTGTTGCCCCCTGCAGGTAACCCCCAGAACCTAGTCAACGTCAGCCGTTTCTCAGACGTAACCCCAGGCCTAGGCAGTTAAAAACCCACGATACCTCCCTTGAGGTTAGTGTAGATAGCAGGGACCTACTGTCGAGTGAAGTCGCACGTCTTCCCTCTGCAGCGCAGATAACCTTTTGCTCCTATTTTTAAATATCCCCCTTGGAAGTTGATCAGGCTTCCGTGGCGGATTTATTGAGATGTTTATGAAATAAGGAGCGACTACGCCTAGGTCTCGAACAGTTGGCTAACGTGCGAAGATGTTTGACCCTAGAATTTATATAGAGAGGCTACTTCTTGCTCAGGTTTTATAAGGATGGAGATTTTGTTACCGTCCAGCAGCACTCAAGTCCAACTAACCCAAGTCTTAGACAGAACAGATGAATAACCACAGAAGAAACCAGTTATCTTACGCTCCTGCTGGAATTCGTTGAAAAACCAAGAAAAAACAAAAACTACTGCTTGAAGAATTAGATGCCAAGGTTAAATAAGTTATTTACTTTTCAGCACTTTGGTGATGATAACAAAATGCGGCGTAATATCCACTTGCAGGTTACAATGTTGTAGAAAATGTAAAAAGAGTAAATCCACAATATAGGAAAATAGTAAATCCACAAATGGAGAAGAGATTACAATAAAAATAGTAAATCCACAAATGGAGAAGAGATTACAATAAAAATAGTAAATCCACAAATGGAGAAAAAGAGAATCCAGATAGCAGACAGGCATTGAAACTATGTAGAATCAACATTGCATTGTCAACATTAAATCATTGAATCAATGTCGGATTTCGATGTTGATTTAACATCAGTTTGCACCCTCAGTTAATATTGAAACAATGTTGATTTATTAACTATAGACCAGCGGAATTTCAATTATATTTCAATTAAAATAATATTGAAACAATGTTGAAATTACAACCAAACTAAAGATCAATGCGATTTCAATGTTATTTCAATTCATATTAAACCGCAGTAAACCATTAATCTGGCAAAATATTGGGAAATTCATACCCTGCTTTATCTACAGCCAGGATACATTTGGCTAGGTATGTCTGGTTTAGGCTACACAACCTTGCATAAATAACCACTGACAACTTGTTATCAGTTTGAAAAGCAAGTGCATTTATTCACTCTTCATTTATAAATTCCCGTGTGCTGAGCTTCCCTGCCATCCATTCAGTAGGCCTACGGTTGCAGTCAGATCCTCCACCATCCAGTAGAGTGAAGCGGCACCTAACATAAACAGAAGAAAGATAGACAGTGTTAGATAAATATGTTCAACTGAAGGCTACTTACAAGTGAAACTTTAGAATAATCATATTCAGTCTATGTACATCGTAGCCTACTGTCTAACTTACAAACTCATTCATGCTAGAGTCAACTTAGGCTAGCTGGTAACAGTAGCTGCTAAGCGTTCACGTTAGCCAGCAGCACATCATCTTCAGCCTATCATTTTGACAGTAAACTCAACAAACATTTTATGTAAATCATATGAATATAATAAACGCTAACTTACTGACAACTAACGTTAAGGAAGGCCTAATTATAAATCAGACTGGGAGTAACGTTAACATAACATTATTATTAACTGCCATAACGTAACGTAAAACATTAATTTGACAACAGCAACGATAATATCTAGAAGCCTAAGTTGACTCAAGCATGAATGAGTTTATAAGTTAGACAGTAGGCTACGATGTAGACTGTAAACATGCCCGAATTGAATGTAGTACAATTTCACTTTGAAACATTATCGTTAGATAAATAAATGCTTGCTTACCATTAAGGTGGAGCGGCGAACTTGACAGAGAGCTGAACACGGTTGACTGTTGCTCAAAATGATCTCCCGCTGGACAGTTCAAACGTCGTCGCGCGGTTAAAAAAAAATCCACTACTTTTCAATCACCACGTCAAAATTTCCCAGTAAACCATACATCCATGACTTTTCAATATATTTTAGTGAACTATGTATCGATGCTCTATCGATTATGGCAATATAAACTATAAACCAATGTTGTTTCGATGTCTCTCTATCTATGCTCATGCACTGTCGGGGTTTTGTCAGGATTGTAATGCTGATTCAATGTCTATTTATCATTGAGATTTCAATATCAACCAAAATGATGATTTGGATGGAAATTCAATGTCAATGTCACCTTGCTATCTGGGTAATATACGGAAAAAAAAGTAAGTCCTCAAAAAAGAGAGAAAGTCAGCTGATTGTCTTCTGCAGTCACTCTCTGTCGGAGTAGCAGGTCTGATATCTGCAACAGGTTCCACGGAGTTTCGGTCCGCGACTCAGCCTGGCACGACGTCCAACACTTTGCTTCTCAACGAATTTCGGAAGATGAATTCTAACAACCGCACGCGACATCATAAAGCAAAAACCCAGCGAGTTGAAGGAAGGAAAAAAAGAAGAAGCAGCCCCGTTCGTTTAGTTCGACCCCTATTTATACTAGGTAGACTTGACCTCCCCCACACATTCCTGAGACAAATCAATCCTATTTTCCCAAAAAAATTCTAGAAGTTCCCACGAGGGCTGGATATTCTCACGTTAGCTGGGAATATAGCTGGGAATATTCTCACAATAGCTAATACATTCTAAGTCACTGATCTTAACCAACAATATAAGATGACACGCATTAACATACTTCTCCGGGTTACATTTCTGAGATGATACATTACATTCAGGTTTAGCCTACAGATAGTTTCCACAGGTTACACAAACAGTTTACATTCAATGGCAATTATAACCATGTAACACATTACATTTAGCAACATACACTTTTACAGTCATCAAGAGAGATCGGTTACATTCTTACAAACACTTATGGCATTAACTCTTCACACAATGCAATCTGAATACATTCATTTAAACAGTTTAAAGGCACTTTACCCATTTCACAGTTTAAGACATACAATTCCTTACATGCATAATTCCCTAGACTTTACAAGGTCAGGCTACTAAAATACTTGATGATACATTTCATTCATCACACTTTATTATTTATTATGAGGTCATTGTTTGCAGTTATGTTTCATTTTCCATTCTTTTATTCACATTCAATAATCATCAAGTATTTCTGAGGTCAGGGTGATCTGGTTTAATAATCCTGCACATTGTTCAACATCTGCTTCAACACATTCATTCACTTCCACGCTTTCAGGTGATCTTAATTCAAGAGTAGGTTGCAAGGTCATTGGTTTAACATTACGATTCAATTCCTGGTCAGTTTCTTTCCTAATTTGTCTAATCATATTTTCTAGATCAGAGAGATTACCTTGATAGCTAGCGCTGAATCTAGCCTTTCTGCGTTTTCGCCTTGTAAGACGTATTGGTTTTGTGCTATCGCTCTGTGGTCCATACGGTCGGTGTTCTGGCAACACGTCACGGGGCGCTGTGTCGTGGCGATATCTCCTCTTCTTTATGCACCCTTAATCTAAATGTTTTACCCTAAAACTCAAGTCCTCTTTGAACTTCTTTTTAAGTGCTGGTATTTTCCATTAAGATTTATACTGACTGCCAAACCACCATCAACATTCTCTTGTGTATTTAGCAGTCGCCATGTTGTCATTGCCCTGCACTGTAAATGTCACTGACAAAAGGCATATGACATGTGTAACTGTAAAACATCAAATTTTCAAACAGGTGCTGTAATATGTGACTGAACCAGAGATTTAGTTAACAAGGAGATACAACACTTAGAAAATCCTCCATATGGGGACAGTTCATAATGTGAAGATGTGTCCCGTCCCTTTCCTCCACCAAAAGCCAATCTCATGCCTTGTCAGTCCGAAATAACTGCGCAGAGGCGTTACTGGATGGCTGCTGATTGCCAAGACTCGCTTTAAAGGACTTTCCCCCTGCTCATACTAGCAACAAACAAAGACAAGCAGCCAGTTGCCAATACAATCATTTTCAACCAGAGTTGGCATGCATTTTACAGTGACAAGAATCAAGCTGTCATTTAGTCGGCAGGTAGGCGGAGCAAAAACAGACTAGAGGTCTACTTGATGTAACATGGCGACTGCTAATCTGAGTGAAGGCAGCATGATGTACGAAAAAAATTTCTCCAAGAAGGTACCCTGGAAATACAGAGTTCTCGCGAGAGCACAATGGAATTGTCTCTGTGGGACACTCTGGCAAAGAGCAATGATGCACGTTACTTTTACCCCAACATTCCGGGGAACCAGGAGGACAGTACACATTGGTCGTAGTGTTATCCGATTGCGTCAAAGTCCGAAATCATTCAGAGTAAACAATGCATGCTTGTTGGGCCATTACATTGTTCTTTGCCAGACCCTTCTAGATTATCAGGGTCTGGTTTTCCAGGCTAAGAAGGTGGAGCTAACTCACAAACGGCCATATTTCTCTATAAAAGCAGTAGGTTCAGGATTTGTGCCCTTATACTTTGTAGAAATTAGTGATAAATGGGCATTGTTAAATCTAAACTCAGTTGTTGTAAACCAAATGTGATGTGTGATGTATCTTCTGATCACCTACTTCACGTTAGCATGTTAGCTGTGGCAATAGCAGTATTTTAAATAGCCAAACTACGCCACTCTGGGAATTGCACCCAGAGAAATGTTAAATTACCAATGTCAATTGTACCAAGATTCAATAATGGCTCATCTGAAGTTCGTCTTACTAATGGCACAAGTTTGTCTTACTCAAAGACGTGGTTCCATTCAGCAAAAGTATTTTTTATTAACAAAAGAATATTGATACAAACCAATAAGACAAAGGACAAACAAACTTCACACGCTCACCAAACAGATGACCCAGAGGTAAGGGAAGGATGCCGGGGCTGAGACTTACCGGTGGGGAGGCAGGTCACCATAGGCCAGGGGGAATGCCAGAAAGCCAACTACTCGCACGTGCACATTTCAATGCTTTTATTTGGATCTGAAAGGCAAGCAAGGAAAACAAGATCCAAATACTCTGGGAAGAGCCATTAACAAGGTGACAGGTACATGGCTCACATACTTTTACAGGTCCACACACACACACACACACACACACACACACACACACACGGCGAGAGAGGTCCACTTCAAAGAGCACACATGAACACAGCACACAGGAATGGGGACCACCTCAGGGGAACAGCTGCCCTCCCCACTAGGTTCTCAGCTCCTGGGAATAAAAGGAAAGAGGGGAATTACCAAGAGACAGGGGTGAACACACACTTCAACACAAGACAAACTACAAACAGACAGTGATACTGTAACCAGGACTGGACAACAGGTTAGGGCCCTACACCCTCATGCCAGCAGTATAAACTAAAACAAAACCATAAACATATCAATCAAACCAATATCAGTCGATAGTTCTACTGCAGTTTCTCCTGTGTATCTCCTTGGCAATGTAAAATAATTAAAAATGACTGAACGTACTGTAATCCCTTTTTAAGGTTTCAAGGACTATCAAGTTCCAGTAATGAGAGCTAATCTGATAATTAGTTGAATGGCCTACTTTGATTCAGGAATCCTAACAAGAGTTGACACAATGTCTTTTTCAGCAGCAAGGCAGCAACCCACGATTTCCAAAAAAAGTTAGTATATCACTAGTCGTATTAGTCCGTAACACTGTCTACATTTTTCTATAGTGTCTCAAGCCGTATTCTTGCCAGGGATGTTCTGTTTACATCTCCAAGTATAATACAAGATCAGTGACAGCGTGAGAGGATGAAGATGAAGCTCATTAGTTCACCACCTCATCCAGCAATAAAAACACCATTTGTGTGGAAGACGAATGAGATCGGGTCCTTTATTACTGACCACTCAAGAAATAATTTAATTTCCTATTGCAATTCCTTCTGACAGTATTCAGGATGGGATTTTTATCTGGATATATTATTGGCTAAGGAAATTGAATATGATTCATTTAAGGAACTTAATGGAGGTCCTTACTGTAGGCTCGCCAACACAGCAAACTGTATTGCTGGTAGCAGAGACGTGTATTTCTCACAATTCAAAGAATAAGCTTCAAATAAACTTATTTTATTTATGAATCAATACAATTCTGACACTCTGTGATATTGGGAGAAGGAGAAAGCAGGGTAGGTCAATCACACTTACACAAACACACACACACACAAACACACTACTTTCAAAGAGAGTTCCTGCAACAGAAACGTATACCCTTGTACTGTATGCAGAGAGAAGTGAATAAATGAAGCGTCAGTGCAGTTCTTCCTATCAGTAGTGTTTATTATTAGAATACATGTTTGAATTGCCAAGTCACATGCAGACATGCATATTAGCATCTTAGAATACATAATTGAATACATAATTGATTTGGTTCTACAAAGGCAAAGAAAGGTCATCCCACCTTCATTCTATGTTTTTCCCATGCTCCATGTGAATATCACAGTGAATTATTTGCCATACTGCCAGAGTTGAATTATGCACCTGTACATTGGCTACGAGAATTTGTTGATTGATTGTCATCTTGCGACCTCATGATACCCCAATGTATATAAAACCTAAACCTATAGACTCGTTGTGATCTTTCTCAATGAGTGACCAAGCTTTGGCAGTCTTCCACAGTGCTTCTACACCGCCAGAGACAGAAACACCAAGTCACGGTGAATAAAACATCCCCCTAAATTGCAATAGCACACGTTGAGTGACACCTCACAGAAGAAGGAGCTGCTCTATCACCTGAACATTAAGCACTACTGATGGCCTCTGAAACCTAGAATGCCAGCCTTTGTTTTGACAGAGGCGTTCTTTTCTAACTGGCCCCAAAACTGACTAACAGTTGGTTTGTTGTGCAGCCAAAGTAATGGGCTGATTAGCAAATTGTGGGGACAATACTTTTGGCACAAAGGCAGGCCACATAGTAACTTGCTTGTCTTTTCACCAGCACATGCACTGAGCATTCACAGAGAGGGCATGAAGTTCACAAACTCTCTGGACAGATGTGATCACCAACAAAAATATGTTTTTTTAATGAATTTGGCTATTTAACATCTGCATGCTCCAGTAGTTTAAATGGTGGTGAACAATAAAACGCTTCTACCTAATGAATCATTCTCAGCATGAATTTTAGAGCAGCTAATGTGCTGATAGTAAAATTTAGCTATTTCATTTCCATCCAGAACACTGGTCGAACACTTGTCCTCCTGAAGCTCTGATAAGTCACTCTGGGCCTGCTTACATGATTCTATGGTAGGTGACAGTATTTTAATCTGTTAGCAAAAATAGTCTGGGGAATCCAAGCATGTGAATCCTTACATGCACAGAGTTCACTAGCTGCTTCAGTAATCCCCATGCTGCCTCGGGTGACTATTTTTTATGAGACAGGAGTGGGTACTCAAAAGTTCTTTGAATCCCCTGCTCGACATGGCAGGCAGCATTAAATATAATGAACTACATAATTGCCCATTTCATTACTGGCCTGTCGATGACACACAGCCTTTCTGTGTGTTGATTGAGGGTAATTACTTCCCGAGACCCACAAGCCCTCTCTAAAACACACACGGATCCACTGCAAATGCTGTGTACCTTTAGCCTTTTTGCAATCCAAGGAACATTCATTTTTCCAGAGAAGCCAATTTGAGAAAATGGCCATACATGTCTAGAACTAAAAAAGACTGGGGTTTGCGATTACTTTACTTTGATATCATGAAATCTATTAAAATACTTTACAAAGAAAACCTGTGATATTTTCAGGTGTTAGGAGGAGGTGAATATTTCACTAATTCCAGAAAATGACTAAAACAATCAGCAGTGCTTTCAGGCTATTTCTCCTCTACTCTTACACAGCCCTCTCTCTGTAAATGGGAAACAAAAACAATAGCTTGGACTGAGTCATGAACAATATACACGTTGCTTCAGTAGAAGAGAGAGGAGAGGTGTAATTTAATTGACTGATCTAAAATATTATCAATATTTTTCCAGAATCACAGACTTTAAATTGTCAGTGATCATCTGGCCTCATTTACCAGTTTCTCCAGTTTAATGTACAGTATTAGGGTACTGTACTGACACTGGTGCATGTAAGTACATCTGCTGATAAGGTCTGTGATCTCAACCAACACAGTGATCCTAACAAGACAACTGTCTTTGTGAAGTTCCATTACATAGATGTGGCAATACAATTGCCAAACTAGCTGAGCATTGTTTTAAAATGTAGTAGTGAAAATACTAAGACCAGGCTTTATTTAGTAAACCATCAAAATGATGACAGATTCTAGCCATGGTGATAAGTGACACATAAGAGATCAACATCCTTCAACATGATACTGACGCTTAGCTTCAGGCAATCTGAACGAAACAGCATGGGGTAACTGGGACAGGCATGCCATAACAGACATGACACATATTTGACTTAGTCAAGTACTTTCTCATTTGAGTTAATTAAGCTCCAGATTTATTTGTTATTCATATGCCACCTTCAATCTGGATGTCTCATTCATCAACACCCACACTCAGCCTTACATGTGGATACTGTAGGTTTTGCTTGTTTGAAGTGCCCTGGATAACGGCACTTCAGAGAACCATACCACCATGTCGAGATGGGAAAAAAAACACCTTAGTGGAATTAAGACATTTCATAAGCACATTAATCAACCCTTTATGCTGGATTTGTTGAAATAACTGTAGGCCTAAAAATATTTGTCTTTATGTGGTAGATATGGTATTTTATTCTAATGAAAATATATTTTCATATCACTGAAATCTGGTAGCTGTTGACAAACATAGAAAATACTGTCC
This sequence comes from Alosa pseudoharengus, assembly GCF_046254945.1. Classification (NCBI taxonomy): domain Eukaryota; kingdom Metazoa; phylum Chordata; class Actinopteri; order Clupeiformes; family Clupeidae; genus Alosa; species Alosa pseudoharengus. Next base: position 3,971,526 of record NW_027468663.1, read on the forward strand.
TCAGATAGATAATGCATTATTATACATGATTTCTGATTTCACTTATTATTTAGAATTTTTCAAATAACCCTGATTATCCGGAGAGAAAAAATACTCTTTTCTGATTGGCTGGTTGGGTGGCTATTAATTCTGAATAACGGGACACCTATGAAGTAGATCTGGTAAAAAAAAATGTATCACCGTTCCATATCAATGCTTATGAATGGTAACTATAACAACCATAGTAAGACAACGGTTGAGCCTGGAAGCAGGCTTCGCAACAGTGAAATCAACTGTAAACAAGCTAACTGTCCATGCTATCGCGAGTTCTTTGCCTCTCGCCCTCATCCATTAATTCCGTATAAAAGGGCCTATCACATTACATGCGGCATACGCTATGAAATGCATTATAGTCAATGGCTTGCACAAGAACTGGCCTGCCGCTGCGCTGAGCAAAGCATCAGTCATGTTGAACTTTGACCGCGGCGCGCTGTAAGTCATTGGTATTTTGCGCTGAGCCCAGCGGCAAGCACAACAAAAATCTTTGGGACGTTACCTCAACCAAGAGCAACCTAGCGGCGAGTGCAGCGCATACCGTGTACAATGTGATAGCCCCTTTAACAGGACACCTCGGCAGCCTTTATCCCTTACGTAGTATATGATGGCTACTAATGCACTCTGATCAATAAGCCCTGAGATAAATGACTGAAACAGGATCTCTGTGGTGTCAGTGGGACAAGGGTAGAGCTGCCACGGATATGGTGTGCAGTCCATGGCTGAGATCATTTACTGTCTCCAATGTGGAACTATCTGCATGAGAAAGCTGTGCCTTCAGCTGCAAGCTCATGCACGGATCTGACACTTGCTGCTTGGCATCAGGGAAGACACTGAAGTTTATGGACAGCAACCCATCGAGCCGCTAATCCAATATTTTGCATAACCCAGGCTGCAGACAAGTTCCATCATCCAGTAAGATTCAGTAAGCACCAAGTGAACTGACAAAAAAAGCAAATCAATCCATTTTTATTCCAAAACCACCACCTAAGGTTTGATAATCTATAGGACTTTGTATAACTATATATGTTCAGCCATAAATTATTTAACTATTTAACTATTTGGAAAAAAACAGAGTCTACCTTTCAATACCCTGTGTGTAATGCAACTCTGTGCAATGTAACTCTAACTTTAAATGTAAAATTGTTATTAGTATTTCAGTGTTTCTGAAAGATCTACTGAAGGGTTATCAGCCTTCTTATACAGCTAAGGTAATAGGTAATACATATATCTGCCCCCAACACCACTATCTCTTATAGACAATCTCTTATAGACATTTCTGTATTGGTTTATGTCACAGTTTTAAATTAGATTATTATGACCGCCGCTAGCGAAGCGGTCATTTCCCCGTCATCTACTTCCTGAATTTTTGGTCAACGATACCCAGGACACCGAAACACCGGGGCACATGAAATTTGCCCCACTAGACTTTTACGGAAAAATTTTGTTTCGTCCCCGATGGCCACTCCTCTCCCGCGCTGGGCCCCCTGAAACCCAAAAAATGCAGTTTTTCCTAAATAACTACCTGAACCGTGGCACTGAGGATGAAGCATTTTTTATGGTATGTTGGTCTCAAGGGCCCACATCAACCTGGCCCATAATCACTCATTTGTGATTTGCACCCCCCCCCGGTAAAAAATTAAAATGCAATATCATTCTGCTTTAATCGCCCTATCTTCAGTTAAGATGTTCAGAACTGCACCAAATTTTATGTGTATGATTAACCTGGCATTATCTGGGGGTATGCCAAGTTTCGTAAAATTTCATCCATGGGGGGGTCTAAAAAAATTAAGTTATGTGTACATTTAGTGCAGTGGTTCTTAAACTTTTTGTCTGGCGACCCCACAAAAAAGTATGACGAGGTCTGGCGACCCCACTTTCCCCAAACCCATTCTAAGTCCTTACTCAAATACCCCCCTCAAACGTTAACAACTAAATCAAGCAAAACCTAGAAAGCAAAGTCATTTGTTTTATTTACTCCATATGAACAAGATCCGAAAAAAAAAAAACAATCACGATTAAACAAGTGTAGGCTGCCGCCATATCAGATCAGAGCGCTATGTGCGTATAGCGCGCGCACACACAAGCACGCACACACACATAGCCTGCAGCATTAGGCCTACAACGTTACATGAATTATATTTATGGCGATAACAATAACGATATTTTTTTATTTCCCTTTTCTGGTTTACTATCTTTAACAATTTCAATGGGAAGGGTGGGCATGCTTCCGTGAACATAGCAAGTTAATTCTAGGAGGAATGCTGCATACGGCGACACAGAGATTTGCTGAGCCGACATCTGTATTTTGAGATGTCGTTTCATTTTGACAGGTTTTAAGCTCTCATTCGCCAGAACATCGCCGCAAATCACACATTGTGGGTGGTCGAGGTTATCTTTAACTTGGGAAGTGAATCCATATTTCAGAAATTCTTTCTGATAAAGCCGACGCGCCTTTTTTATTCTCACCGGCCTGTAGACTTGTCCCATCTGAGGATCACGGAGCAGACGCACTGGTAGATGGCACTTCCGAGCTTTTGTTCATTTTTTTAAGCAGCCACCTGTCCAGTAGGCTACCTATGTCTTTTGTTTTGTTTTACTTAAAATAGCGGGAACAAGTTGAGTTTGCGTAGTGGAGCAGATAGTTACATTGTTTCTATCAGCGGACCAGTAGCCCATAGGCTGAACCAGATCTCGTTGAAAGATGAAAACATTTCTCTCTCTTCTCTTCACTGCGTGTAAATAAGAAAAAGGCCAATATTATTTTCCTTTGTTTCACCTAATTTCAGACTGAATACAGAAAATAATTGGCGACCCCACGGAAGTTTTTGGCGACCCCATTTGGGGTCGCGACCCCTAGTTTAAGAATCACTGATTTAGTGTACTGTACACTCATTGGCCTGTAGATGGCGGTGCGCACATATACACACGCACACACACACAGGCATGCACATACTATCGGTATCAGCAATTAGAACCGATACATAATTACAAATTCAGTAGGATAAAAGGAAAACCAGATATTCATCATCATCATCATGGCTGCATTTTCAGTATTGGCTATACGTAGTCGTTTGTCCACTAGATGGCGCATCGTTGCAGTGAGACGTAATTTTGTTGGAAGTTAATCTAAAGTGGGTTGGAAAAACAATGGACACTTCGTACAAGGACTGTAGTTTACCGCAGAGAATGTCTAATAAGGCTAGGACGATTTTCACATGAAATGTAATTCCCATTTCTTCTTGAAGCCGAAATAAATCTGAGAATGTTTATCGGACATGCTTGGTTTTTACTGCAGGTACGTTAATCAATAGCTATAAGACCTGGGTTGATATGAGTGATGGAGGCCAATTTGATTGCATTTGTAGAAAACTATAAATGCGGTTATACTAAGCAAATTGATAGCAGCACTGTAATTGTATCTTTTGACTGTCATCTCATTTTGGCCTACTAACAAGCTAAGTAAGTTAGCCACAACGTTCCCTAACGCGATGGTTTTCTAATGGAAAATATACCTGAAAGATAACCTGTCTATGATGCAAACACCGGGCTGGGACATTTCTGCTTGCTAAATAGGTTTTTTTCTGCTGTTAATTTGGTCACAGTCCTTGATGGCCCTGTCAGTGCTTTGTAAAGTGTTGCATTAAGACCACAAAAAGTCTCAAAAAGCATCTGAGCTAACGTTCATTCCCAAACACCCACTATAGTGAGGCTGTTAAGCTCAACGATCTTGCTTTTTATGAAAGAAGTATGAAACTTTCAGGGTTTGTTCTTCATGACCTAAGCTTTAATTTCAGATCTGGAGGCATTCTTAGTTTGACCTCTGAGGTCAGATAGAGGTCATTGACCTCTGTAATATGTTGTGACGCTACAGGTGAATGGGGTAAAAAAAATAATAGATATCACCATGAAACTTTCTCAGTTGATTACTCATGTCAAACTAAGAAAAAATGTATTGAAAGTTTTTTATATTTTAATGTTAAAATATGCAAATTAGGCCTTATCTCATTAAAAATTTGCTAATTTGCATACATTTTAAAAAACAAAATCAGATTGTCTGATAAAGCCAGGCTCAAAATATTTTTTTAATTTTGTTGTCATATGAGATGGGGAAATAATTACTGAGGGGTTTATGGACATCTACTTCTATTATCCTGTAATTCACCTGTACCACTGTGATATGAAATTTCAAGGCCCGAAATTAGAAATGGATGTATCTTAGGATCTAAATGTGATAGAAATATAAACTAAATATGTTTTACCATGTTTCTGGGCATGAGAAACTTATCTATATCATTGATAGCACTCTAAGAGGTCAACATCATTACGTGCAGTGAAGACCACTGGCAAAAGATCCAATGATTGAGCAAATCCAAGTACAAAATGTATAATTTCACCAAACAATTCCATATAAATATGGACATGACAAAAATGTAGCCCTACTTGAACTTGAGCTCCTATCAAAAAGTCACAACTTGAACTCCTATCACAAATCCCCAATGTAACATTGAACAGGTAACATATCAGCATTCTAAAAAGTACAGTGAAAGTTGTTGTAGAGGCCTTAGCTTTTGGGGGTAAGAAAAAAGCCTACAAAACAGCTGTGCAGCTTGTGCACATTAATGCTGCCTTTTTGCATTTACAGTGCCCGGTACAACCCTTTTTACAACCACAGTGCACAAGCTCATAGCATGCCTGTGATGCCTCAGGGAGTGTTGTCCAACGAGGCTGCCAGCCTGCATCTGTATCAATCCATCCACAGTCTGAAGGACTTGGTAACTGTGGGCTAGGAACCAAGGCAAGGTTCCATATTATGTTAGCCTGGTGCATTGCTCTTTGCTCTTTTGATGCAGCTTGTGTAGGGGGGATGTTTTCCAGGGATCTTGACCTCTGGATAAAAAGTTGTTTCCTTGCTTCATTGACCTCTAAGCATGCACTTGTTCTGTCATAGAGTGGGAACCCTGGATCTAAGTCAAATGTAAAATTCCATGACTTTTCTCTGACTTTCCCTGACAAAAAACCTGAATTTCCATGACTTACTATTTAATGAATAGTACAATATAGCGACCAATGATTTCAGAGTATCCGCATAGAGGTCAAGAATCTTTTTTAGAGCGGGAGATGAGGCATTGAATAAACACAGTTGGGCTACTTAAGGAAGCCATACAGCTAATAGCCAGATATACACCAATTCTGCGTGGAAATGTATTTGTATTAATGCTGCCCTACAAAGCCAAAGAGCAGTATCTGCAAAAATGCCAAGCTGAGAAAAACAGCTTTTTGTGTTTTTCTTACACCAAGTATAGCATCAAATTATATTCAACAACAAGGGGTATAATTAGATAGATCAAAGTGAGGTGAATATTAAACATTTTGTTTAGGCAAAATTTGGTAGTTTTATAGGCTATACTGCGCTTTGCCTTTGCATTACTGCTTATACTTACGTGGCCATACAATAACATTTTGCAGTAAGTGTAGCAAGTGATCATAATCACTCAGTTTTTATATTAATTGATGAGGTACTTACTACATTTTTAGTGAAGATATGCTGCTTGATGCCTTAACAATGGCAACTCTGTCATTTATAAACATTTATGTTAAAATGGAACAAAATCAATCGGGTATTCCTGTAGACTTTCATGTCAAGCAATATTGCATTGCTGCACACCAAAACCTAACCTTTGACACCTTTGCACACTGCTGCTTATATTTATTAAAGTATATGTTAATTACTTTTTGTAAAATCTGACTGACTATTTTGAATATGATACTTTCACTGGCATTTAATATTGTGAGACTGTATCATGATAGACACCTAATGTGTGTGTGAGTGTGAATGGTAGTGTGCCTTTTTAGAAGAAAGTCCAGGGCCTTTCTTTAGTCCCAGTCTGTCCCTGCGCACACACACACACACACACACACACACACACACACACACACACACACACACAGACACACACGCACACACACACATACACACACACACACACACACACACACACACACACACACACACACACACACACCCTATTAGAGTAAGGGCAAGTGAAACAAAGGCAGAATGCAGTAATGGCATTGGCAATTGAAATCAAGGCAGTAAGGGCAGATACTGCACTCTGCCTTGGTTTCACTCTACTTTTCTATACAAACTGCAAACTAAAAATGTAAATTTAGCTAAGTAATTTATTAGGTAGCCATATTAACTTTTAACAGATTGAAGAGCAGATCATGTACTTCTTATTTGTGCAATTTTTTTTTTTTTTAAAGTGCAGATACTGCTCTTAGCCTTTGTAGGGCAGAATGTATTTTGGCAAGTATATTTTAAACTGATACAACAAAATTCCCTGATATTCCATGACTGTGCTTCAAAAATGATAAAATTCCCTGACTTTCCATGTCTGGAATAGACTTTCTAAAATGCCATAATATTCCAGAAAGTAGTTGAGACAAGGAAAGATCACTCAACTCTTGTGGCATATGCAACATTTTATGGAAAGCCTCTGTAACTTCTGGATATACATGCTATGTATCCCAGGCAGTCTTTTTACCACGCCCACTGAATGCAGATGTTGTATCACAGCCAGTGAAAGCATGAAATGCTAGCAGTGCAGAACCAGTGGAAGGACCCAGTGCAGTAACCACATTGTGAATGCATATATAACAGAAATGGCTTCCAGTTCCAAAGGCAATCAATATATATCAATCAATCAATAGTCTGCTGTTTATCGCTCTGTGCTGTTGGACAGTCAAAGGAGAAATTAAGAGAGAGAGCAGCACACAACCTTTTAGGTTCCCAAGTGCCGGAACTTCTGAAATCACACCCAGGCCACACCCATTGCCCCACCCTCTACCCCAGAAAATAAGATCCTGTTTACACGAAGGGAAAACGCAGATATTTCAACGTGGTTTGGCCTCTTATTTACATGAAAATCACAAAAACTATTTGGAAAACAGTTTCGCAGTTGCATGTAAATAGGGAAACCGGCGTTTTTGCATTGTGACATGTTGGTCTCTCATTTGTTTCGAATCTCTGATTGGCCACCTGTTTGCTCGAAGTGTTCATGTCACCCTTCCCTTGCTGTTTTTATCATTATTTCATATAACAGTGGTACAGGTGAATTACAGGATAATAAAAGTAGATGTCCATAAACCCCTCAGCAGAGGTGGGCGAAGTACTCAATTTCAGTAAGTCAAAGTACAGATACTACTGGTCAAATGTTACTTCGATACAAGTAAAAGTTGCATATTCAAAATTGTACTTAAGTGAAAGTACTGAAGTACTTGATTTTAAAAATACTTAAGTATTAAAGTACAATTTGAAATTACATGTGTAAGGTTTAACACTTAAATGCATGCCCTTGACTAGCTTGTATAAGCTGCAGAATAAGGGATTATAGAATGTTACAGAATGAAGAAACCCAACTGACAGAAATAAAATGTTTATTTTATTTTAATTTTTGTATGCAGTGATGTGGTTTACTTTCGGCAAACAAAGCACGCATTTAAAATGATAGGAATCGTTCATCCGTTCAGTAAACTTAAACATTTTGTCGAGATACGGCCATGGGTGCGAGTACTCGACAGGGCATCTGCCTTCATCTCCGTCTCCGTCTACCTCCATCTTGCTGTCGATTTAGGAATAGAGAACGGTTAGACGTTGAACTTGGTTTTATAGCCTAGCGCACAGATGTGATGCAACCCTGATTAGTGATAGGCTGTCACCTGCGAACAAACCATCATATTTTAGAAGAGAGGGGAGGGGGGGACAGAGTTTCGATATAAGCTAGACCTAGTTTATTGAAAGTTAAAAGTAACGGAAGCCTTAACAGAAATGTAGTGAAGTTAAAAGTACGATTTTTGTCATTCAGATGTAGTGAAGTGAAAGTGAAAGTATTTTTTTAAAAATGAACTCAAGTGAAGTACAAATACTCAAAATCTGTACTTAAGTACAGTACTTAAGTAAATGTACTTCGTTACGGCCCACCTCTGCCCCTCAGTAATTCTTTTCCCATCTCATATGACAACAAAATGAAAAAAATATTTTGAGCCTGGCTTTATCAGACAATCTGATTTTGTTTTTTTAAATGTATGCAAATTAGCACATTTTTAATGAGATAAGGCATAATTTGCATATTTAAACATTAAAATATAAAAAACTTTCAATACATTTTTTTCTTAGCTTAACATGAGCAATCAACTGAGAAAGTTTCATGGTGATATCTATTATTTAAAATGTTTACCCCATTCACCTGTAGTGTCACAACATATTACAGAGGTCAGTGACCTCTATCTGACCTCTGAGGTCAAACTGAAAATGCCTGCAGATCTAAAATTAAAGCTTAGGTCATCAAGAACAAACCCTAAAAGTTTCATGCTTCTTTCACAAAAAGCAAGATCGTCCCTATTTTAAGAGCTTAACAGCCCCACTACTAGGCTACTTCAATACTCTATTTTCAAAATTAAGGCACCCGTGATGATCTACATCTAAACCAAATATTTTAGAGCGCACTTTGAGAGATGTATCCAAGGCAGGGCTGTACACATAATCGTAATATTATTTGTTGCACGTGCTACAAAAATCATTCTGTGCAATGGATGATTTAAACGTTACACCGGTCCGATACAGTTTTGCCTATGGCTATATAGGCAAAATATATCGTCTATATATATATATATATATCGCCTGTTTATTTGTTTTAAGTGCGTGCAGGGTGTGCGAGGGGAATCGATGTGCTTTGATTCCAGCTTGGTAGTTGTAGTCTGTGAGATTAAAAAGCACGTGTGTGTGAAGTATCCAAACAATGACACCTTCATTATGGCTTTCGTTATGGCTGCTTTAGCAACAGACCTTAAGCTACTGTGCAGTGGGTCCCATTAGAAGTGGCTACTTCATTCGCGCTTTCCGTGATTCACGGAGCTGCGTGGATTTTATTACAACTTTTCGCCACGATGTGGCAGCTTAAGTCCGCTTGATACTGTAAGGCGTAAGCCATTGGTTTCCAAAGGAGATTTTATTTGTGTCGCCCGCATAGCCTATTGACAATTTATGTTGTAAATAGGCCTACCTTATAGCCTACCTGTAGCTTAGGGAAGCTAACAGCTTTCTATTAGGATCTAGTTTGTTAACAGTCACGGTTTTGTCATAACTCCCTGATGCATTTTTGCATTTAGAATAGCCAGAGCGTGTATAATATCTCAATCGGAAAATTAAACAATATCGGGCGCCTACCATGGACTAGGCTGGGTGAACCCAGCCTGACCTGCCTTTTTTTTTTTTTTTTTTCTTAAAAGATTGAGCTTGGTCATGGACCTCAGTTACACAATGCAAAGGAACATGAATCAGCCTATATTTGCACGAACAATAACGGACAACAGCTCTTCAACTTAGCCGGTTAAAATGTGTATGAACAGTCTAGCGACGCATTTCATGAAGGCCCATTTGGACATGTCAGTTATTTGCACCACTGATTAGATGTAAAACTGCATTTCGTTTCAGACAACTGGTGCTTAATTTGTGCATTGACAAAAAAGTATCACATGAACTAAAGATGACTAAAATCTTATGTAGAAGAAGAAACATTCACAAAAAATCCATCCATCCAAAAATGACCTTTCTTTTTGATAGCTGTTGAAAACTGCATGGAACTGACAGAGATGTTTTGGTTTATTAATAAATAAATAAATAAAAATATAACATTATGCTGATACCTTCTGCTTTTCCCAAATACAATGTAGCCTACAGGTGTAAGTGACCTTTCATCAATCCAGTTACAATGGATGAACTGTGATGAACTGCCCTACTTGTGATTGTTTAGAGATTTTAAAGGTTTTATAACAATGCTACAACTTTTTTGGTTATTCTACAATCCATTCACCTTTGCAGCGCCAGTAGGCTACTTTCTGTGCAGCCGCACACACACACAAAGGCAAGCCAAACAAGCATACACAAAAGTTTCAAGAGTAGGGGATGGAGTAAAAGATGGAGACAAATTGATTAGTGTGATTTATTTTCGTGGAACGGATGTACAGGACTAAGCGGCGGTCATATTTTGTACTATTATGCGGTACATCTAGTTTAGTCTGCAATGCAAATTTCTTTATGTTTTTTTATAAATATAACATCTCAGAAAACAGTATGTAGAGTATAGTAGACTTATTGTGGCTGTAAACAAATTTGATACGGTAATGCATTTTTAATGAATTATGTTAAGCTTTTACAGTATACTCAATAACAGTCTTATTATTTGATAGCCAGGCCTACAAAATGTCTTGATGATGTCAGAAATCCCATAGCTAGAATTGTGGGATGAATCTTCCTGCTGCTTTGACAGGTAGACAGGCAGAACAGAATAACTCCCCCAATAAAGATATGATTTACTAGTTAACTATGGCAGAAATAGCTCAGGAGCTGTTGTTTTTGTACGCTTTGTGGAGGCACGAAGTGCAGTGCTCTGTAAGAGAGAGAGAAAAAATGAAATAAATTCCTAATGACATTCTGCTGTCCCTAATTTGATGTGCACTATGAATGTCTCTTCTCTCATTCCACATGTTGAGCTCATTCCACACCTCATTCTTTCATTATAAATTCATCATCCTGATAAAAGCGGAAATTAATACTAGTGCTACTGCATGTAACGTCCCTGAAATCACAGAGTGGAAAATAAAAGCTGGCAAAAGAGTTCATGTGAAGTGAGATGAGAAATGCACTCCTCAGGGATGTCATTAGAATGCAGTGGAAACAGCGTCACTGGAGGCACCTGTCTGTCTGGCGGCCTATCTCGCCTGTCTTACCTCGCTCTCTCATACACATATATACACACACACACACACACACACACCACATAAACCTAGTGCTATCATTGCTGATGGAATGGGTAAGGTTATTAGACAAACTTGAACGACGAGTTAATGTGTGTTTCTCTCTCTGCGCCACAGGCACTGTTTTCTATCTGCTACCTCATCAGAGAAACTATACCGCACTGTTGTCTCAATATATTCGTTTTTCACCTTTAGCTGTACACTTCCAAAACCTTAGGTTAGTTTCCTTTACTAGTATAGCCTGCAGTATGGCTTACCCAGGGGCAACAGGAAGAAGTCCTATCAGTCAGGGTGCAGAACCATTCTTTCCCTGTCTTTCTCTCTCAGGACCAGACCATTTTTTAACTTCAAACACATCAAGCAAGTTGTCCATCAAGAACATCATTCACAACTGGACACTCCAGCATGTTATTGAGGATAACCCCTTGTACTTTGAATGCCATATCCTATCTGTGAATCAGCAGAAGGGAAAATGGATGACAGTGCGTTGGCTGCTGAAAACAAGAAAACAGCAGGCTGGTAATGATGTGCATGTGACATGAAGCAGAGTTATACTGTACAGTACTCAACTGCATTATTACCAGCAATCCAAATGATGTGAACTCCATTATCACGTGTGCCATCATAACCACACTTATGTTATTGTCATTTGAGGATAGCCTACTATTTGTACATTTTCGTCCATAAAAGAGACTTGTTTAGTATCTCTTTCCACCACTCAGCTGAAACGGCTATAACTAGCTCTAAATGGATGGTTGTTATGGACAAGGTCCTGCCTGCCTCCTATCTGGATGACAACAAAGTAGAACAAGAGAAAACTGCTCTGAATTTTGAGAGTGAATAAAAAACATCAAAAGTAATCAATGCCTAAGCTGTTGTTGTCCATTCCTTCCATCCTTTACTCAGCATACTCCTCTCCCAAATGTTGCAGTCTGGTTCAGACAAATACACTGTCCACTGGTTCTGCTGCAGTAGCTCTTAATCTATAATGCTGCGTTCTTAAAAGATAACAAATTTAACAAAAAGATGGAAGACAGTTCTCCTTACAGGAGATTAGTGCTTTGGTCCGACCTACCATTCATCGGCCTGTCTTCAAGGGACTTGTGGACAGTCCTTTTATCTTACCAGTCTTTAAATGTATTGTTGTAATGTGTCATGTAGGCACCACAGGACGGATGACCCCAGAGTGAGGAGAAGCCCCTGAACTGGACCAAGCTGCCCTCCAGTGCAGCCCTGGCCTCTGTGATATTGATGAGTCGTGGAGTGCCGTGCTGTTTGCCTGCACACAGACACAGGTGCCATGTGAATGTCAGGGAAGACCAAGTCCAAAACACAGATTAGCGTCACCCAGCAGGCAGGCTTGAATAGAGGCGCGGTTAAGGGATCAAACACACCCAGCAAATGGCAGCCAGCTATTTGGCTGCCACTGACAATGGAGGGGTCATTCCTCTAACAATCTTGGGCTGTGCATCCGAACATAATGGAACCTACAGTAACCTCCATTGTGTTAGGTTTTTGCAGAATATGGGCTAACTCCTAAAGTTGAATAATAATAATAATAATAATAATAATAATAATCATCATCATCATCAACATAATATAACATCATCAACATAACTAGATGTACCGCATAGCGGTACAAAATATGACCGCCGCTCAGTCCTGTACATCCGTTCCGCGAACATAAATCACACTAATCAATTTGTATCCATCTTCTACTCCACCCCCACTCTTGAAACTTTTGTGTATGCTTGTTTGGCATGCCTGTGTGTGTATGTGTGGGCCGCACAGCAAGTAGCCTGCTGGCGCTGCGAAGGTGAATAGATTTGTAGCACTAGCCAAAAAAATTGTAGCATTGTTATAAAACCTTTAAAATTTCTAAACAATCACAAGTAGGTCATGTACACCTGTAGGCTACATTGTATTTGGGGAAAGCAGAAGGTATCAGTTTTACATTTATTTATTTATTTATTTAACAAACAAAACAATCCCTGTCATTTCCATGCAGTTTTCAACAGCTATCAAGAAGAGAGGTCATGTCATGGATTTTTGTGAATGTTTCTTCTTCTATATGCACGATTTGTTCATGGGAAAAATACTGATGGCCGCAGACCACTGGTTGAAAACACCTGGCTTACAGTATCAAGCGGACTTAAGCTGCCACCTCTTGGCGAAAAGTTGTAATACATTTCACCCAGCTGTGTGAATCACAGAAAGCGCGAATGAAGTGGCCACTTCTAAATGGGACCCACTGTACAGTAGCTGAATATCTGTGGCTAAAGCAGCCATAATGAAAGTGTTATCATTGTTTGGATACTTCCCACACACACATGCTTTTTAATCGCATAGACTACAACTACCAAGCTGGAATCAAAGCACATAGATTCACCTCTCACAGTCACACCCTAAACAAGCAACAAACAAACAAGCGTCTCAGTCTCACGCATACATAGCCATAGGCAAAACTGTATCAGACGTAACGTTAGTAAATCATCCATCGCACAGAATGATTTTTGTAGCACGTGCAACAGGTACAGCCCTGCCCTGGATACATCTCTCAAAGTGCACTTTAAAACATTTGGTTTAAATGGAGATGTAGCCTAGATCATCACTGGTGTGTTAATAAATCTATATTGTGATGAGTTGACACAAATGATTCACTTTGACGAATTTATGTAGTCTAGTCAATTACGTCGTCTCAGCCCTAGTTAGGCCTACTTTACTTTGAGCCATGCTCTTCCTTAATGTTACTTGAAACACCTTTGAAAATAGAGGATTGTTTGGGAATGAACGTTAGCTCAGATGCTTTTTGAGACTTTTTGTGGTCTTACTGTAATGCAACATTTTACAAAGCACTGACAGGGCCACCAAGGACTGTGAGCGAATCAACAGCAGAAAAAACTATTTAGCAAGCAGAAATGTCCCAGCCTTAGGATGCTTCATAGACAGGTTATCTTTCAGGTAGGCTAGGCCTATATTTTCCATTAGAAAACCATCACGTTAGCGAACGCGTTGTGACTAACTCACTTAGCTCCTGTAGTAGGCTATATGGTCAGAAAAGAAGATGACAGTCGAAAGATACAATTACAGCGCTGATATCAATTTGCTTGGTAACCGCATTTATGGTTTTCTACAAAACACTGGTCAATAATCAAATTGGCCTCCATCACTCAACCAATGCTAACGGTAGGCCTAACATTATTTTACCTAGGTCTTAGGTATACAACTTGTGATTAACGTACCTGCAGTTAAAACCAAGCATGTCCGATAAACATTCTCAGATTTGTTTCGGCTTCAATAAGAAATGGGACTTACATTTCATGTGAAAATCCTCCTACCCTTATTAGACGTTCTCTGCGGTAAACTACAGTGTTGTCCTGAAGCGTCTTTCCAACCCACTTTAGATTAACCCTTAGAACCCTAAGCTGTTTTTAGGGCATTTTCACTACCTTTATTCATAAGGATTTATTCTGGTCATTGTAAGTGCCACACACACATATTATATTTAGTTTTTTTCAGCAGAGTCTAGGCTATCCAGATCTGCCATCATTTCATGTATTAGTACTAGCATATTTTGATTTTTAAAGAACTAAAATATAAAAAGCATATTATACAAATTCTTATATTTCGACATGTATCTCACCACAGCCAGCTGATAGCTCTACATGCATTTCATGTGTGTGTAGGGCAGACTGTCCTGAATCGGGCAATATAATTGCCATGTTGGAGGGATACTCTGGGGCTGAGCAATTTACAGAAATATGTGGTGTGTGATTTACGGAAATAAATGCCATTTTTTATTTAGTGATGAAAAATGACCTTTCTGCGCTCCATATCTGTGACACGAACTGATCTGACCTGACATGACCCGAGGTTGCGTGTTAGCCTGCATGCCTATGGTGTATGTACTCATAATGATTCTCAACTTTTTACTGCATTGCCATGAACAAAGTAAAGGCAAAAAAGGTGTTTCTTTGTTGAACAAATTGGGATGCAATGTGAGCCTTGAAATGGATGCCATGGAGGAATTTGCTAGGATCTCAAAACCGGATTATGAGCATGCTTTGCCATAGAGAAACACACGATAGCGTTGGATTATAAACGTGCTTTGCCACAAGAACAGACAAAAACGTAGGGTAAGTCCAGCTATATGAAGTTATTATTTTGCTGTCACTCCGTCTATTTTATAACCCAGAAGGATGTACTTGGTATCAAAGGATAGCTCTGAGTCTCCTCTTTCATCTGACATGTGTGGCATATCTATCCGATCACGGGTCCGCGAGTAATTCAAACGAGAGTAATGGGTGTGCAGCGTTGGTTTGTGTACATGACGTTATTATTTTGCAGTCACTTCGTCTGTTTTTATAAGCCAGAAGGGTCGATAAACATGGTACCAATGGATAGCCCTGTGCCCCCTCTTTCATCTGAGGTTGATATGGGCCCTTGAGACCAACATACCATAAAAATGTCTTCATTGTCGGTGCCACGGTTCAGGTAGTTATTTAGGAAAAACTGAATTTTTTGGGTTTCGGGGGGCCCAGCGCGGGGGGGGAGTGGCCCCCGGGGACCAAACGAAATTTTTTCGTAAAAGTCTAGAGGGGCTACATACCCACCAAATTGAATGTGCCCCGGTGTTTCGGTGTCCCGGGTATCGTTGACCAAAAATTCAGGAAGTAGATGATGGGGAAAAAAAAAAAAAAAAAAAAACTTTTACAATCCCTATATGACCGTTTCGCTACCTTCGCTAGCGGCGGTCATAATAAACTGTTAAATAATTATTATGACCACCGTGCAGCGAAGCGGCGGTCATATAGGTTTAGTCAGATTTTTTTTTTCTTCTTCGCCAGGCCAATTTTCCGTCACGGATTCCCGGGACACTGAAAGACCGGGGTACACGAAACTAGGTGGACATGTAGCCCCACATGGATAGCATGGAACCATCATTTTTCGAGAATTGAATGTGCATAATGCAATTCAGTGAGACAGTTAGAATCCTATATGCCTTTCACCTTTTGTTTTTAGCCAGCAGCCAGACCAGCAGATACCCTATTCGATAAGTCGAGCGACGAGTACGAACGAACAGGTATGATAAGGGATCAGATTCAAAAAAGAATTCAGTGGAAATGCATGGATTCAGTTGCTTCCAGTAGCAGCAACTGGAATCCATGCATTTTTACGGAATTATTTTTGGAATCTGATCCCTTATCATACCTGTTTGTTCGTAGTCGTCTCTCGACTTATCGTGACTAAATTCAAGATGGCGTCGAACTGTAAAATTCCTTAAGGTACTGTCTGTATAAATCGTCTTGTAAACAGTGTTGGGAGTAATGCGTTACAAAGTAACGCGTTACTGTAATTCCACTACTTTTAGTGGTAACGAGCATGTAACGAAGTATTTTTGTAAATCCAGTAACGCAATTACAATTACTGAAATTTCAAAGAGTTCGTTACTTGCGTTACTCTGTTGATCTTGAATGAATGACTGCAGACAAGATGCACATTTAATAACACATAATGTATTCACAAAAAGTCATCACTCTAGGTGCATTTCCAAACCATATTGTGGCCAAAGTTATGGAAAACCACAAATGGAACTGCAAGAGTGGGCTTGATTTTGAGTTTGCCAAAAGGATTGCAACAGTACCTCATTTTTGAAAATTGGGCACACAGGTCAAAAGTTATCTGCATAACATGCAATAAGCCAAAACGTGTAAATAAAGTGGTTGCTATGCTGGTTGCTAGGGTAATTATGCTGGTTACTATGGTGGTTGCTAGGGTCACATTATAGTGGTGGTTGCTAGGTTGTTGATAGGGTAATTAACCTGTTGAGGAGTGAATTCTTTAAGACAATGCCGTTCCCCAGAGAGAGAATTATTTTCCTGGCTCCTTCTACAATTCTATGCAAACGTTCTATAGTTTCAGAGTTTAATTGTTTAATGGCAGGTTAAGATGGTTGCTAGGGTGTTGCTAGGGTAATTAAGGTAGTTGCTAGGGTACATATGGTGGTTGCTATGCTAAATAACACGGTTACTATGGTGGTTGCTAGGAAATTAGAATTAAAATTTTATTTTAGTGTGTAGTTGGTTTGACTATTGTGCACTGGCCAGTTGTTCTCGCCCCACTATTCCCATCTAAAAGTCAAATAAAATAAAATAAAATAAAATAAAATAAAATAAAATAAAATAAAATGAAATAAAAGTTAAAAAGAAGAGATAAAAGAGAGGAGCTGTAAAAAAGACACAGAGTGGTTTAAAACTTTAATTACATTTTTCATTAAGACCTTGTGGGTGTAGTGTTTGAAGTTTTAAAATCCACAATCTCTCTGCTCTTTTCCTCTGTAAAATTGTCCAGCCTGGGTTCCCTTCAAGGCCACAGACCCTCAAATGTGTGATGTTGTGCGTCTGTAAGTGTGTGACAAGATAAGTGTTGAGTGTATTTTTGTGTATGTTGTGCAGATGTTGTTTGAGGCGTATGCGTAGTGTATGTCCAGTTTCCCCGATGTACAACATGTGACAGTGAGTGCAGGTGATAACATATACTAAATTGGGAGTGTCTAAGTGTAATGGATTATTGGGTGCAGAACAGTGACTATGAATATTGGTGATGAATAGGTGAGGGGTGAAGTGTAAGTTTTCTTTAGGGGGTGGGGGTTGTAAGTGACGGGTGAAGGTGGTGCGTATGAGGAGGTCTTTGAGGTTTTTATTGCGTCTATATGCGGAGGTGAGTGTGTGGTGTTGGAAGGTGGGGTGTGTTGTTTGGAATTCAGTATAGTGTTGTTTCAGTGTGTGGTGAAGGTGTTGTATGCCGTGTGAGTAGGTGCCAATAAGGGGCAGGAGATGGGGTGGGTCAGGGTTGGGGTTAGGAATAGGGTTGGGGTTAGGGTTAGGAAAAGGGTTGGGGTGGGGTTAGGAAAAGGGTTGGGGTTGGGGTTAAGGTTAGGAAAAGGATTGGGGTTAGGATTAGGAAAGGGGTTGGGGTTAGAGTCAGGGTTAAGGTTAGGAAAAGGGTTGGGATTAGGATCTGGGTCTGGGTTGGGGTCCGGGTTGGGATTAAGAGGAAGGTCTGGTGTGGGAGTGGGTGATGGGCAAGTGTTTGGGGTGTATGAGTGAGTGGGAGCAAGGCCGGCCAGAGTCAAGTGCTTGATGTGGCGGAGGAAACGTTTAGAATAGTGCCTCTTACGGAGGGCTTGAAAGACTTGTTGTATGGCATGGTGAAGGTCTGTGGGAAAGGAGCAGAAGCGATGAAAGCGGATGATTTGTGATTTAACTATGGATCGTGTGTTTGGGGTGATTACTGTGCTTGTGCAAAAGTGAGTGAGTATCTGTGGGTTTAAAATAAACTTTGGAACTAAAAGTTTTATGTGTAGGTGAAATGGGGGTGAAAAAAATTAATCTGGTGAGGGTCAATAGTGGCCCTAAAGTGAGATGGATGGGTGATGTGAGTTTAAGGTGTCTAAAAAAGTGTTGAAATCCTGTAGGGGGTGTGGCCAAGCTCCAATGATGTCATCCAGAAAACGAAAGTAAAAAGTGGGTTGAAGGGGGCACTTGGCTAGGGCGGCCTGCTCCCACTCACTCATGTAGATGTTGGCGTAGGAAGGTGCAAAGCATTGACCCATGGCAGTCCCGTGTACTTGTAGGTAAAGTTTATTGTCAAAGTTAAAATCATTGTGAGTGAGACAGATTTCTAAAAGTTGCAGGAGGATGGTGTCCGGTATGTGAGGGTCTGGGTATTTTTGAAAGGTGTTTTGAACTGCTTGTAATCCGGCGGGGGTGTTGATATTGGTGTAAAGGCTATCTACGTCTAAAGTGAAGAGGTGAGTGTGGTGTGGGACTGCCATGGGTCGAAGCCTGGTGAGGAAGTGGTATGTATCCTTGAGGTAGGAGGGGTGTCTGTTGGAAAGGGGGTTGAGATACAAGGATACAAGGATACAAGGAAGTTTATTGTCACATGCATATAGTTACTGGAAGTAAGAAATGCAGTGAAATTATGTCTGGTGTCAGCCTATTTGTGCATTAATGGGGGGGGGGGGGGTAAAAAGTGCAGTAGAAGAGGGGTTTAGTAGATTAAGTGGCAAGGGCTGCATAAAAAAGGTGGGGGAGGATTGGGATTGGGTGGGGGGCACCAACAAGGAGCACCCAAGAGCAAGAGATAGGAGTCAATATAGATGGAAATGTTGTATGTGGTGCTGTTGCAGTCTGACACAATGGGACGACCAGGAGGAACCTGAGAGGGAACTGTCCAAGTGTGTGGGGGTTTGTGAATTTTGGGGAGGAGATAGAATTGACGTGGTCGGGGGTGGTCTGGTCCTTGTAAAAATATACTTTGTTTATGGTTAATGAAGTGTTGTTGATAGAGTGAGGTGACTAAACGGCGGATTTCAGACTGTGCTGCGGGTTGGGTGGACTGTGCTATGGGTGAATAAAACTGGGTGTTGCTGAGCTGTCTGTGTGCTTCAGTGAGGTAGTGATGGGTCTCCATGATTACAATTTTGGAACCCTTTTCCGCCGGTTTGATGACTATAAATTTATTGTTTGTGAGTTGTGAAATGGCCTGTTTTTCTGCTAGTGTGAGGTTACTGGTGGTGGCGGGAGGGAGGTGCCTGAGAAAGGAATTGAGTGCCTGCCTGTCCCTGTGAATGTGCTTAACTAGTTTCTTATCTAATTGTGAAGTGTGGGGTTCCCAAGTGGAGGGAAGAGTGAAAGGGGTGGGAGTGTAGTTGTCCTCTGAGGAAAAGTGATGGAGTATTTTGAGGCGGTGGTGATAAAGGTGTAGGTCCCTCTGGAGTTCCTCCCGGTCCATCCGAGTGGTGTGTGGAATGAATGTAAGCCCCCTTTCCAACAGAGAGCGTTGTGGGGAAGTGGGTTGGAAAAGGGTGGAAAGGTTCATGATTAAATCATGAGGGAGGGTGGGAGTGGGTTGAGGGGGTGAATGTGCAGGAGGGGGGGTGGGGGTGGGAGTTGGGGGGGCCAGGGTTATGGGTGGAGTTATTGAAAATGTAAGTATTGGCACCAGTGTGTAAAGATTGTATGAGCTGTATGGGGTGTCCAGTGTATGTTATCTTGGGTGGTGTGGAAGGTGTCTGGGGGGATGGTTGCTAGGACATTGCTAGGGTACATATGGTGGTTGCTATGCTAAATAACACGGTTGCTATGCTGGTTGCTAGGGTAATCATGTTGGTTGCTATGGTTTTTGCTAGGTTGACATTATAGTGGTTGCTAGGTTGTTGCTAGAAAAAAACCCACATAAAAGACCACATAAAAAAGGGACTGTGCTCTTGATGATATGACCTAAAGGGCAATTTGTCTTGGACTCATGCGCTGCATACAATGCCTACAATACAATCAAAACTCACAAGACAGACAACACAGCATAAGGCTATGTTTACACGTAGCCAGCAATTTTCATAAATGGACATTTCACTCTCTCCGTTTTCAAATATAACATTGTGCACACCTGTCAGTTTTCAGATACATTTTTGTTTACACTTACCAGTGTATATGCCATCAAGAGCATGCCAAACCTGTTAGCCAATCAGAATCCGGAAAATAGCAACAACAACAAATCACTTCCTCTTTCTCTTTTGAACTGAATTTGCATAATGCAAACAGGCCAAAAGCGAGTAACACCTTAACAGCGTCCATGATTAGTAGCCAAACAAACATAGGGCGCTCACATGACGTTAAGCATTTTCTGGCGCATAATGTGACGTTTGAGAACCTAAAACCCTGTTTCTCCCAGTTGACACAGCAACACATAACCGGCGTTATCAGAAATCTCCACTTTGGCCGGAGAAATAATCGTTTTCTGTGATAAAAACAGAGTGTGTTAATGAGGCCAAACCGCAGGGAAATATCTGCGTCTTCCCTTTGTGTAAATGGGGCCTAAAAAACACATAAATAACACAGCAAAATAACACATAAATAACCCCAATATTGCACACATCCCATAAACATAACATAAACATAAACACCATGGCCCCATTGCACAATGACTACAGCCTCAAGTAGCCTCATTTAAAAGTTTGATGGAGGTACAGTAGGCACAAATGATCACTTTATGAAGCGGTTCATTTTACAGTGTGGGACTCTGTATTGTCTACCTGAGGGCAAAAGTTCATACTCTGTGTATAGGATACGCAGTCAGTCAATATCCTCTGATATATATCCTATCCCACTATATGGATAACTGACAGACCACAGTTTGAGAAACTGCTATACAGGTGGCCGTATATGCCCTTTCCTCATTGGGAACAATTGAGAAATCATGCTGGCTCTCAGAAAATGACTCTATGGACACAAGACTTAAAAGAGTGCATTTCGAGAGTTCTCAGACCCTTTCAAGTTTTCCACATTGACATTAGTGCAGCACACCACCAATCAAGCTATCAACTATCTTTACAGTAGAGTTGCCAGACAAGTAAAAAACACATGGCAGCCCATTTGGAATTCCCAAAGCACCCAAACAACTCTCAGACCATGAGAGAAAATATCTGACTTCTGGTCTGATCACACAAAGATCACACTATTTGGTCACTGTTCCCTGTATGCTCTCTGGCATGCTCGGAGGAAACCAGGAACTGAGCACCTCCTCATTCATACTATCTCCACAGTCAAACATGGCTGTGGTGGCATCATGCTATCGGGCTGTTTGTTTGTCAATATAAGAACATTAAAGGAAAGACCAGATACAGAAAAATAGATAGCAATCCAGTAAAAACCTTTTCCAGTGTGCTCATGATCTCAGACTGGAGCAAAGTTTACAATAATACAACAAAGTATATGAGAATGGCTCTGAAAAGTGAGCAGCAAATATTTCAAGAGACCTCTCACAGGAATTAATTGGGAATGGAGCAGAAAAAGTGACAGGCCAACATAATTGATCTCATTATACTGAAACCCCCTACTTACACTCTTTGTGAAAGATTAAATACAAGCACCTTTCCAATCTGCTCTCTAATGAAAAACAACTGTATGTATACACATGAGTAGATGTTTATTTTTTGCAATGTAAAAATTGTAAGGCAGTTTGTCCCCTCTCCCTTATGTTGGATGAATTATTTTGATTGGCCACAAATGTGACACGATCAGGCATAGAAAACATAATGTGATTCCACCAGTTTCATTCTTAGGTTGAATAATGGCTCACAACTTATGACATGGACAGTGTTCGATAGCTGTTCTGTGCCCCTATAACCACTGTGTACAGAGCAGAACATCAGGGTTTGCATGTGTCTGATGACAGATGCAGACACTTTGTCCTTGGGAACCATGCAGACCCAATGACTGATTAGAAAATAAGTACTTAAAGGTGCCATGTGTAAGAATTGAGGTAAAAATATCCAAAAAATGAGCTACACGCATCAAAAGAATGAGAAGAAATAAGGGCGATGATGTCATTAAAAAATGGCAAGGTATAGTGCTGCACAGGGGCGTCACTAGACCTTATTCACTGGGGCACGTGCCTTACTAAAAGTCTCTAGTGCCCCAGTAAAATTCTAGCGCTGCTCTCGCTGGAAACGGCATTCATGAATGCATTTCCGTGCCTGCTTTAGTCATGACTCGAGCCTGTCACTTACCAGCCAATAAAAATAAAAAAGGAAAAAAAGAAAGGGGCCATAATAGCCAATCAGAAAATAGCACCTCTGTAGCTGGGTAAGATTGAACGCAACATCCAATGAAAATCGTTCACATGATTCTTCCGAGTGTTTCGTTGTATAGTGGAAACTGCTGGAGCTCATCACATCACTTTAAGCGCAGAGTAAGTCGTCCCCTGTTTTAATGTTACAACAAATTCACAGCTTGTTTGACAGAAAAAATGACAAGTCGATCGCTGTTAGAGAATGTTGCCCACATAATTAGCATCTGTTTTTCAATGCTTAGCGTCATTGTAGCCTAAATTTAGCAACAGTTTACCAGCTAGTGCTCTCTCCTTCACACACACACTATGCGTAGGCTGCATGCACACATGCGGAGAATTAATAATGATTTACGTATACTGTAGAGAGAGTCCTGTAAAAGTAGCTTACACTGTTTGTGAAGCTGTCCTACTGTAAAACTAAACATAGCCTTCTGATAAACTATTCAGAGATGGACTTTAAGAAATTCTTCCTGAACAGAGGCACAGGGAGAGGAACAGTGAGGAGAGATGAGGATGAGGGAGGTATGATAATTGCCCACATTAACGATAACATTAGCATTTATGTTGGTAGCCAGCCAGTGCTGTGATTTGATCTATGGTTTAATGGCAAACTTAAAAAAGTTTGCTGCATTTGCAAGGCTACATTTGGAAATTATCAACAAAAGTCAGTATGAAGGCTTTAGTAGGCTATTTAAGCTACAAAGAACTGTATTGCCAGGATGACTATAGGACCTTTGCCTGGGAGGGAAGTATATCGCAATTTTGACTAAAAATAAGCTTCCCTTGTGTTAGTAGGAAAGCCTATTAAATTCATGCAGTGAGTATAGGCCTACTTATGCCTATGTGTTTGAATGTTGCTGGATAGTGGCTGCTACAACAATTGAGGGAGAGTGCTGGACCTACAGTATGACAGTGACAATAATGATTTTGAAGCTTGTAGCCTACCCGTAGGCTAGCCATTTATTTCATATTGCGCGCACATTTTTTTTTTTTATGTAGGCTATTGGGAGTTGGGGGCCTGTGCCCCAGCAAAGCTGTAGATCTAGAATCGCCCCTGGTGCTGCAGAGATATCAACCAGAATTAGCATGCTAAATTACTAGCCACAGCCCGACAGGTGTCATAATACCAGCTTCGGCCATGGGAGGCGGTATGCGGGCAACCTAACCGCCAGCCAAACTGCAATACACGTTTCTCGGTTGTTACTCTAGGGTAGACCAACTCACTTTCTGGAGGTATACTGCCTCCATCTTTTATGGAATGTGGAGTATGAATTGATTTTTTGGCGGATATTACACATGGCACCTTTAAGATATGGTTTTATATTTATAAATAAGTAGTATTTAGAAATAAGTACTTAATATATGGGGGTATATTGCTTCTGCCACTGTTTCTCTACATGGCTAAACACACTCCATTAATAATGTTGAAATCAAAGTCTTATTACAGTCTCCAGTCACCTTCCAGTTCAAGTGTAATTATACTGTAATTCCATCAAGGTATCAAGGTAAATTCCCCTTTGATCATTAAAGAATACACACTCATGTGTATACACAACAACACAAGCTATGCAGTCGATGTAAAGCTCATGTAATGCTCATTAGTTCATACTGCTGTCCTTCCATCAGCTCATCCATCCACCAGCTTTCACAGCACAGTATCACTCAGTGCTGCAATCACTGCAATCTATGTGTGCTTCTTAAGGGTACTGGAGAGATGTATCTATAAGGAACTTCATCCATGCAAAAGATTTTCAATGGCAGACAAGTGATCTGTAATAATATCCAAGGAACAGCAGCAAGCTCAGTCTGTGGATTTCCCCAGTGCAACATCCCATGATAATGCACATCATCCCAAAATATGGGCCAGCATATCAAAGAGATACCAGCATGGCAGACAACAAGGGAGCTGTATCAGATATGATTGTAATAAGAGTTGTGCTGTTGATGAGATCGTCACTCTTGAGGTTAAAAGCTGACTTTACGGGGGAAAAAACAGACTTGACAGTCTTTCTCAACCATAATGAATCATGTCAGAAGTATTATCAGAAAACATTAATATTTTACCTAAAGATCCAAGTAAAGTAGCACCATGTGTTTTTCAGAAAGAGAAGGCTGGCAGACTACAGGAGACCTTATTAACATTTGTAGTAATGGGTGTAGATGTTCTATAGCAAGAGTCATTGTTATCCTCTCTACAACACAATGCCAACAAAAGCCATGAATCAGTTTAGCGTGCACCTGTGGGCCATAAGCCCTCCTCCATCCTCATAAATCACCACACCGTACTCTGCACTCTGACTGACAGCAAAGTGTTTTGTCAATTAAGGCTTTTGTGAATCAGCCAAACACATTGATTCCCCAGCCACTGGATTAAACACCAGCAAATAAATACACGTCAGCAATATCTGGGTCAACTTTTGTGTTTGTAAGATACCTCAAGCAAAATGACACTGAACAGAACCTCCAACCTTGTCTTTTGTTTCCATGGTGACAGGTATGGCATATTCTATGTGCAAAATTGGAGTATAGTCACAACCCTCACAAGCCTGGTGATATTTTTCTTGCTTCTTGAATCCGGTAGCTGTAAAAGAGCCTGGTCATCCATGAATAGTACAAAATTGTTGAGCGACCTGTGTTATCTGATAATAGTGGGCTCTGTAGGGGATATCACTTCAATGTCAACTCCAAAATGAAAGCCAGTTATGGTGATAGGCTTGCCCAAGACAGCTTGCTGTACATCTCTATTTCTTCAATTGTGAGTTGTCCTCTGATTCTCAGCAAATAGAAGGTATTTTGAGGAGATTTGTGAGGGAAACAATGGGATAGGGACAGCTGTGCTACCCATCTGGAGTGAGTTGATGATGCATAATGGAACTCACACAGTCACTCTCAGTTACAGCAAAACTATGTGCCAAGACCCCATACAAGGATACAAGGAAGTTTATTGTCACATGCATATAGTTACTGGATGTAAGAAATGCAGTGAAATTATGTCTGGTGTCAGCCTATTTGTGCATTAATGGGGAGGGGGGGTGAAAAGTGCAGTAGAAGAGGGGTTTAGTAGATTAAGTGGCAAGGGCTGCATACAAGGAGCACCCAAGAGCAACAGGAGGCAAGAGCAACAGGAGGCAAGAGGCAAGGAAAAACTCCCTTACTAAGGAAGAAACCTTGGGCAGATCCACGGCTCAAGGGGCTAACCAGAGGTGGGCAGTAACGAAGTACATTTACTTAAGTACTGTACTTAAGTACAGATTTTGAGTATTTGTACTTCACTTGAGTTAATTTTTAAAAAAATACTTTCACTTCACTACATCTGAATGACAAAAATCGTACTTTTAACTTCACTACATTTCTGTTAAGGCTTTCGTTACTTTTAACTTTCAATAAACTAGGTCTAGCCTATATCGAAACTCTGTCCCCCCCTCCCCTCTCTTCTAAAATATGATGGTTTGTTCGCAGGTGACAGCCTATCACTAATCAGGGTTGCATCACATCTGTGCGCTAGGCTATAAAACCAAGTTCAACGTCTAACCGTTCTCTATTCCTAAATCGACAGCAAGATGGAGGTAGACGGAGACGGAGATGAAGGCGGATGCCCTGTCGAGTACTCGCACCCATGGCCGTATCTCGACAAAATGTTTAAGTTTACTGAACGGATGAACGATTCCTATCGTTTTAAATGTGTGCTTTGTTTGCCGAAAGTAAACCACATCACTGCATACAAAAATTAAAATAAAATAAACATTTTATTTCTGTCAGTTGGGTTTCTTCATTCTGTAACATTCTATAATCCCTTATTCTGCAGCTTATACAAGCTAGTCAGGGGCATGCATTTAAGTGTTAAACCTTACACATGTAATTTCAAATTGTACTTTAATACTTAAGTATTTTTAAAATCAAGTACTTCAGTACTTTCACTTAAGTACAATTTTGAATATGCAACTTTTACTTGTATCGGAGTAACATTTGACCAGTAGTATCTGTACTTTGACTTAAGTACTGAAATTGAGTACTTCGCCCACCTCTGGGGCTAACCCAACTGCCAGGGGTCTTGGTGTGTGTGTTGGGGGGATGACAAGGGAGATGGGATAGTGTGCTGTGTATGTGGGGAGAGGGCAGTGTGCAATATATCATGAGACAATGTGCTGTGTATTGGGGGGGGGGGGGGGGCAGTGTGCTGTAAGTATGTTGGGGATGTGTGTTGGAGAAGCTTCCTTATGAAATAATGTGCTGTGTATGTAGGGGAGAGGGGGGGCAGTGTACTGCAAGTATGGTGAAGGGACTTACTATTTAGAAACTGCTAATACTGCAATTTGCATACTTCTAATACTGCTAATCATGCTATACTGCTATACAATATATGGAGGAGGCAGATTTGTTTGATTTTGAAACATACTTTGCTGCTAGGCCTCCAAAAATGATTGATTCTGTACAATAGCATATTTAAAAGGTCATGTTGCTTAGAATTCTACACATTCTGCAGAAAAACAACACCCACCATACAATATGGTGGAGGAGGTGTCATGAATTCTGACACAACTTTCTCAGGATTTGTTTTACTATTAATTACAGAACACACAACAATGATCTTTTCTGTAAAGCTCTGCATGTAAGGCATAACATATAAGAGAAACCCTGTCATAGAGCATTTCTGTCTAAAGTTATAGCATAACATTTGATTTTGTAGCTTATTTGGACCTATGTTTGTGTTTTCAATTTCAGCGTAATTGTTGCTAATGTCTGAATTATTTTCCAGAGATTTCCCCATAGCCATTATTTGAATTTAATTCCAATTGTTTACTGTGTATTGTGAGAGGTGGATCAAATGGTACACAAATATAGTTATGAAAGAGAAAAGTGGCTAAGTAGTCAAAAGAGAACCCTCTACAGCAGGTGTGTCAAACATAAGTCCCGGTGGTCAGATCAGGCCTGCCAGTAGGTGTCAAGGAAAAATGACAAAAAAGATATTCACATCCAGTTGTCTTCAACAATGTGTAAAAAGCAATATCTCTATGATATGATAAATCTAGCACTGCAAACCATCCATGGAAAGGAAGAGGCCAAAAACCTCACATGGAAGTAGGGTGTCATCAAATGACAATCTGATACCCATGCAGAAAAATTATAATGACCATGACAATGACGGTCCCCACGAGGTCTCATTCCAACAGATCGGGCCCACGGCCCAATATGAGTCTGGCAGCCCTGCTCTCCAGTATGCAACTATATGAACACATGCATGAACACATCATGACATATTTATAAATAATAAACAATTAACATGCTTCATGTGGGGGTACTCATCATTGGCTTTACATACCTTGCAAAGAAAGCATGGCTGCTGCTCCATTTTAGCACCAACATTTCCATAGGTGAATGTAATGTTCATAGGCCTAGAAAGGAAGCACAAATGTACAGAAAACTACTTATACGTATGCAATCTAATTCTATTCAATCTAACTCTACACCCTGGCTGCATTTAAAAATCTAATCCGTATGGGGTAGGGGATACAGAGCTTTCAGTGATTCCAACCCAAAGCCAAAGCAGTGAAAATCATGTTCCATCCTGCATATAACCTTAATCTGTCAGACTCTAGCTTCAATCTTAGCCCTGGCCTCAGCACACAAGCAATCTCAGGGTGAGTCACATGTGAATCCTGGCCTATTTGTTCACATATTGTCTGGGGTGAACACATGGAGAGCTAAGAGCAGGCAGACAGCCATGAGAGCCGGGGAGATGTATTGCACAGGTTAACAAGGGGGAGTGAGGGCCAAAAGCCTCAGCGCAGCAATGTCGGATCAATTATCCTCACCAGTCAACAGTCAAGGCAAGACACATAGTCACAGAATTAAAACAGAAATAGCCAGCCAAACAGAAAAAAAAACCTACATGCACGAAACTTGGTGGGCATGTAGCCCCACAAGGATAGCATGGAACCATTGTTTTTCATTTTGATCTGTAGCCCCCCCGCTGGACTGGACCCCCCGAAAGGGTAGGGCGGACACAGTTTTCTGTGAATATCTCAAGAACCATAGGGTTTAGGAGGACCACCTTTTTTTTGTATGTTGATCTTAAGGGGCCATGTCAACCCATTCCATAACCACTCATTTCATGTACTGTATAGCGCCACCTAGGTAAAAACGAAAAAGTAAAAAATTAGGTGTTTTAATCACAATATCTCTGGCTGACATGGTCAAAACTGCACGAAATTGAAAGTGTAAGATCATTATGACACCCTCTGAATGCATGCCAAGTTTCATGGACTTTCAGTTCATGTGGGGCCATACAATAAATTAATTTATGTGTACATTTAGTGACCGTACACAACCTGAGTTTTCTGTGAATATCTTGAGAACCGTAGGGCCTAGGATGACCAATTTTTTGCGTATGTTTGCCTCCAGGGGTCATGTTAACCCATTCCATATGAACACATGTGCATAAACAGATATTCACACACACACACATACATTCACAGTAATCATACGTATGACACATACACACACAGTAGACATACTGTATGTACGCATGCATGCCCAGGCACACCCACAAGCACATGCACGCACACACACACACACACACACACAGACACACACACATACACGCACACATGCACACAATTCAAGAATTTCTCAGAATTATGAACAGGCAAGATGGGGGTGGGGTTGTATAAAATGTATTTTACATGTGAAATCTATGAACTAATCATGTTTAGGTACTTGTTGTCTAGCAGATACCAGTGAGAATTGAATGTGCATAATGCAATTCAGTGAGACAGTTAGAATCATATATGCCTTTCAGCGTGAACTTTTGTGGAAAAAATGTGCTGGACTGGGCGGCGGTCATATTTTGTACCGCTCTGCGGTACATCTAGTTAAATTAGCTTTAGTCAGACTACTACTCCCTAATATGTGGCCACTATTTTTTTTTTTTATTCAATCATACATACACCTGTTATCACATTTTTGTGCTGTCTTATTGATAAATGATGGTATTTTTGTTGATGTGTGTTGTGTGTTTAAGCAATAAGCCCAGTGAAGCCATGGTGTAAAGTTATCTTAGGACAGCTACCACAGTTCTGCTGAACAATGCCGCTCAGCTATTCACCTGATAAGAGCAGTTACTGGACTGGAATGGATCGATACTGTAGGTCATGTCATCTGTTAGTCAGTCGGAAATGATTGTTTAACATCATATACATTTTTTATCATTGCTGCCTCTGTAACTTCCGTGGGTTAAATATTGCACGACACCAGTTGGAAATTACGCATGTCTCTTCGCTTCGGAATCTCATCTTCCTTTACCTCTGACATAATTGCTTGCTGATATTTTGAGAGTTGTGCTGCATTGTGAAGATAAAAGCATTAAATGTCATCTTGTTCTTCTTCTACTGCATATTCACTCACAGAACCACAAATCTAAAAAGCTTATGCTTGAAGGTCATTGCTCCATCAAAGACATTTCCTCAGGGCAGATGTGATCCTTTGTTTTGTTCTGATTCAAAGGAAGCATCAAAGATGTAGGTGAAACTGAAATACTGACTCATATTGTGTAATGTATGTCCTGTGGTTAACTTTGCATACAGTAGGCGTAACTTGCATACCACACAAATGGAAGAGGCTAAAGAAACCGAAACCATTGTTAATGAATTGGCAGAGATCATTGCTCTTTGCATCCAACACTGATTGGGGGGGGGGGGTTGTGGGAGTTAGCTGTTTGCTGATCAAGTGATTGATTGTAAAGTATGCTGACTGGTAGTCAGCTGTTTGCATATATTCTAGATGTTAAGTGTTACTGTAAGTGTAATCCTGCATAAATGGACCATGACTTTTATTTATCAATGTTTCTATACAGTAATTGCATAATGGGTATTCCTCAGCAGGTAGCTGCGGCAGGTAGATCAGGCTGCTAATGTTGGGAGCAGGACAAGTTTGATCTGACTGAAGTGTGACTAAAGATACAGTAGATACATGGCATTAATGCAAGAATTTTATTGTTATCTCACAGGAGGAATATCACTTTTAGGTGAACAGGAAGGACCATGTTAGAACACTTGCCTAAAGTTGAAAACATTATCTATTGCGTCATGTTGCTTTAAAAATGTATGGCCTAAAATTTACTACATAGCATTGCATCATCAATGTGAGTAAATGTTTAAAACATTTTCATTATTTTCAGTGTAGGCTACACAGTCAATAAAGAGAGATGGAAAGGGAGTTGATGTATAGTCATTCCATTCAGTGGTGATTCACTTTTACTTCTGCATTCTGAATCATCTGCTATGGTGTTGCCATGTTACGTAATAGACCAGCTAGCACTGAGTTTCTGTGTCAAAGACAACAGATGACATGCCTCGCAAAGGAGTTGTACTCAAAACAATAACTAGGCTGACTCTTTTTGCTTTTGATGTTGCAGTGGCAGGGGTCTTTAAAAGTCTTTAGACTCTCATGATGGCATGCTGATGTAATGTTGACTGCCCTTTCTGTTATTCCTACTGTACAACTAAGCACTGTTCCTTTAATGGCCCTCTGTGTTGATGGATTGGCATGTACAGTATGAGACAACATAAAAGCACACTGATAAAGTCTTACCTTGTAATGGTTCACAAGAAACAATGATTGTCGCTTTAACGAGGTCATCATTATCAGAAGGAGAGGACCTATGTCATGTTTCACTGAGTTTGTTAATTAGGGTGGTAAAATTGCTTGTGATGAGTAAGATTGAACTAAAGGCGATTGGCAAACATACACCATGTTACTGCAAATCTATTTTGCGCTCATTTTAATTAATGACAGATAACAAGGTATCTAGAACAGAGCACCATACATGCTACCCTGGGGCATTCTTGTTTGACCATGCTTGTTTTTCATTGTGCTTGTTTTTATTCCTGGTATGTTTCAGACCTACTTGCTTGCCCTTTCACTTTGAGATTTTTATTATTTTTAAGGTAAGGGAGGGCCCACCTCTCTGTGGAGTGGAGTAAATGTTCTGGCTCAGTTTTGTTCTTGTGATGCTCTTTTTTTTTATGTTTTGTACTTGTTCACCTGGAATCACAAAAGAAGAGAATATCAGACCTGCAGGCAAGGTGCCAGTCGTATCTTTGGATGTGGTATCTGGATTTTTTCCCCCAAGGCTATAGAAAGGAGCTCTGAGTAAATGTTCTCTGTTGAACATGATTTCCCTCCGTTCATCAGGTGCCACACACAGACACACACACACACATCAGGTGTGTGTGTGTGTGTGTGAGTGTGTCTGTGTGTGTGTGTCTGTGTGTGTGTGTGTGTGTGTTTCATTGTGTGTGTCTATGTGTGTGTGTGTGTGTGTGTGTGTGTGTGTGTGTGTGTGTGTGTGTGTGTGTGTTTCATTGTGTCTGTCTATGTGTGTGTGTGTGTGTGTGTGTGTGTGTGTGTGTGTGTGTGTGTGTATGTGTTTCAGTGGGTGGGTGTGTGTTTCATGGAAAGGATAAAGGCAGAGACAGGGGCTGGGCCACTGCGGCATGTGGCACAGGGGATCTCCCACTAGTCTGCATGGCAATGAATCCTAATTTACCCCACTGATCAATATAAGCGCATACAGATTCACAGACTTGAGAGGAGCAGTCGGACAATCCATGGGGGGTTGAGCCTGTTCTGCGTTTAGCATACTGATATAATCTACACTGCCCCCGCAAAGCCTGTCGCCCCAAACAGGAGAGACCTCGCTGCATGAACAATGAGTCTGGCCTAATGTCTGACATGCAGTAGATAGGGGACTGGAGGAAATATCTGAACTGTATTGAGAACAAGTATCAGAACTCACTATTTAATCTAATAGTTGTAACAGATGGAACAATGATGAGAAGAAGAGTATGTGTGTCTGTGTGTGTGTGTGTGAGAGAGAGAGAGTTATTTCTCAAAAAGGACAGGTGCTTTTAATGATCATTTATGACAACTGCCACACTGGCATCATGTTTCAAAGCTGGGCATGAAAAAAAGGGAAAATCCACACAAACCCATGGCAAATATTCTGTTTTTTTATGTAAGTTCAGAGGCAGACAGGTGTCCTGGAATCAGTTCCATATAGCCTCTAGAGTAGCGTTCAGCCCATTTGGCCCACACACTGCAGATTTGCCTTGAAACCCCTTTTGTAGCTAACATGGCATCATCAATATGAGACTTTGCTTGACGTGTACAGAAGCCAAAAATCATTTTTCACATTTCAATATGACTTCATGAACCAGAGATGTAATGAAATGTAGCGAAGGGCAGCTTCTGACAATCAATACAAATGTGGTCTTATTAGTCAGTAACACACTGTTTCCTAGGAAAAGCACCAAATGCACATAATGAGATTAAAACAACGTAAGTGACTGTGACAGACAGGGTGGCATTGCAGCTGAAGTTAACACAGCCTGTTATCTACACTGCCCTACAAAGCCAAAGTGCAGTAACTGCATTTTTTGTGAAACTCACTTTTTTACACCAATATGAAATGCCATATCTTCCGATCAATCTATCAAAATCTCATTAATCTACTGAAACATTTCCTGAAGATATAGGGACTTTCATTTTACAGTTTCTGCTAAAATACAGTGTGAGAGACAAACAACAATTGCTCTTGGGTGCTCTTTGTTGGTGCCCCCCTCCCCAATCCCAATCCTCCCCCACCTTTCTTATGCAGCCCTTGCCACTTAATCTACTAAACCCTAGCCTGGCGGGGCCATCCTATATCATTGAGATGTAGAGTCTGGCATCGAATCATTCACCTCGCTTAATCCAAGGGGCGGGCAGAGAATTGTCTTTCAAACTGCCTAGGCATGCAATAGGCCAGCGCTACGACCAGCGATACCCCCCCCCCCCCCCCCGCCATAAATGCACAAATAGGCTGACACCAGACATAATTTCACTGCATTTCTCACTTCCAGTAACTATATGCATGTGACAATAAACTTCCTTGTATCCTTGTATCCTTGTTTTTCTCAGTTTGGAATTTTCGTAGATACTGCTCTTTGCCTTTGTAGGGCAGTACAGTATGTCTATATTTTACCATGTATATTTTTCACAATAAATTGACAGCAATAGCAGCAATGTTAAAGTAGATCAGTGTGAATGTATTCTTGTTACAGGCTGTTTCGGTGTGTCTTGCCTGCAAGAACCTAGACAAATGTGCAAACACATTTGAATTTGCTCTGCAGATTCATCTGGCAAGTCTTCAATTTACAATGATTTCAAAAACAATCTCTGAAAACCCAAGAACTAATCACAATCACTTATCTGGGATGGGGATGGCTTTATAGGATGACAAACAGTGAAGCAGGGAGCACTGTTGAACACAACCGATGGCTGTGCTGATGCCGTCAGTATTAAACTGTACTAAACTTGTGTATTTATTCAAAGTAAACAACTGCATTTAAAACTTTTGTTTACAAGATAGATGTGTTTGCTGTACATCCAAGGATTCGATAAGAGTTTAATGTACCAATTTAAGTAACTGCAGGTTGTGCCCTTTAGAGATTAAATGAATGAGGCATTCCCAGATCAATCGGTCCCCAGACAAATTGGTCTTGTCTTTAGCCAGGCTAGTTTAGGCCTATTTTGGGAAAAAAGTAAGAGTCCTCTCCTGAATAAATGTCAGTCTTACAAAGAGCTTTCTGAGTGAACAGACAGAGCTGCATAACACAAAAATAGGATAACTTTGCCGCAGGTCACGATAGATCAATGTGTTCTAGATCTAAGGTCCACTGACAGTGCAATTTCTTTTTCAGATCAAATGTTCCTTTCCATTAGGTTTGACCCGTTTTTTCCTGTGGAATAAATGAAGTCAGATTCTCTGATTAACTTTTAGCTCGTATCCAAGTCCCAATTTTAATTACTTTGAGCATGTGCTCAGACTGTGGCTCAATTAGATTTCATGTATTAATAATTAAATTCCACGAAAGATTTTGCAGATGGAGAAATGAGACCGTCATCATACCCAGTTATCTGTCTCATTTCTAATTGCTAATTATGTGCCCCGCTAGTCCTAACGATGATGGGTAGAAGTGCAGAAATCAGGCTTATATTCAGATGGTAAAATCATATTTCTAGAGAAGATGTGTGTCAGCAGATCTGGGACCGGGTTTATTTAACCAGAAACAGTTAGTGCTTTAATGGTGAAGGAACAAAAGCCTACTGATTTTAGCCTCAATAAAAATTATGTAGTATCCATTGATTCCTCTGCGTTAAACTTTACATAATGAGTGCCAGTAACAGTTGTCCTTGCAGTAAATCACCTAATACAGAAATATAGTATGATTGCCAGGGCTCATATAAGTGATAATGATTTAATCTGTCATAAGTTAACCCAGTTTTATGACAATGTTAGATTGTATTACATATCCCTTTTGGCTTTTTCTTATTTTTGGATTAATTGATTAGAGTTACGGATCACATGTTTTACAGGGAGTGACATTTACTGTTATTTAAATTTACCTCAGTTCTGCTTTACAAATGGAGTGAGATTAATGTACAAGCCATCTGCAAATGGAGGAGAGCTGTGACGATATTGATTGCAGGTGCTATTTTAGTGAAATTCTATTTTGTTGTTTTGTCGTTTGTTGTTAAAGAAATGTTTTGTCATCTCCAATTCAGCAATCAGCTTGAAGATGCAGGATTTTATCATTCAAGGGTAAAATGACTCTTTTTTGAAACAGTAAATTATTTATTGTGTTTAAGTAGAACAATGGGCTGGCAGAGATGTATATTGTCCATGTGTATGACCTCCCTGTGGGGTGGTCCACTTTTAGAATCTACTCCATCTTTACACACCTAACCACAGGGGTGGCGAGGGGGATGGGGAGAGGGGTTGGCATTGAGGGGTTGTTCTGTTCATCTGGGTTAACAAATGACTAATTGAGTGAATGTTCCCACTGCATGTGTTGTTAAATATCATATTTCCCACACACAGCAGCACTGATAACACAGTCACTGGGCCAGTTGTCCTGCTTCAGTCTACCTTGCTCAAACTCACACGCATACTTGAATTCCCATAACCCTGGACTTCCCTATGGGAGAAGGCTAGTGAGCATCTCTTAGGTCCTGCTCCTGATTCAATCTCCAAGATGGATCAGCATTAGTGGGTTCAATCTGTCTCTCCAATCCCAGGGAAAACAAGGCTTATCTGCCTCTGACAGACTTCTGCTCAGGGGCCAGAAAGAGGAGGTGGCAACCTAAACAGCAGGCAATGATATTAACATGTTTGTGTCAGGTTGCTACCACAGCAGGTGCTGCAAGAAAACTGCTGGGAGCATACAGACTCTGCCACATGTCTGTATTCATACCTTTTCTCTACATGCTCATATGTAGTGTGTGTAGGGGCGGCAGAGATAATGTGGATTGGAGGAACGCAGTGGCCATCAACAAAATGCAATGCCATGTTTTATTTGTGTTTATATTAAACACATTCAAAACAGGGTGATGCTCCTAATAATACATAAATAAATCAGTCATTTAGACATTTGAATCACATCCCTCAGGAGATACCCAGGCAGAGCAGATCTGTAGACAAAGTTCACTGGTACAGACTGCCCCCTTGTGTCTTAGAGGAGCAAACACACACCATGGGCACTATGAGCAATCACACAGCACAATTTACCAAAGGCCATTCAAAAATGGACAAATAGTCAGAGAAAGAGACGAGAGCATTTGGTGTCCCTGAACTTGTTACTGTGGCTGTGTCCCGGGTGGACCCTCCTTGTGTGAGAAGAGTAGTGCCTTAAGTAGTGCCTCTCAGCAGGCCCCTCACAGGGGGAATGGGACTCTGCAACTGTCAATTTCATGGCTCACAGCTTTTTAATTATTAGTACAGCGACTGAGAAGTCAAACAAGATCAGAAGTGTAAAGGGGAGTTAGGGAATGAATACAGTGAATAAGAGAGTGAGTGGGTGGAGGGGTAAGCGTGTTCATTTGGTGTACAGATTCTGATGAAAGAGTCAAATATATCTAATCTCATCTAAATAGAGCATACCTCTTTCAGATAATCTCTTAAATAAACATAAATATCTCTAAATAAAATAATATGCATCATATGTGTATGTCAAAGGTTGCTTGTCATGTATTCAGCATTCCATACTATGCAGTGAAATGTGAAAGTGAAATCAGTTTTAAGAGTATATGTATGTTTGGGCTGTCATTATCACTATTCTCATCATATCCAAATGCACTCTGTGACATAATTGCCAAGAATCACCAGAATTGCCAAAATGCACAAACTCATCGCATCTCAATTTTACAGCATGGGGCTCTTTAACAAGCACCTTAATATGTTATGTTAGTGTGGCGGCGAAGAGGAGAATGCACACCCACAGGGGTTCTGGCCAGAAGGTTATCAAATTAAAAGTAGCTGCACACTCTGATATCTTTATATGATGTTTTCTAAACAAAGTTCGGGTAGGAGCCCTTAGGGATGATTGACAGCAATTAACTCACCTGTCTTCCGCCGCCAGGGTATTTAAGCCGGCCTCCTTATCCATACATCACATGCCGCGGCGCTCGCAAAATTATCCCTCCTCCTCCCCTTACTCCTCCATTTCACTGATAGCCCAGTTACGCATCCTCCTATCACGATCTCCGCTTCAGGCATTCCATGACCACGGCCAGCTACCATGCCAAACACGCGCTTAGCTTATACACTCATATAGCAATCATGCCGACGGGCGAACTAGTGAAATATTTATTAAAGACCAGTGTTAGAAATCATCAGTGAACTCAGAAGGTCATTTTTGAACACAGAAGGTATTCTAACTGAATGACTCATGCAAATGTTTAATGCATTTTAAAATATTTATATGCCAACGCTATGATTGACAATACTGCCATGGCACAAGTCACAGTTAAAAACTTCATAAAAAACATCCAACATTATTTAAAATCATGGGTTTACTTTTGTAAAATGCCTACATTAAATGCTTGATGCTAGTTCTAGTGTAGTGACAACGAGATCTATTTGTTGGGCACTTTGTGAGTGTATGGTTACAGATCACTCTAAGTAATGAGTAAGCATACAATCTCATTTTGGTTGTTTGAGGGTGGTCTCCCCAGGTGCAGGAAACTGAATCCTGTAACACAATCACACCACTAAGAAGAGAAGATCCACATTGAGGACAAGCCAAGGCACAAAAACAATTGTAGGGAGAGGAGTTTCCCATTGTTTTCACATAGCTGTCTATATGTGCACTCCAGTCAGAAGGGTGCTTTTGCGTATGTATCCCATGCTGTGTATGACTTTTGGTCTCTTAGTTGTCTCACTCATAGTGTGCTTACATTTCTTCTTTTGCCTGTTTTTGCTTTAATTTTTACACTGGGGTATATTTTGAAAGAGAATACAAAAGCAAATTTGGTTAGAGTGCTCTAAGTGTGAGTAAGCAGTGGTGCAATTTAGGTTTGTCTTTCATTTTGTACTTATCATTTGTACCACTAGGGGGAAGTAATACCCTATTGTCTTTTTTCTACTGCCAAATATCCTATGATGATCCTATGATCCTAAAATGGTGAATGTCATAATAATACTGAGATTAACAGCCGGGCTGCACCTGGCGTGCAGCTAAAGTGTTCCATTTGCAGAGTGTTTGCTGCAACAATTAGCTACCATTATATTTGTATGTGACCTTTATTTAATCAGGGGAAAAGAACACAATGAGATCGTTATCTCTTTTTAAAGTGGGCCCTGTCCAAGTAGGCAGCACACAGAAAGACAAAAGCCAATATTGACCAAAGGCAGCAATGACATTAAAGACATGCAAAAATAAAACTGAAACAATACCACATTTAGAAAGAAGAACAAACAGATTAAATAATCAAACTGATTAAGCAATGCCTTAAACTCTATTAATGATCCATAATCAATGGAACCAGATATAACCAGACATAAAACAAATAAATCTAAAACTATTCTTACAGAATGCTTCAGTTGCACATGGTGTAGTCTGGCCTGGCTATAAGACTGCAATCCCATCATATTTCTTCTATTTCTTTCATATCATGGCCAGTGTGTGTGATAGATTAATTGTCCTCTTGAATGTTTTTTACAAAATGTTGCAACTAACACTAATATTAAAGTAGTCATGCATGCCCAGTAATTCCATGTGATCTGCACCATTTTAAACAGCTGCGTTGCGGTGTGGCTGGGAGTGACCCTTGAGTTACCCTCTGTGTTGGTAATCTCTCACAGATAATCTGTTTGTGTTGGCACATGATCTGTGTCATTCCATAAACATTTTCACTCAAAACAGGACTTATTGTGTGATGTCTTTCTTTATCTGTGTTTGACCCTGGTCCAATGATTTGAGTTTAAACCCTGCCCTGTCGGATTGTGATATTGTTTGCATCCTTTCAAATCCTTCAACTGAGCAAAGTTCCCAACGTGCCATACAGCATCGGCATGACATACAGCTTGGCACACTGGTCAGAGTGGTATAATGTACCTGGCTTTCTCAAATAGTCAGTCTAGCCTATAGTGGACCCTCACTCGCCAAAGTATTTATTAGTCTGTCATTCTTATTGATCGTTCTTTTCAAAGTTAGACATTAATTAATAATGATAATATCGACTCAATATCAAACGTCTCCGGTCAATGAACTTCCACATTGTCATGCTGAATAGAAAAAAAATCCTGCCACTTATGGACAGTATGAACATTTGACAAGCTCTCTTGTCATCTAGTCCACTGAAATCACTTGAAATTAAATTACATTTATAATCAAGAATCTATTATGGACTGAGTGGGTGTCCAGAGTGATGCTAATCAAAAGGTGGACAGAAGCAATAACAGATGTGTGGAAATGTCAAAAAACTAATCTTTGGAGTTAATGTTTCATTAGTTATTTTCATTATGATGGAATGTTCGAACTCAGAGACTTTCATCCCGCCTGACGCCTGTCCAGACACTAAGCATTGACCACATAGATGCAGGGTTCCTACACATTTTCCATTTCAAAATTCCATACTTTTTCCATACTCAAATTTTCAAACTTCTCGGTAGATTTTTCTGACCATATTCTAGACATTGTCAATGGAGCGTTCTATTAGCATTTGAAGAGCTGTATAATAATGTTTATTATTAACTTGTTAGCCCTCAGAAAACACTGCATTGTTGGATACTTTTCGTTGGGGAAGAGCTGTGTTGGAAGGTGCACTCACATTTTTAGTTCTTTGTAGATACAGCATAGCCTACATATGTTGGAGACTAGCACACTGCTGGCAGAGGCCTCACCGTAAACAGTATTATTTGTTTGCAATAACAGTTTATCAGATAATGCAGTATCCATGTCTTGGTAACTTTTACAAAATCAAAAAAGTCTACCATTTTTTTAGCCGAAAATAGCAAAGCTACGCAAACATACCAGTGCACAATGGTATAGGGCACGTGCATTTGGTTTTAGTACCAGAGTCCCCTTGTGGGAGAGATTTTTTTCTGAGGACCCCCATTCAATTGTATCTTGATGAGGACTGACAGTTAAGCTACACAATACTTAGTTCCTACTCAATAGGAATGGTTCGTTATGACCTGAGTGAAGTGATTAGTACTATAGATGCAATAGTCTGGAAACACAAATATTTCTCTATACCCTTGTTTCTTTTTTCCATACTTATCCAGACCTGGAAATTACTAAAGTCAAATTCCATACTTTTCCAGGTTTTCCATACTGCGTAGGAACCCTGTAGATGGCTATGTATTAGGCACTGGAGACAAATGTGGAAGAGCACCAGTGGTGGACGAAGTACACAAATCCTGTACTTGAGTGAAAGTAGAGATACACATGGTCAAATGTGTAAAAGTTCTCGTTTTAACATAGCCTATAACATAGGCTAGGCAACACTATTATTTAAAGCCTAGCTCACTTAATAGAAAATACACATTTGTGCAGTCTTTTTTCCAAAAGGAACTTCAGCTGTACTTCAGCTGTCACAAAATGTAGTCGAGTAAAAAGTAAGATATTTGGCCTAGAAATGTACTGGAGTAAAAGTAAAAAGTTTAACAAAATTGAAATATTCAAGTAAAGTACAGATACATAAAAAACTTAAGACTTAAGTACAGTAATTGAGTAAATGTACTCAAGTAATGTCCGCCACTGAAGAGCACCCACTGGGCTCTGAATGCTCTTTCACTTTAACCAGAGAGAGCTTCATACCATCTTGACAAGCAACACTGAGCAGAGGTCATAAGTTGCATATGGGGCCAAACTCTGTTGAGATCTCCCAGACCAGTCACACACACACAGTTACAGTCAGCCAGACTGAGAGCCACACTGTTTACCAAAGGGAGACTTCCTCATAGACTGGGAGAAAGGGACCAAGGGCCACTTAGGTGTGGTGAGTCCTCACGTAGCCCCCACCTGGTGCTGTGCCAGATCTTTAGGAGTTGTTGTGCCTGTTGTGTCGTCCATTTGAGGCCTATATCTCCACAGGATGCTGAGGGTATGACATTGCCACACCTACTTCTGGCCTTTCAAAAGTGAGACAATGGGTCTGCTGGTATCACACACTTGCTCATCACAAAATCAATGTGTGCTCAAGTGTTAGATTCTTCCTGTATAAATACCTGGAAGGCACATAGATTGCAATTTGATAGATTACAGAAAGTGCATGTGCTTTTTTTTGGCAAGAAAATGCTGAATTTAATTCGTTTCTGTAAACAGCACTGGTTAAATACAATTTCTGGGTATACTGGTGTTCAGTTTTTTCTTTAAGGAGTTGCACTCTTTAAAATACAACTAATTACAATGGCATCTGTGGCGTTTTTCACTTTAGAAATTATGCCTTGCCACATGAGTGCAATGAACGTCAGTAAACTTTGGTTTTATTGGTTTCGGAATGAAAGGCACCAGGGACCCTGCCCTGGGACTACTCTAGCATGTTTATTGCAACAAAATCTTTCTTAAAAGTGCCTCAGCATCACGGTTCTGAAGCTTCTGAAGGCCAGCCACCCTGCTGGCATATCTTATCAGGAAAGCACCCCTCTCCTGAGATTATGCAATATCACTGCGGGGTTATTACACTAGATTTTCTCAAGATGTGTCCTTTCATTTTTCTTCTTTGATAGAGATGTCTGAATGCTTTTTAATGTTGAGTTATGTGTAGTTTTGTGGTTATATAAAATGGGATATTTTTGTTCTTTTAACTTCTTCTTGTTCCATTCTGTTTGAGATGAAAAAAAAAACAATTTAAAAAGAATCACTGCATCATGCCTGCTGTTCCCACATAGAGTTCTACTACATGTGTGTTTTAGCTCATGCATGGATCCAAAAGCCCTGATTGCTGAGTCCTTCGGGACCCAATTGAGATAAGCACACTTTCAACATGCAGGAAAACACACACACAAATTCAGGGTCAAGGAAAGGTTGAGTCCAGAATCACAGCTAATTATTTCCATGCCCAAATGACCTTTCAGATTACTCTGAAATTGTACAGAATTGCCTTGAATTGTCCTCTAGTTTAAGGCCATGTAAGAGCAAATTATAGAGATAAAGAGGTAATATTATTATTAGGATAATGAATAGCATACAAGTAAAAGTAGTGAATACATATGTTTAAGCAGAGTTTCTGCTTCTTGTGAATTGAACCTACGTATAAGGACTTGACTGATTGACACTGAACAATGTGCTCTATAAAGGTCCATATCACTGCTTATGGGTGTATGTGGTGACACTCTAAGCCTGTTTATGGAACCATTCTTGTTCACCAAAGCCGGAGATACCATCTCTCCTTTTCACAATATCATCCATTTGGTGGCTTACATAACGCCGGATCTCTCAATTCCACTCGGGTATGCTGTGGTCTAATGTGATCTGTGGTATCTCAGGGAGAGGAGTGGGAGGGAACCTCAAAGAGTGGAAACATGCAACATAAACAAAGTTGCCTGTCACTGGAAGGTATTTTTAACACTAGTTTCTCTACTGAGTATAGGCCTTACAAATGTAGGCCTCTAAAGAAGCCTAGCCCGGGACACCAGGTAGGGATGTTGTTTTGCAACCATGTTGGCAGGGTGTAGCTTTTGATTTCAAGACAGTCAGTCACTATAATAATGTTTAGAATTTCACAATCTGTTAATTTTCCCCATGTCATCAGATGCATTACGGAAGCTTGTGTAATTTCCCCCATGATATTAGCCCCTGCCTCTGTAAAATTAATTAAGCAATCAATTAGTGCATGTGCACAGCCGCATATGTTGATCTGCTCAGTTTGCTAACCAAGCAGGATGGGTACGCTTCTATCACCAGCAGGATGGAAAGTGCTGAGTACAGGCATTTGTGGAATACACCGTGGGGTCTATACAGTGTTTTTTATGATTTTTGACAGGCAAAAATGCAGCAAGACGAGCTAAAAACGCTCTAACCCCACAGTATTTTTTTCATATTCTCCTCACATATGACTCCACTACATATGCAGTGCCATACAGCATCACCTGGATTTTACATTGGTAATCTTGCTTAATGAACCCAAATTTCCTTTAAAATGTTGTTCCTGCACAGATGTTCAGTAGCCCTCCTGGTCATAGACGCGTCATATGTGCATCTCTGTAAAGACACCTGACAGTGAGATTCTCATTCAGAGGAAAATGTGAACTTCATGAGTGCATGATGAATGCACTGGAATTCATGTCTGTCCTCAACAGCACAGAGTGTAGTGCAGTCCTCGCACTCACTGCTGCTGTGGCCAGAGTGCAAAACGCGTGTGACAGAGCAGAAGA
Organism: Alosa pseudoharengus; assembly: GCF_046254945.1. Taxonomy (NCBI): domain Eukaryota; kingdom Metazoa; phylum Chordata; class Actinopteri; order Clupeiformes; family Clupeidae; genus Alosa; species Alosa pseudoharengus. The sequence continues at coordinate 4,014,715 of NW_027468663.1, forward strand.
GTCTTCCCACCACATGTCACTGCAGTCAGATCACAGCCACTGCCCGCAGCAAGCCCCTTTCCACATCTCATGCTGAGCTCAGCTTATTGGACATGACACATGGGCGTTTGCACCGATGCTTTAGAGTGTATGAATCTGTTCATGTTGATATGCATGCATGACTGTGTGTATGGGAGGGTTCATGTGTGCATGTGCGTGTGCAGTGGAACCCTATGTTCTTGAGTGACTGTAATTATTTCTTGTGTGCATCTTTTTCTCAGGTACCTCCATCCTTATATGAAAACAACCTTGTGATGACTGTATTTTTTCTTTAAAAAAAACATAGAATCGTGTTGTCCTGGAGAAAACCCCAGCGGCAGGTCTGAGATTTGGGTGCTCATCTGTTGCTAGGTTACAGCAACACCCAGGAGTGCATTCTTCCACCTCAGTGCCCTTCACAGATTACAGAATTATGAACACGGCGGTCTTCTCAACAGATGATAACAGCTTATATCTCTTTACTTCGCCATTGCTTTTTTATTGTCATCCTCTTTCCATTTTCTTTCTGTCTCTCTATCTCTGATTTTCTCATGTATGTTCCAAGCGCCTATTGTCTGTTCATGTGGACTACACACCATGCTACTACTAGCACCATACAGTGGGGTTATAGAGACAGTGAGAGACAGGTGGGGTTATAGAGACAGTCAGAGACAGCACTTGTGTGAGAACAAAATACCATTATTCCTAATAAAAAGAATTTCCACCATTCTATGATTTCCTGAAATACAAAGATCTCATCTTGCATTCAGCTCTGAAACGTCTTGCCTTTAGAGAGGCATACAAAAGTCTTGCCTTTAGATAGGCATACATATCCCATTTCTATATGAGTAGCACCTTGTGATGACATTCAGGCCATTATTAAAATATGCATATAGACAGACTGTAATCCAGGTCACCTCTCGCCACGGCAGTATGGTGCATCCATATGCCTTAATGTATGCCAAAAGGGCCTCCTTACGTGTACGTCTTGAGGCAGGGCCATCAAAATGAGCTGAGAACATGTGCTGTAGCGTAATGAATTGTTAGAGAGGAACACAGAGCTTCTCTGCATGCAATGTTGGATATGAGATATGAGAACATGAAGGATGCGAGGAAACAAGAATGCAACTTCAACTTTTTGTTGTTCTTTAAAAAAAAAAATGTCAGGCTCCCAGAGAGTGTAAAACAATGACCCCATTATGGTAAGCCTCCTGGCTTAATACAGTATTCTATTTCCAGTGTCAGAGGATGAACATGCAGTTGCCATGGTAACCATCTCCACTGGGCCATGTAGAAGGAAAGGAGTGGAAGAGAGAAAGAGAAATGAAAAATAAATAAAAGCAAAAGTGGAGAAGAAGGAAAGCAGGTCTTTGCAATAGCTCTCCTGGCAAAGGCTACCATGCTTTGTGTGTGTGTGTGTGTGTGTGTGTGTGTGTGTGTGTGCGTGTGTGTGCGCGCGCACGCGTATGTGTGTATGGGTGTGTGTGAGGGAGAGGTGTTAATGTAAATGTGTGGGTGAGGTATGTGCATTCTTGCTAAAGCTGTTTGCTTCCCACAGTCAAGGATCCCACATGACATTTGTTTACATAATTTATGCACATTCATGAAAATTCGATAAAACAAAATTCTAGTGTGTGTGTTTCATTCAGATGAATCACACAAATTGAAAGATGGAGGTATCTTTATTTCTCAAAGAGAGAAATATCAGTGACAGTCTATAAAAAAACAAACTTTACGTAACGTAACATGAAGGCTCATGCAAAGAGAAAGAGTGTGATATTAACAAACCGACATTGTAAGAAATTAACAAAAGCAACATTTAATTTAACTACACTTAAAGCTTATATTAATTTGCACAGAGAGAAGGGATAATTACTCTCTAACTACTTACAGATTCCAGCTCGTTCCTTCCCTTTCCTTGCCTTAGTGCTTTTTTTTAGCGTGTTTTCCCTGTGTCATCCCACTTCATTACATGACTCTACTTATGGACTTGTTTGTATTTTTAATGTGTGGATTACCTGAGTTAATACTAATGTCTGGTGAAAATGTTGTGCCCCCCGTATTCGACTTTTCAAGGGCTCTCTCCTCCATTGGGGTCCTAGTACTTCCCACTTTTCCCCCCAGTCCGATGCCCTTGAATTTGCTGAACCTTCAGGTCGTTTCCAAATATTAAAATAACTCTCTGCAACTCAACATTGGCCTGCCTTCCTCAGCTGCCTGTGAGCAGCTTTTCAGTTGAGCTGGATTAATGTTCACTGCAAAGCGACCAAGGAGGAGTGCAACTAACTTTGAAAATCAACTACTGCTCAAACTTAAAAGAGAACTTAAATGACACATAGATCTCCATTTCTCAACGCCACCGACAGGGACGTGCACAGGAATTTTGAGGGGCAGTTGCTCTGACCTGAAAAAGCCCCCCCTCCCAAAAAAAAAAAAAAAAAAACTCACGGGCTATATGCAGGATTGAGAATAACAGCGTCTTTTTTAAAATATATACACAAAGAAGTAAAACACTGAAATACAGCACTCAATCACCTTAACTTATCATTATTATTTTCATGCCCACTAGTGGTATTTATGTTCTGCTCAGGCAAGATCTTTGAAATGACCTTTAAAATAGCCTATGTTTTTTTAGATTACAATTAGCCTATTAGCATGCAGCTCTTTAATCCTGTACTTTCTAGCATGGTCCTCTCATCTCATCTCGTGATCATCACTTAGGCCTTACTGTCCTCTGTGCCTCCTCCTGGTCCACATTTTCCTCACATACAGTAGTCTGGAGGCTTATGACTGCTCCTCATCTTAAATTTTATGTAATTATGAAACATTGCCATTAGTAGGCTAGGCTAAAATATGAGTCTGATTAATTAATCAATTCGTCTACACAGTGTCATGCCATCTTTATCACAGTGCAAAGTCTCTGTCTCACCTGGTTGGCTTTTTCGCAGCCAACCCTGCAGTGATTGCTGCCTCCCTGAATTATCTCTCACTCTCCTGAATCTGACTTTTTTCAGTGGGCATCTTGGCTTCAAACAATACCCAAAATAGGCTACTAGTGATAGGATTTAGGCATTTAACCATTTTGAATAAAATAATTAATGTGATGCATTACTTCCATCATTCATTCTTCTTGCTGAAACGAAATGTGAGAAACTATCAGCAGACATGTAGCTTAGTTCGCCTAATGCCTACCAAAAAAATAGTAGCCTATAGGCTATGTCAGGGATTACCAAACTGTGATACGCGTACCCCCGGTGGTACGCGGGCTGCCACTAGGGGTACACGAGATGAAAAGGGCAATGGCGGAAAGGAGTTAAAAATGATTAATGAATTAATACTCATAAATAATACATAATTTCGAATCAGGTTATAATGATATGGAAATGTGAAATTAAAGGAAATCATTTGTAAACTCTATAATAGGGTATGTTTTCATTAAAGAAATAAGCTACACACAATAGGCTACACGTGATTTCCTGCGGGCAGCCAGAATATCTAGCGCATTAGTTTCGTTGAAGTATAGGCTAGGTAGAAGGCTGTGTAAACCAGGGGGTCAGGATTTGAAGGGTTAGCTTCAGCCACTTAGCATGGCATTTGGCCGCCGACATTTTTGAAAACATGGCGTTACATGGTTGCAACTTCCGGCACCAGTTTTTACATGCTGATTGGTAGATGACAGCTCATGCACGAGTTTAGTGTTGGGCACGAGCGTCCTCGCGCGTCGATGTTGGTTTGCATTTCTGGAAGACAACAAATAAAACAACTAACTACTTGGATTAAGCTACTGATACTTGACTTAATGCCTACATGGTTTAGGCTGTATTACCGGACTTTGTGGTAAATAAAAGAAAAATGTTAATGTTGTCATATTAGGCTATTATTTGCCGTATATGCGGGGTACCAATTACCTTAAAGTAACTGATTATGACCATACACTTTGGCAGATGCATAGCAATGACCTATATCCAATTATTAGCCTACTTATTGCGTTGTGTATGAAGACTATTTTAAAACGCACAGGCTGTAGTTCTGTAGAACGCAACGTCTGGATCATGTCTCCCCAAGAAGGAAATGCCTGTCACTGTGGAGAACATGATTACATCTAAGGATCTGGCCAGGTGGCCCCACCCTATCGAAGGTGCGCATCCCAAGTGTAAAGGCAAACGTTGACTTGTTGATTGGCACCAATGCACCCAGGGTATTAGAGCCCTAGGAGGTCATCAGTAGCCGTGACCACGGGCCCTATGCCATCAGGACCGTGCTAGGATGGGTAGTCAATGGCCCACTGAGTGGAAGCAGTGGCGCGCCAGCACCCTCCGCCACAGTGAACCTCATCTCGCTTCAAACACTTGAACAAATGCTGGTTAGTCAACACAACCACGACTTCACTGAAAGGGCTTCGGAGGAAAAGGAAATGTCCAGAGATGACATGAGGTTTATGGAAACCATGGATCAATCAGCAAAGCTGCAGGATGGAAAGTACTGCCTGAAGTTGCCCTTCAAGAGAAATTAGGTTTCTCTGCCCAACAATATCGCCGTGGTGAAGCAGAGGATGCAGGGCCTGAGGAGAAGGTTCCTCAATAACCAAGGCTTGCACAAGGAGTATGCTGAGTTTGTGAATGGCCTCATCAGCAACGCCTATGCAGAACCCGTGCTACTGCCAAAGCTTCAAGGCGAACCTGGAAGAGTATGGTACATCCCCCATCACTCAGTCCACCACCCAAGGAAAGGTACCCTTCGGGTGGTGTTTGACTGTGGTGTCACCTACCAAGGAGCTTGTTTAAACAAAGAGCTGCTTCAAGGGCCTAACCTCACAAGCTCATTACTGGGAGTCCTGCTGCGCTTCAGAGAGGAACCTGTGGCGTTTATGGGTGATATACAGGCGATGTTCCATCAAGTAAAGGTCGCAGAGAAAGACAGAGACCTTCTCCAGTTTCTGTGGTGGCCGGATGGAGACATCACTCAGGAGCTGAGGCAATATAGGATGACCGTGCACTTGTTTGGTGCAGTATCCTCGCCAAGCTGTGCTAGCTACGCACTGAGAAAAAATGCTGAGGACCACCAGTCGGAGTTCCCTGCTACTGTATGTCAGTCTGTCAAGGAAAACTTTTAGGTCGACGACTACTTGAAAAGCTCTGCCACAGAAGCAGATGCCATTCAGACAATCAAGGACCTGACTGCACTGTGCCAGAAGGGAGGCTTCACCCTGGAGAAGTTTGTCAGCAACAGTCTTGGTGTCTTGCAAGCCATTTCATCAGAAAGAAGGGCTAAGGATTTAAAACGAAACAAATGTCAATGATTTATTTCGTTTGCTTTCTTGCAACATTGACATGATTAGGCTATGCATTTGATTTAAATGTTCAGGCTGCCAGTCGAGGCAAAAGCCAAATGTCCAACAACAGTTGCAGACTCTATGCCTGCTCGAACCACAATACCCAAGGGATGTGCGCTTCTATCGGAAGTTTAACTTGCATTGGCTTCATTCCGTCTGCCTGCAAATGTAGCCTAGGCTTAACAAGCTGCAAATTCACACTGGGTGCAGCAAAAATCCCAGCTATCCACACGTTTCATGTCTACTTAATTAATAGTCATTTTCGTTGGATAGCCTATTGCGTAATATGCCTACAACCTGTCCAAATATAGTATTTAGGGATCATTATTTGTGAAGCCTAAAGTGACACAATATTGATTCGCATAGTTTATTATCACATATGAACATCACATTAAATAACCTAGGACTTCAGAGACAGGGCAAACTTTACCATGCACCATTCCCAAAATGTTCCCAACCAATTAAATGAATTTGCGCTTATAACGAGGTGAAGCGCGTTCCCGAACAACTTCTTTTCCTCTGAGGGAATGGCCAATCTTCATCAACGACATACCGTTGTACCTTACGTTGTCTTCGTCTGTAACATGGAATCTAATAGGCTAATTCTAGCTGGTGCCGGAAACGAACACCCATGAAACGCCATTTTCGTAAAGATGGCTGCGGTCAATTTCATGCTTTTTTGGCTGAAGTAGCTAGCCTAGCATGGGCCATTGAAATGAATGGGGGCTGGACTTCGTCACTCTCTCCAGTTATATATAATACCTCCATGGTGTAAACATGGAAAACTGGCTAAAAACAGGGACACTGTCCAAAAGGCCTAATTAAAGCGATCGAAGAGGAGAAGCGAGAGAAACAGAGCAGGACACAGGTAACGATGGAATGGGATGGGGGGCAGACTAATGAAGGTGGAGATGGAGCGCAGGGGGATAAAAGAAAGAACGAGACAAAAAAGACTGCGCGAAGAAAACGAAAGTATGATGAGGCATATAGGCCTAGGCTTCACGTGGATTGGGAGACAGACTGCCCAAAGCCACAGTGCGTGGTCTGCAGTGAGATGCTACCTAACCATACTAATGTGGTTCTCCACACTGTTTTTTTTTAATGTGAGAGCTCATAGACCAGTTGCACATTTTGATTATGTTATCATGTAGGGTGGCTAATTAAACAACGATGCCTGGAATGCGTCTTGATAGAATGAGTTACTTTTTTATGTGTTGGATGGTGGGGGTACGCGAGCCGAGTCAGGATGTAGAAGGCGGTCCGCGGGGAAAAAAGTTTGGGAACCGCTGGGTTAGATTATGTGTCGAAATCAGGTGTCGTTAAAATAAGTGAGCGATGACGTGGTAGTGTCTGCAGCCTAGACGGTAAAACATAATGGACAAAGCGTCGTGTCTGCAGCCAGCCAGCTGTCAATCATAGGTGTAAACACGCCCTTTTTAGATTTGTTAATATAACATTAAAAAAAAATATTTCAGCGAGAAAAGAAAAATTGTGTGTATTGAAGCATCTTGAAAACTATTTTTTCGAATAAAAAGTTGTTGATACAAAAATAGTTTTAGGTGAGAAAAGTGACACGGAAAGTTGGCTACTTGGCCATTGAAATACATGGGGGTGGGCGGAGTTACACATTGTACTGCAGCCAGCCACCAGGGGGCTCTGGACTAACGCTCACATCACTCTTAACAGACGGCACACTGTCCAGTTCTATATATACAGTCTATGGGCGCAACAGGTTGATGCGTTGATAAGGCTCTTTTTAGTCTAGCCTACGGGTTCAATCCTCGCCATTCACAGTTTTTTAAATTTATAAATTTTTAGACAAGCAATGCTTCCTCAATTTAGGCTGAAGATAGACTAGGTGGCCGCGGGCAGCCTGACCAGCAGTCAGTGAAACGTAAAAACCATTAAGCCTAGGCTATACTTTGAAGGTCTAAATGGCTTGGGCAATGCAGCAAGATAACACAGTAGCCAGTTACCATGATCGATCCACTGTGTTAACCTGCTACAAACACAATAACATAGCCTACTAGGTGACCTCTTTTACTTGTAGGCCTAGTAAATAAGTATGGCCAATTTCGCTGAGAAGTGTCATCCTGGTTAGTGGCGCAAGCAGGTTAATGTCAGGTTATCATGCAAGTAGTTTAATGGTTTGAGACCCACTAGTTTATTTAGTTTTATTTATTTGGTGGCATATTCATGGTCCAGCACATGTAGCCTAGCCTACTACAGACAACCTGACACTTCCAACGCCAACACATCGTGTTGTAAAGCTTTATTAAACAACAAAGTGCAGCATCACAAACATGTCTATTTGAACAGACGAATCTGCGGCCAGGTATCGGAGGCTAAATCATCAGCTGAACACACCTGCAAGAGAAGGGGGCGGTTACGTTAATTCCAGAGGCAAAGTAAACAGTCAGCCAGTTAACATGAAAGCCAGTTACCGTATAACACCGGTCGCATGCAGCGCTGCAGCCACAGAGTTTGCCCTTCCCCTACTGACTTTCACTTTCGGTGCCCGAATGGAATTGAGGCTTTGCGATTTTTTTTAATCTAGGCCTACGCGAAATTCTGCATCCATTGTACGATTTATTTATTTATTTTTCCTATTGGAAGGGCAACATGAGTCAAGAAGGGCATGTGGGCAGTTGCCCGGGCAACCTGAGCAACCCCCCTGTGCACGTCCCTGGTCACCGAATACTGTCGGTACGAACAAAAACGGAAATAATCAGTTTTACCAAGCTCGAGTTGCTGCAGCTACAGCGCTACACGCTTGGATCATTAACATGGCTGCCTTAGCTGCTGGCTGCAGCCATAGGTATATCAGAGAATGTCTAATAAGGGGAGAACTGCCACTCTCGGAAAACTTCCGGTTTCTGAACTGGTTGCAGTTCCTTCTGTGGTTCCACACGAGGGCGCTCGTCCACGAGTGCAGAATGCATGGAGGTCTATGGAGCTGTACCCCTCAAAATCCACTTTTCTCGGGATATAATTTTTTTTCAAGTAATTTGAGTATTGTATTCGAAAGGGGAGGCAAAGAAAATACACTTGGTTGAGTATTATATTTTTTAAAGTCACTTAATTGTTCTAAAAAGCCTTTCAAATGTGTCAATGACATCATTCATTAGCACAATGCTAGCGTGTTATGTGTAACAACGACCCAACCTGTAAGAAATCAAAAGGACATAAGTACTCGTTCATTCAACTTTTGACCTATAACCCATGTTGAAGTTATACAAACTACAATCAAATCTGAGATTTGTCAACGACAATCAGGTGAAAGAGACAAATTTAGCTGTCTAGCTCCATTGACTCCCATTCATTCTGCACTCATGGTGATCGCCCCCAGTGGAACTCTGGTGGAACTGCATCCAAAATTCGGAACAATGGGACTTAAAGGAGAATTCCGGTGTGATTTTGACCTAAAGTGTTTTGAAACATGATACCGAGTGTGAACGTATGTCTCATAGCCCATCTCGGCTTGTCCCCTGCACTCCGAAATCTGGCGCTAGTTAGCCGATGCTACCAACAAGGCGGTCAATGGTGGTGCCTCGGCATCGGCATAGCCATGCAAATAAATCACTGTTTTACACCATTTACGAGGCTCAATGTATCTCCACACTTCATTGGTAGACTTCTGAGGGCCCTGACATTTAAAACGAGACATTGAGAACTTTGAAAAAGCACTGGTAGTTTACTTACAAGACAATTTATACAGACAGTACCTTCACGAAGTTTAGCGTTTGCAGCCATCTTGAATTTAGTCACGATAAGTCAAGCTATGAGTAAGAATGAACAGGTATGATAAGGGATCAGATTCCAAAAATAATTCTGTGGAAATGCATGGATTACAGTTTCTTCCAGTAGCAGCAACTGGAATCCATGCATTTCCACGGAATTATTTTTGGAATCTGATCCCTTATCATACCTGTTCATTCTTACTCGTTGCTTGACTTATCGTGACTAAATTCAAGATGGCTGCAAACGCTAAACTTCGAGAAGATACTGTCTGTATAAATCGTCTTGTAAGTAAACTACCAGTGCTTTTTCGAAGTTCTCAATGTCTCGTTTTAAATGTCAGGGCCCTTGGAAGTCTACCGATGAAGTGTGGAGATACATTGAGCCTCGTAAATGGTGTAAAACAGTGATTTATTTGCATGGCTATGCCGATGCCGAGGCACCACCATTGACCGCCTTGTTGGTAGCATCGGCTAACTAGCACCAGATTTCGGAGTGCAGGGGACAAGCCGAGATGGGCTATGAGACATACGTTCACACTTGGTATCATGTTTCAAAACACTTTAGGTCAAAATCACACCGGAATTCTCCTTTAATACGGAGTGGCAAGGCTCTCCGTAGACGGGCTCTGGTATATTATAAAGGCTAGATGTCTCGTCCGCGCTGCTGGCCAATGGAGGTCGACGTCAGTCCGCACCTTGCCATCTTGCCACAAGTCAGCTTGCTAACTCATAACATTGTGTTTCAATGGTGCACTGTAATGACAGGTAGTGACCTGAAGGTGTCATTGTTATAGCCTGGGGGCATTGTTCTGCCTTTAGTAGAAGAAGAGATATACCTTACATCAGGTACCACAGAGCATAGACATAATATCATAGACAGTAAAAGAAATGGACGAACAGACTCCGTCGTTTTCAATGGGAGGGCACTGAGTCAAATAGAACGATTTTTCAGTTGGTCCCCCCAGTACTGCGCAGACTCACACTTAACTTCGTGACGTTAGCCATCGAACTGAATCTTGTAACTCATATGATAGATACACAGAAATTCTTCTCACACTTCCTTCGCCTTCAAAGTCATCAAAGTTAAACATTTATTTATGTATTATTATTAATATCATCCTCACCAAGTCGAGTTAATGTTGAAGCTACCATACATGATCATCTTCAAAAACAGTCATGCTAAAACGAAACAAAGTTATAGCCTTGAAGCTAATCTTCTTTCCACTTTTCCGACCTATGGTCAATTCCTCGAAAACCTCTGAAATGATTAGTGCCCTTTTTAAAAAAAATAGGTTTACTTTTTTATTATTATTAGGTTGTGTAATGCTTTACCTTAACATACGGTCGTGTATGCTAGGTTTTGCTTATGAGTTACCGTCATAGACAGTAAGGTGGACTGAGCTTCTTATCCAAACAATACGGTTATCTCCCTACGGCGCAAAAGAGAGATTACGTCAAAGCTAGCTTCCCTCCAACCGAACAAGCTAACCGTTCTTCTTACGGGTAACCAACGTTACGGACGAGGTAGTGGAGTCTGTTTTGCCTTTGTAGTGTTTATGTGGATTACACAGAAGCTACAATATTGGCACAGGATATATGTTATATTAAGTTATGGTATTTCAAAAAAATCGTACAATGAATGGACTTCTATGGGAGTTAGCAGAGAGGTGGTCCCTCCAGCCTACGTCGATTCTTCTACTTCCGGGAATTCGCCTGCCCCCTTGCATAATATCAGAGAATGTCTAATAAGGGGAGAACCGCCACTCTCGGGAAACTTCCGGTTTCTGACGAATAAGTGCAGAATGAATGGAGGTCTATGAAGCTGTACCCCTCAAATCCACTTTTCTCGGGATATAATTTTTTGGCCAGAAATTGGAATGTTGCATGCGAAAGAGGGGGCAGACAAAATATACACCGCTGAGTATTATATTTTTTGAGTCACTTATTTGTTCTAAAAAGCCTTTCAAATGCGTCAATGACGTCATTCATTAGCAGCAAAGCTAGTGAGTTGTGGGCAACAACGACCCAACCTGTAAGAAATCGAAAGGACGTAAGTACTCGTTCATTCAACTTTTGACCTATAATCCATATTGATCTTGCAGAAACCACAATCCAATCTTCGATTTTTCAACGACAACCAGGTGAAAGAGACACATTTAGCCGTCTAGCTCCATAGACCCCCATTGTTTTTGCACTTATTCGTGATCGCCCCTAGCGGAACTGCAGCAGATTGCAGGTACAATGGAGTTAATAGGGAGTGATCCGGCTCTCCGTAAACGGGCTCTGATAATATACATAAGGGGAGTTCGACTTGCGGCAGATCTGTGCAGATCTGACTTGATGTGATGCATGCTGGGTTGAACACAATGCATACTGGGATGGACGCAATGCATACTGGTTAGAAATTCTGTCCGACTTCTGTCAGCCGGGGAGGGACTTACCACCGTGACACCATGTCACATGGCCTTAAAATATCGCGGGAGTCTTAGCCTGCAGACAGATCTTGCAGTTGCCTTCCACGAGCTGCACGAGCTGAAACACGCCCTCATGACGTCAGTTCAAAGACGTGATAGGGCCATTTGGGAGGAATGTCCTCATGACGATTATGACTGGAGGCTCATGCTGCTTCCTTATGTTGGAATATGCGAAAATAAACAGAAATCGAAGGGATACCTTCTTATACGTGATTTCTGCAACAATAGTAGGCTAGCCTACTGAAAACGTTTGGATATTCTGTTATTTTCTGCTGTTGGCTAAATAGATAGACACACATATAGGGGAAACACTTGATATTGAATTTATGTGCTACAATGCAGGCCTGTTAAAGGAACACGCCACCCAATGTCAGTAGTAATATATGTTCTTACCTTAACTTTCACGAGTTGAGTCATACCTCTCCCGTGTCCGTACGTGCACTCAAACGCTCTGGTGCGCGGCTGGACTGTGTTAGCATGTTGCTATGCTAGCGGGCTTTGACGGCAACTAAGCGTAGAAGTAATCAAAAACATCCACGTTTTACCGACTTAAATACAGTTGCACGAGTAGTTGATAGAAATGCTACGGCCACGCAACGTGAAACGTGGCGATTTTCCAAGCGAATAAACCGGAGAACTACAATGTGTGGCGCAATAGCACTTGGGAGTACTTCGACCTAGCGTAGTAGTATTGTTAACACCTAATTGTAGATCCTATCCACCACAGAGTTTAGAATCCATGCTGGATCGACCCTCAGCCTCTCCCTCCCGTCTGAGCGAGAGAGAGGCACACACACTAGAGATGCGCTGATGGGCTATTATTTCAACCATAACTGCATAGCAAAACTTATCATCCATCAGCCATCCATCAACACCAAAGTTTTTTGACCAATTTTCGAAACGGCACCCGCCCACCATCCGCTGGTTGTTTTAATGTAGGGGAGAACTGGTACAATTGTAACAGCGGTACAAATGTAACAGTGTTTTATTCTCAAGATATGGTGTAGCTACGGAAACGCAAACAGACACATATCATGTAATTATGTATAATCTTACAGCCATCCAAATATGAATGGTCTACTATAAATACGACCAGAGATATTAAGCAAAAAGGTGCAAAATTCAAGCATCGCGATTTTTTATTTATTTTTAACCGCAACTGTTTGTTTAAGTTTGCTTTGTGAAATTTGAGCGTGTGGACTTCAATCACATGTCATTCATATCTTCAGTCCCTCTGTTTCAAGTTAACATGAGTCCTATTTGATTTATGTAGTCACAGCACATGCAATTAAATGAAAATAAAAACATGACCTGTGCGGGTCAGTTGTAACACCAGTCTCTATGGCAAAATGAACTGATTTTATCGCGAATGCACGAACATTCTCATTGAGTTATGGATTATGATTTTTGTGCCGCCATCACCCAATTAAAGTTAACACAGCAACTTGAAATATCACTGTTGGACCAAATGCTTCAGACATGTAAGAAATAAGCAGTTTATCAACTATATTTACTGGTTTTATCAAGTGGATATGGCCAAAATAAGCATATTTAAAGGTTATTGTGAGCTATAACACCGTAATATGGTCTGCAGTGGCTAATCAATAATGCAATAAATTAGCTTTAACAGTCATACATTTGGACTTTTTTTCTTGATTTTATATGAAAACAGATGCTCTTTGTTTAACCCAGCACTGTTTTGTGTTAAAATATGTTATAGGATTCACGATTTTAGCACTGTTACATTCATGACGCTACTGTTACAACTGTACCGCACTTTTTTATGGCTGTTAAGTTAAATTATTGACAAACTATAACATCTTTTTAAAATTCTGTTTCAACTTTCATGGAGTAGACATGTACGACTCTGTTCTGGTCAAATTTCACAACTCTCAAGTCTATCGTCTTTGTGTAAATCGAGTTTGAATTGGAAAAATAAAAAAGTGTTACAATTGTGCCGGTTCTCCCCTATAGGCCTATAGGCTATATGGGTGATGCAGCGCTGCTGACGTGAGGCTAGAAAGCCCTTGCCTGTTCTAGGAAGACTGATCCAATGCAGCAAATATATTAAAAGGCTAAAGTCGTACATTGGCTATGTTGTAGTCTATCCCCAGAATATCAGCAGCAAACTCAGTTTCTGTCTCGCAAAACAGTCTCCAAATAAAACGCACATCGGCCTGTTGCCTTTTCTGCCAGCTTGTGAAAATATATCGTCCAAAATGCTTGATTGCATTGCATTCTCCACATTTTTAGCTACATTTTCATGTACCACATCAGCATTTTTGTTCAGTGAATCTTTTGTAAATTGCTTTACAATTACCGTCGGGCCTATAGGCCTATTGCCTGGCTTGCCTCAGCTTCGTCACGTCCTTTTACAATTTTATCATTGTAATAAAAAACGCAATTTGCCACATAATTTCAACATGCTCCTGGCCTACTAATTAATGCCTATTGTACTTTATTTTTTGCAAAAAGAAAGAAATCCTTGATAAAATAACAAGTCATTCACATTATAGGCTACTTTACACACTGTTATGTCAGGGTGACTGAAAGCCTGTTCTGAAGACTCCCATTCATTTTGACTGCACGAGCGCGTCTTTTTCAGACAGACAGCGCAATTCATTTTAAAGCAATTTACAAAAGATTTACTGAACAAAAATGCTGATGTGGTACATGAAAATGTAGCTAAAAATGTGGAGAATGCAATGCAATCAAGCATTTTGGACGATATATTGTCACAAGCTGGCATATAGGCAACAGGCCGATGTGCGTTTTATTTGGAGACTGTTTTGGAGACAGAGACTGAGTTTGCTGCTGATATTCTGGGGATAGGCTACAACATAGCCAATGTACGACTTTAGCCTTTTAATATATTTGCTGCATTGGATCAGTCTTCCTAGAACAGGCAAGGGCTTTCTAGCCTCACGTCAGCAGCGCTGCATCACCCCCTACATTAAAACAACCAGCGGATGGTGGGCGGGTGCCGTTTCGAAAATTGGTCAAAAAACTTTGGTGTTGATGGATGGCTGATGGATGATAAGTTTTGCTATGCAGTTATGGTTGAAATAATAGCCCATCAGCGCATCTCTAGTGTGTGTGCCTCTCTCTCGCTCAGAGGGGAGGAAGAGGCTGAGGGTCGATCCAGCATGGATTCTAAACTCTGTGGTGGATAGGATCTACAATTAGGTGTTAACAATACTACTACGCTAGGTCGAAGTACTCCCAAGTGCTATTGCGCCACACATTGTAGTTCTCCGGTTTATTCGCTTGGAAAATCGCCACGTTTCATGTTGCGTGGCCGTAGCATTTCTATCAACTACTCGTGCAACTATATTTAAGTCGATAAAACGTGGATGTTTTTGATTACTTCTACGCTTAGTTGCCGTCAAAGCCCGCTAGCATAGCAACATGCTAACACAGTCCAGCCGCGCACCAGAGCGTTTGAGTGCACGTACGGACACGGGAGAGGTATGACTCAACTTGTGAAAGTTAAGGTAAGAACATATATTACTACTGACATTGGGTGGCGTGTTCCTTTAACTGTATGACAACAGTGGTTTATTTAAACTACATCATAAGAATTTATTTCGTCAGTCATCATGCTCATTTTAATGAGTAAGAATGAAAGTTCTGCTGTGTTTATTGCAAACAACATTCCGCGATATCTCCCGCGATGTCTCCCGCGAGTCACGTCAGGCAGACTGTAGCCTTTCTGTCCGGGATGAGCTGCCCTCTGTTGTAGCTCCTCCCGGCTAGGCTCTGAAGATCACGTTTACGTAGTAAGCCATACGAAAGTCAGACTCAGTCAAGACGAACAAGCCTAGTGATTACAAGGAAGAAACCATGACTAAGTTTACAGTCTTAACTAAAGACCGCAGTTTTGGTCAGGACGGTGAGTTCAGCTAAAAAAAATGTCCATTTTTAAATCGATA
Source organism: Alosa pseudoharengus (assembly GCF_046254945.1). NCBI lineage: Eukaryota > Metazoa > Chordata > Actinopteri > Clupeiformes > Clupeidae > Alosa > Alosa pseudoharengus. The sequence continues at coordinate 4,030,211 of NW_027468663.1, forward strand.
GTCTAGCTGTTAGCTTAGAATTGTATGCGCGAGTTTGTGTGTGTGTGTGTGTGTGTGCGCGCGCGTCTCCCTCTCACTCCTGTGTCATATAATGTGTCATATAAAGGCCTATGTTATTATGTAAGCAACTTAAAAACTTAAAATTCAGATTGACAGAATCTCCTGTTTTCCCGGGGAGTGCGCGAGTGTGTTTGTGTTTTTTTAGAAGTGGGGTTTGTTGGTTTGTTGTGGACACCTTCTGCTAACCAGTGCCTAAGGCTGCAGATTAACTGTAACTCTTTTCTGTGAGGATGGACACTGGTTTTCAGCAGCCCTCACAACCCCACACCACCATCCCACCCCTTCCTGTGAGGATGGACACTGGTTTGCAGCGGCCCTCACAACCCCACACCACCACCCCACTCCACCCCTTCTTGTGAGGATGGACACTGGTTTTCAGCGGCCCTTACAACCCCCCCACACCACCACCCCTCCCCTTTCAAGTGTGCATATTGTATATAGTTCTCTGCAAACCTATGGTCGCATCATGCCTTCAGTGTACATGTTATAGTTCTGCAAACCTATGGTGGCATCATTCCTTCAGTGTGCATATTGTATATAGTTATCTGCAAACCTACTGTATGGTGGCATCATGCCTTCAGTGTGCATATTGTATATAGTTCTCTGCAAACCTATGGTGGCATCATGCCTTCAGTGTGTCTTAAACAACCACACATAAAATGTTTTGTCTTTATTATTTTGTCAGAATGCACCAGAATGCTTTGTTTGTATGTGAAAATCACAAACCCCACCCCCCTAAAATTAAATGAAATCATATTGGACATATTGTGACTCTCTAACTCTTATCTTATGTAGCTGTAGAAGCAAGTCTCTCTGATGTTTCTGTTTCTGTTTCTGCACTACAATGGTACTGTTACCACACTGCACATAACTGTACATATATGGTTCATACCATATTTATTCAGTTTTTATTATAATATATTCTGTTCACTGCATATATCTATATGATTCATAATGGTACTGCCAATACATTGCACATATATGTTGTGTTTTCTACAGATGGAGTCGAGTCTCCGTGCAGAAGTAGATATTGCATGCCAGGTTTCAAAAGTTACTGTTTATCTCAGTCCAATCGTTAGCAGCTCTATCACAGCAAGTTATGGTCCATCCCCAAAGGGAAATGACAGTGTTCGTTGTGCAATTGAAGCAACTCTTTTACAACGATCCATAAAAATAGTTTTAAAAATAGTTTTCATTTATGACACGGATATCCATGGCTGAGACGTCTTCAGATCGTCTTAAATTATAAGTTCTCGTAACGCAGGGTAAAGTTAAACTTGCATGTCCATATATATTATACTTCTTTGGGACACCCGTGATCATAACTAAACTATTTATTTTGTAATAGTATTTATAACATGAATTTATAACATAAAAGTGATGTTAATGTTCGCAAAATAGCTATTTTTCTTGTTTCCTTTGGAATATCCACGATCGCTTCCTACTTCCTGTCCTGAGCGGCGAGATTTCACTATCTGTTATGTAACTTCCGTTCTTAGCTGTATCCCATCTAGCCACAACCGCATTGGCTGCTGGAAACAAGAAATGCGGCCGCCATCTTGGACCGGTCATACTCCTCGTTGCGTTGCAGCAGAAAACACAAGATGACAGCACTGTGCAGCATGTTCCTGCTCAAATCGGCGGACCATACTCGGGGGATTTACTTTTCACAAGTAAGATTTAACATTACCGTACTATTGGTTGTATTTTGTATTTTCGAACAATGTGGCCTGTATCATAGCTACATGTATGACCTTTGCAGCAAACAAAACCGCGTGAAAATCTGTTCGGTATTCAGTGAGGTATGATTAATTTAATGCACTGACAGCTCATTGCACCAGCCAAAGAGATTACACTGAGTGGAGTGGATGACCGATCCAAGATGGCGGCCCCACGTCTCGTCAGCGCTAGTAAGGAGTAGCGGTCGATGCGGCGTCTATGTATATTATGTCTATGCCACAGAGCCAAAGATGGTTGATTACGAAGATACTTCATGAGAGGCCATTTCCTGTCCCTGGAAATTTATGCAAATAGGGTAGTAGTACACGCCCCCGCACATTTATGCAGTGATCGGGCTCTCTTTTTAACATTGAGGTCTATGGCAGAATCCAAGAATTTCCCAGAATTTGTCAAAGCCTTCTTTTTCTGAGCAATGGATGCACATTTCGGACACGGTATCATGATCTCCAAACCCTCCTCCCTATTTCAGTAGAATGTCGTGATAGTATGACCCTCCAGTCGGGAGAAAAATCAACATTAACCCTTATAAGGTGTTCGGGTCTGTGGGACCCGTTTTCAGTTTTTAGCTTAATAAAAATGATACAAATAATTATTTTTTAAAACTAAGATTCATTGGCCTTGGCTCATTTTCTGTGAGGAACATAAATCAGAAAACATTTTCAATGAACCCCCCCTGCATACCCCCCCTTCACATTTATATTACACACAGGATGTTCGGGTCCACTGGACCCGGAAGTAGTTAAAGTGTGGAAATCATAGGTCCAGTGTGTGTGTGTGAGTGTCAGTGTGTCAGAGGGTTTTGATGGTGATGCAGAGCAAATAGTTTCAGAAAGTGAGGATAACATTTCTGAAAAATTAGAGTCCGACACTGAGTTTGAAGAGGAGGATAAGCATCAGCCAGCTCCGAAATGTAAAAGAGCCTCAGGACTAGCCCTTCAGCAGCCAGGACAAGCCTGCAAGCAGCCAGCCCCAGGATCATCCAGTGAGCAGCCAGGACCAGCCTGTGAGCAGCCGGGACCAGCCCGCAAGCAGCCAGGACCAGGACCAGCCGTGCAAGCAGCTAGCCCCAGGACCATCCCGTGAGCAGCCAGGACCAGCCCGCAAGCAGCCAGGACCAGCCTGTGAGCAGCCGGGACCAGCCCAGAAGCAGCCAGAACCAGGACCAGCCCACAAGCAGCCAGGACCAGTCCGTGATCAGCCAGGACCAGCCCGCAAGCAGCCAGGACCAGCCTGTGATCAGCCAGGACCAGCCCGCAAGCAGCCAGCCCCAGGACGGAGCCCGCAAGCAGCCAGCCCCTGGACCATCCCGTGAGCCTTAGGACTAGCCCGTCAGCCTACATCGAAACGCAAGCAAACCTCAGGACCAGCCCACCAGCAGCCAGCCTCAGGACCGGCCAATAAGCAGCAAGCCACAGGACCAGCTCCTCAGTCAGCTTCAAAACGCAAGCGAACCTCAGGACCAGCCCGCCAGCAGCCAGCCCCAGGACCGGCCAATAAGCAGCAAGCCACAGGACCAGCTCCTCAGTCAGCTTCAAAACGCAAACAGGCCTCAGGACCAGACCGTGAACAGCCAGCCATAGGACCAGCCTGTCAGCCAGCTCTGAAACGCAAGCGAACCTCAGGACCAGCCCGCCAGCAGCCAGCCCCAGGACCAGCCGATGAGCAGCAAGCCACAGGACCAGCCGTTGAGCAGCCAGCCATAGAACCAGCCATTGAGCAGCCAGACATTGGACTCGACTGTCAGCAGCTTGCAAATGACAACATATGGATGTCAAAAAATGGTAGAATTGAATGGTCTTCCTGCTCAAGAAATGAACCCCCCTGCATGGCTGCCAATGTGATTTGGATGCTACCAGGACCTACATGCTTGGCAGTCACTCATGCACAAGACATCAATTCTTCTTTTTACGTTTTCATGCCATCCCCAATCAAAAAATACATATGCAATACACACACAGTGAGACTCTGCCCCTCATGTGTGGTATAGTCTGGTATAAAATTGCTGTGTTCAATGGCTTCAATGTGTTGTTCTGACAGATGTTATTGAGTATGTTCAATTTCTAATGAAATTCAAATAAATAAAACTTGCTTCATTTGTACAATTGTTGATTATTTTCCAGTTATGCCTGTTTTATGATGCATTTCCTTATTTTGTTATATTTTAATACAAAAATAAACAAAAACGAGTGGCACATCTATTCATAATTGTGATTTAACAAAGGTAAAGGCAACACATTTAACATATGTGTTGTTTATATTACTTGCAATTGGGATGAAGTAACCATCTAGTGAGTATTTAAAAAAAAAAAAAGTTTGATTATGTTGAATTAAAAGGCCTAAAATGCAATGGGTCCACCAGACCCAGCAGCACCTCCTGTGTAACAAAAAAACGAACACCCTATGAGGGTTAATGAAGGTGTACAAAAAGTTTATTTTGTACTCCGGCTTGTCTGGCGTGGAACCGAGGCGTTCAAACGTAAGTCATACGTCAGTGACACGCCCCTGTGCAGGCGGGAACTGAACCAGAGCCCGTCTCTGACTGAACTCCACTTTGCCCTCATAGACATGGGCCCACTTCCCCGAAAGCATCTTAAGCCTAAGAGCGTCGTAAAGTCCCTCTTACGAACGTCTTAAGATTTGCCGACTGTTTCCCGAAACCATCGTAGCTTAAGAGCATCGTGAAAACACTCGTAGATCTACGAGTGCTCCAGAGTACTCGTTACCGGCTAAGAGCGTCTTAACAGTACTTCTCACTGAGGTCACCAACAGGACATACAGAGGAATTACAACTTAGAATACATTATCCAATTTACGTTCCCATTCTTTATTGTGTTTACCTGTGATGAATCAGATTTTAGCGTGCAAAATAGCCTACATTTAATGGTCATAATAATGTGATGAAAAGCGGACAAAAATGCAATCAAGTTATGAAACGAGACGTTGCCAGAATAGTTTGACATTATCTTTGCTAAGTAAATATTTTATTAGGCCTATGAGGTAAAAAGCAGAGAAAGCAACATGGTTTAGTCTGTAGCCTACTGCATCAAAATCTAAGCCTACACATTTCCTCTCTTTCTTACTCGACTTCTTTCTTATCTTCAAATGTGTTCTTAAGTGGCACCGCGAAAAATGATTGCATGGTGCAACAATCTAGGCTAATCTTAAAATAATTACAATTATTTATGTCTCTGTGTGGTATATAACCTACTTGGGATGCTTACATGCAGATGTCAAAGTGTTTCTATTTTCGTATTGATGTGAATTAATGTGTAGATCCGAAGTTTAAATGGTAGGCCTATAGCTGTGACGTGCAGTCACCTGACATCACCGTCAAATCAGAGGATATTTCAGAACTATTAACGTGGACAGCTCCCCTTAAGAGCATCTTAAGAGCAGTGCACGCGCGTTCACGCTACGAGCATGTTCGGGAAACAGTCGGAAAAACCAAACGAACGATCGTAAGATGAATCGTAGAAAACCCTATTAAGAGCGTGTCTCCGTCGTTATCGGGAAAGTGGGCCATGAACTAGGACGACCCATCTTGCTACGCATTCATTATCTTTGACAGAGCCCCCCAGAAAGCTTGCCTGTGACAAGATGGCCGCCGGTGATGACGTTAGAGACTCTGCCATAAGACGTATGACATAAGACATATATCTATGGCTGCAGCAACTCGAGCTAGGTAAAACGGATTGTTCTAGTACCCCCCCACCCCCCAACAAAAACTAAGTAACTTTTACTTAAAGTACATTTTAAATGAACTACTTTTTACTTTTACTTAAGTACATTTTCAGATCGGTATTTTTAATTACTTGAGTAGCCTAATATTTCATCAAAGTATTGGTACTTTTACTTGAGTACAATATTTTTGTACTTTTTCCACCTCTGCCAATCTGGCAACACTGCCTACACATTTCCTCACTTTCTTACTCGACCTCTTTCTTATCTTCAAACGTCTTCTTAAGTGACACAGACATAAAAGGTGCAACAATCTAATCTTAAATAATTACTATATGTCTGTGTGTGGTATATAGCCTACTTGGGATGCATGTCAGTTTTTCTATTTTCATATTGGTGTGAATTAATGTGTAGATCCGAAGTTGAAACGGTAGGCGGTAGGACCATCAAATTAGAGGATATTTCAGAACTATTGACATGGACAGCTCCCCTTAAGAGCGTCTTAAGAGCAGTGCACGCACGTTCACGATGTCGAGCATGTTCGGGAAACAGTTGGAAAAACCAAACGAACGATCGTAAGATGAATCGTAGAAAACCCTCGTAAGTGCGTGTCTCCATCGTTATCGGGAAACGGGGCCCAGGGCTGGTTTTAGCCTAGGCTACTACATTTGGGTGGGCAACATACTGTAGCAAAGCGGTCAAATTGGATCAAAATTGACATAACAAAACACAAAAAAATTGTGCTTCCTAGGTCGAGTATTTCTTATTCAAAATAATTATTTCAAATACAAAATAGTATTTTGTCATTTGTATTTTATTTTTGTTGAAGAAAATGGCTTTGTATTTTGTGTCAAAATACTTTAAACTTTACTAGTTTAAAAATACTGCCAAATATTTTTGGTAAAACCAATAGCAGAGGTGAACGAAGTAGCCCGCAATTCCTTTACTTAAGTGAAAGTACAGATACACCTTGTCAAATATTACTCTAATACAAGTGAAAGATGAAGGTGAAACAAAATGTTAATTGAGTTTAAGTAGAGAACTACTTGCTTTTTAAACATAAGTATTCAAAAATCAAAAGTACAACCATTTTTCCTTTTTAATGTAATATTTTTCATACACAATAATAATATGTAATCCTTTGGTTAGTCACTAGCACTGTATATTCATTCACATCCGTAAAAAAGTTTGCCCTCAAAGATCGCATGACCATGATGAAAGAACACTAACCGATTTTGTTTAATTACAGTTATTATATTGGTAACACATGACTGGACATTTTTATATATTGTAAAAGGGGAGGGGGGCATTTAAGTTCTGTTGTGAAGACCAATACCCTATTTTGAATGACAAAACAGCTTTGGCGTGTGTAACAGCTTAGAATGGCTTACAATGCATCCAGCAACATATTTGGGGACATGAGCACTATGCTGCCCTACAAAGCCAAAAGGCAGTAACTGCATTTTTGGTCGAAAATGAGTTAATGTCATTTTTGGGATATTAAAGACTTCCTTTATCATGTGGATAAATATCTATACTCAATTTGACTGTTTTTAAAAAAAAATAGAGGGTTGTGTTCACCGTAACTCCCAAAACCATACAAGCAACCATGGCAGAGAGCCACAACTGCAGTTACTGTTCTTTGGCTTTGTTCTTTGACGTACAAGTACAGTTACCATACTCTGCCTTTGGTAGCAAATATTGATTATATGTCAGTTACTGCCTTTTGCCTTTGCACGACTCCTTATTTTTAGTACATAATACAAAGGCAGAGTACAGTATCTGACAAATAAGGGTCAAAGGTCAACTTTGAGCACAAGTTTTTTTTATATACACACATTTCTTCATCAGGGCAACAATTCATCAGATTTTCATTGCTCTACCTATAATACATTTGTGTAGACAAAACAAAAAACTTTAAAGTCATTTTTCTCAGTTTGACACTCTGGTCAGTTACTGCCTTTTGCCTTTGTAGGGCAGCATGGCTCCAGGCATCCCAAAGTGCTTGGAGGAGAATGCACTGAAGTTCTTGAATTGTCAAGGACCAGTTGGGGCAGTTTCATGTCTCTGTTGCTGAGATAGTTTCGATCGTCAAAAGGTAAGAATTGCCAAGAATCTTGTAGTGCCTGTTTGGGGCATATCGCTGTTCCTGAGATAGTTTCGATCGTCAAAAGGTCAGAATTGCTAAGAATCTTGTAGGGGCTGTTTTTAAAGATTAGAAATTGTCTGTGCTGTGGGGGGTAGATGAGGTATGTATAGGTGGCATAGGTGAGGTATGTGCATTCTTGCTAAAGCTGTTTGCTTCCCACAGTCAAGGATCCCACATCTGAAACTATGACACACACACATGACATTTGTTTACATAATTTATGCACATTCATGAAAATTCGATAAAACAAAATTCTAGTGTGTGTGTTTTTTTCAGATGCATCACACAAATTGAAAGATGGAGGTATCTTTATTTCTCAAAGAGAGAAATATCAGCGACAGTCTATAAAAAACAAACTTTACGTAACGTAACATGAAGCCTCATGCAAAGAGAAAGAGTGTGATATTAACAAACCGACATTGTAAGAAATTAGCAAAGGCAACATTTAATTTCACTACACTTAAAGACAGGAAAAAGTTATTCCTGAAGAGAGTTAGGAGAGAAGAGGTAGGTGGGCCTAGCCTGGAAAAATCCAAACTCATTCACAAAGTGAATAGAGTCTGGTGACTCTCGATTGGGAAACGTTTGCAACACTTGCATCATAACGGGCACTAAGTTTGAAATCATTGGTCCAGCCTTACCAATCACATTGATCAGAGATTTCTAACATTACTTCCTACTACGCCTAAACTTTTCAAACTGACAATAAACAGCATCAACAGTCAGGAAACAATGAATGTAAAAATGTAAATGTAAATCAGGTTTATAGCCTTTATAGGCCAAGTATACTTGCTTATACAATGAATTTGGTTTCTGCATTTACACAACACACAGTGAGGTGAAGGACAATAACCTGGAGCAGTGAGCTGCCTTGCTACAGTGGCGCTCGGGGAGCAGTAGGGGGTTAGGTGCCTTGCTCTAGGGCACTTCTGCCGTGGATGTAGGCATGGGAGAGCAGTGCTCAACCCCCCCCCCCCCCCCGGTTCGGTTACAAGCAGAACCCCTAACCAGTAGGCCACAGCTGCCCCTACAATTTCTTCTCGGCATTTTACCCATCCGAGGGCAAACACACTCAGAGCAGTGAGCTCACTACGAGCACACCCACACTAGGAGCACACATACACACCCGGAGCAGTGGACAGCCCTTGATCCGGCGCCCCGGGGAGCAGTTGTGGGTTTGGGGTCTTGCTCAAGGGCACTCACTCCCCCCACCCACATTTTTCCTTCTAGTAAGGGGTCAAACCGGCAACTCTTCAGTCACAAGTCCGATTCCCTAACCAGTAGGCCACGGATGCCACAGCCAAAAGGAATGTAAAAATCACCTTGGTAAATGGACTTATAGTGCTTTTATTGACTCCTCCAAGCACCCAAAGGGTTTTACAGTGTCATGCCTCACATTCACCCATTCACACACACACCGATGGCAGAGGCTGCCATGCAAGGCGCCCACCTGCTCATTGGGAGCACTGGGGTTAAGTGACTTGCTCAAGGACACTTTGACAGGGTCAGAAGAAGTTAGGCTCGAACCGGCAACCTTCCAGTTGCTGGACGACTCCCCTACCTCCTGAGCCATTGCCACCTTATGTGGGTCTACCTTTGCTGAAAATATTTCTGCATTTTTCCAACTGCATTTTTTGATGTTGCTGCGGTGTTGCTGCGTCTGTTTATCACAATAAGTTTTGGTTTCGTCTTCCCCTCTGATTGGCCTGGCAGTTTTCTTGTCTGAGGGAAACGGTTATGAACTATCGGGTTCCAGACTAGATCTGAGGGAAACGGTTATGAACTATGGTGTTCCAGACTAGATCTCCCTGAAAGAAGATCTAGGTTGGCAGGGCCAAGCTGAAGATGGGCCCTTCAAAGAAGGCAGAGAAAGAGGAGGAGTGAATGAAAGAATGAATCGGATAGCATGGCTTAACATGTGGGAGGCTCAGCTCCTTTTTGGCACCCCAATGTTGGGGTACCAAGATTCTTGGCACGGTCTTGGCACGGTATGGGCTAGGCATAAGCATGTTAGCGGGAATCCCATTCTCTACTTACAGGGTTAGCTAACCGTAACAGAAACCCGTCTATTTCTTTTAATGTCAGGTAGCCAAAACAGCAGAAATGAACACATATTTGTAATACTTATGAAACATATTACACTTATTTGTAATACTTATGAAACCTGTTCGTCTTGTTATATTAACAAAATATGAAATGGACGTATGTATGCATTCACATTAACAAGTTGACTTAAACTAGTTTAAATTGTTTAAGGAACTTATTTTAATCCCGGTTGGCCAGCCAAACCAGGACTCAGCCTAGGCTACACCCCGCCTACCAAATGCTGGTCCTTTTACCAGTGGAGACACAGACCAGGTGAATGATTACTGTGCATAGCCCCTCCAAACTGAACCGCGCCAGTAGATGGAAACAATGTTAAATGGCTCTGTACTGCCCTATTAAACACTGGGCAGGTTGCCCTTTACAAAAAAATAACTGCATTACTATTAAGTGTCAAAAAGTATCAAAACTGCACTGTATGCTTACTTAAAACATAACTGCAGTATAACTATTATGTTTTTTGTAAGGGCCATACCTTGAAATAACTGATTATTAATGTAGCCATTCAGATGTGTTGAAAGTTTTTTGGTGTGGTAGAGCATAATCTTGTCTTTGATGTACTGGTACATACTGTATGTACACAAATCAACAGATAATCATCTGAATAATACGTTTATGTTTGAAGTTTGAATATTGTAGTTTAGAGGGTTTGAGCAGATATGGCAGTAAACAATACACCGCATTAACAGTTTAGAGGGTTGTTGTTTTCTGTAAAAATAGCCAGCTCTGTAATCCCTGTGTGACTCATTAGGCCCTAAACACAGCGATGCACACCTTAATCTCCCAAAGCTCTAGGCTGTGATGCCGCAAAGTTTCAAAAGACACTTCACTGATTTTATATGTCTTATAAATGTCTTTCCTACAGCAAAGGAATATCAACCAACTAAATAAGACATCATACAAAAATAACAACATTGGGCTGGTACATATTGCCTTTAATAAGGATTGTGTAACAAATTCTCTCCATACAATTCTTCTTATTGACTTAGCGACTACGCCGCTCCGTCCGGCATTTTTTGCGTTTGTTATTTCTTAAATGTAGTTCTGTCTTGGTGTCACGGGTACGCTGGCGACTACGCCGCTCCGTCCGCTATTGTCTTTGTTAGTCTATTTGTCATTGACGATGTCTTATATGTGGAGCTCTTTGGGTTGCACTCTGTGCACGTTAAATGCGCTATACAAATAAAACTGACTTGACTTGACTTAACTTGACTTGACATGACTCTAACCCTAACTTGTCCTGACAAAAACAGAATGACACTTAATGACAGATGTGTTATGTCATAAATGTTTATGACTTGTTTATAATGTTTATGACACGTTCATGACAGTGTCATGTCACTCTTATGAAGATACCGTCAAGTAAAGCGTAACCAAACAAACTAATTTACACTATGCTAATGACCTCTTGCCATGTGTGTCTTGCTTTAAGAATGATTCCTCAAGTTGTGTTGTTGCCTTTTCCAAAACAGAAATCAATAAGTAAACTGAACACAGAAAATAGTGCTGTAATGTGTTTAGTTTTTCAGAAGGGGTCAGATAAGAATTCAGAAATAAAAACCCTTCTGCACACATCCTGTGCCATGTCCCCCTATATGTGTGTATGTGCTCTATGCTGATAATATGCTTTCATGTTAACACTCACGCCTTGAGACAAAAGGAGGCTTTTACTGTCACCTTCCCTAGGCTATAGAACAACCTCCCGCCACACATTATGTTCTGCCCTACAATCGACCGTTTTAAATCCAACTTAAAGGCCGACCTCTTCTCTCTTGCGGTTAGCACAGCTCAAGGCTGCTTTTATGTCTTTTTGTGAAGTTCAACCCCCTATTTCTATGTTTCATGTATTTATCTATCTGTTGAGTTCAGCCTTGTCCCCTTGTATTTTGCATTATTCTAGTTTGCCTGCCTCGACTGTGAGGCACTTTGGGTCAACTCCTGTTGTCTTTAAATCTCCACCACCCCTCATGACAATGGTCCTGTTTTTATTAGAACTCCTCATCAGCACTCAAGTCCTCAACACACCTCTCTAAAAGCCTGGCAATATTACAACAAAGATTAAATCAAACGTTACATTTTGTTACCCTTTTTCATAAATTTTCAGACATTTTCATAGATTTTGTAATGTATGAAAACGAGATTTTATAAAGTTAAATTTAGCTTAACTTAAATGTGCTACATAAATAAAGTGACTTGACTGTATGTTATCAAGCACACAGATGCTTTCCAATGTGTCAGTAGGTGATTAGACTTGCTATACCCCACCCACTCAACCACACCCAGCAAAGATGCTCGCCACCATTTATGCACTTTGTGGCCTGTCATTAACAACACCATTCAGGTGTTGGCTAACAGTGGCATTGTAGCAGTAACACTAACACTTGAAACTGATGACTAGACAGAAGATATAAAGTTAAAGCACATGTTTGTGTGCATTAAATGGTCAATAGTTAAAAAAAAAAAATCCAACATTCCAAGCTGCCCACATGCTCTGTTAATTTGACTAAATGAAAAATGGACACATACAGGTTATTGACATTTCAGGATATTTGCACCACACATAAATGGCAGTTCTGCCCATTAACCCCACAGCTTACATAGTCAGTGAACACACTATATAGCAATGGGTATAAATGACCGTTCTTTGGTTTTTTCTGAATGGCTTATTTTATTGAGATGCATAGTTAAATATTCCTTGTTGTCAATGGTTTATACATTAATATCCCTCACTTGTTGACTTTTAAAGAATTTCTACCAAAACTCCATTACCCTTCATGACAATGGCCCTGTTTTCATTAAAACTCCTTATCAATACTCAAGTCCTCAACACACCTCTCTAAAAGCCTTCTGGCAACATTACAACACTGAGATGAAATCAAACATTAGATTGTGTAGCCCTGTTAAAGATGTATGAAGATGAGATTTTATCAAGTTAACTTTATCCTAAACATTCTTTTTTATATGAGTTGACATCACATCCAGTTCATGTCAAGCTAATGCATGTTACGTCATGTTACCCCCTGAAGGTGCCATGATCTACATAATTGATTGTTATTGAACATAATATGTAGGCCTAATAATATAATAATAATATAATCATTTTTTTACATTTTCTTTCTGTGTATGTTGTGGTAATGCAAATGAATGTTTGTGTAAAATGAGGACACCCACCCATTCCTTATCAGTACACTTCTTATCTCTCTGTCCAATGTCTTTTTTAGGAGTTCCCTCTCTCTAGCATCATATGGCCTTAGTAGTTTACAAATAGAGGTCGGGTTAAGGTCACATGGTTTCCCTTTTACACATGCAGTAGCTGACTCCTAACTGTTACGCTTTCATTAGTGATATTACACAATGCAGCAGTTGGCAAAATTACATGACTGGCTTGCCCTAAGGCATGGAATATATTGACCAATCAGGAAAAGGAAGCATCATATTATAATCAGTGTGTTGTACATGGAAATGTTAGTATGATCTGAATGTGAGGAATCAAAAATGCCGATATATTCAGAGTTTCAGAGAACATGCAACAATTTCACCATAGCCTAATTTTGGAATGCACACCTTCAAAAGGACTTTGGTGAGCTTTGTTGGTCCTAAAGGAAATGTAAGCAAACACTCCTTGCATTGGTTGGAAAGGAAAGGAAGGGAAGATAATGGCAAGGAAACACTTTGGATCCTGTCTGTCAATGAAACAAGATACCGGTAGTGTTTTGTGTCATCATATTGGGAGATAATGCTTTCTATGATTTTTTTATGTATCACATTTGTATGATAAAATTAAGTAAACCACAATCATGATCCTCTTAGGGCACTGCACACCACTACAAACTGGCAAGGCTGTAGAAGTGGAGATGTGTTATCTCACATAGCTTCCTGTTTCACAAGCACTGACTGCGAAACACACACATTTCCAACCTTTAGCTGCATTTTGAAAGTAGCTTAAAAACAAATGATCTGCATGGAGAATGCATTTGCCTTACTATCACTTTACTGGCATCCAACCTGTAAGACGTTTGAGCACACAGCCCGCCCTTCCCTCCCAACTCTTCCCAGACTGCGCAGCTCTGTGAAAGCTGATACATCAGAGAGTACTCACAAAGGTGCTGAGTGTGTGTGTTTCCCTGCTCTGCTTCCCACGCGGAAGAGTCGCGTCCACCCGGGGTCGAGCCGCAGCCCCTCTTTAGCGTGTGGTGTGGCTCTTCACAGTGAGCGGAGAGCCCAAGGCAATGAATGACTTGGGTCACTTTTGAGCCACCACCAGTGGCGCTCCACTTTCTATATATATATATATATATATGTCCATGACAGCACATAATTGATTGACCCTTCGATCTAGGCATTTTGTTGCATGCAAGCTTCAATGTAGAGAAGTGCTATCACTATACAGATAACTGATTGGACTGTGACCACTGACCACTAGTGGCTTTTTTGCATTTATGTCAGATGGGTGATTTTACAGTGTACAGCGCTTAGTATTTTGGACTTTTTTGTTTTCCCAAATGTTTTACACCATGGGAAGGTGAATGAGAAGGTATTTGTGTCTTTCATTTCTCCCATCTCATCTTCATCATTCAGCAAAGGCTCTCATTCCTAGCTCACCCAGCGACCCCCCCCACCTCCTCTTTTTTGTGGTCCAGGTCTTCCCCCTCTTTCTGAGCGTCCCCCTCCTCTCTGTTGCAGTCTTTTATTCGGGTCCTCTCTCCTCTCTGGCCTCTGTCCGTTCCCAGTCTATTCAATTCCTCTCCTCCCCCATCTTTCTTTTCTCTCTCTCTCTCTCCACGAACCCCTCCCCCTTCTCTCTGGACAGACTTTTGTAGAATTGTGTAGTATTGGCCAGCTCAGTGGCTACCCTGTCCTTCACCATATGCTGAGGTCTTCTATGTTGAGGATTATTTTTATGCAGTTAAACATTATGGAAATACCAAAGGAAGTCTGTTGTTGGACGTAATGCTCTCAGTATTAAGAATAAGTAGCTATTGTGCGTATATGTATGTATATAAACCTAAAAATTAAATAGAGCAGAAAATCTTTCCCAAGTAGTATATTTTCAACCCACTGTCACTAACTGCAGCAGAACTGAAGTTGAATTAAACACGTGCAGGGACACTGAGGGGGCTCTTTGATGCACTGGACAGACCTGAGGAGAACAATACCGTCATTTTCACATCATAGGGGATGATGTCGACCCAGATACACTGAATTCAATGAGAGAGAGAGGGGGGGGGGGGCTCCCTGGCAAAGCCGCCTGAGAAACACACAGAGGGCATTCTTACGTAAGGCTGTGTCCAGACAACAGAGCCGTCGGACTCTTCTCAAAGCGTTAATGAGAAGTGGACTGGCATCCAAATGTTCCCTCATCCATGGTGTGACGCCAGGCTTGCTAAAAAGAAAGAGCTGTTCCAGGGACGGGCAACTACAGTGCTCTAAGGCAGCATTCAAACTGACATCAGCCATAGCTATCCCGATGCTTCGATAATGTGCTGTTTTATGCATCTGTGATGCTTCGAGAAATGGTTGGTGTTAGACGGAGTGCGGCCTGAATCATTTATGAGTTCTCCTCTCAGTGTTTCATTGAGAAAATTAGATCTGTCGAGATAACTATGAAGGCCTGTGTGAATATCAATTGCTTGAGGTGTATGTTTCATTTTAACATGGAGACTACAAACACTCACATGGATTCAGGGAGATTTCAGCATACTTAACCCTTGTGTTACCCTCAAATCTTACCGACATGCTTTATCCTTGGGGTCAATTTGACCCCAGCTAAATAAACCCTCAGAAAATGATTATAATTCATATTGTTACCCAGTTTTTTTGTGACAGGTACTTAACAAGAGTGTAATAACTATCATCAAAAGCCCTACAAAACAATCCCACCCCCCCACACCCCTTTATGAACCTCGGAAACCTGGCTGGCAATATTGCCCATCCAGTGTCAGCAGCCCAAAGGCTTGCTGTTGCTTCACCTTTTGACTTATAGTCCTATATAGTAATAATTATAATAACAATATGTTCTCATACTATTACAATAATAATATTCATAATGTGTCAAATATTCATGTATCTTATGTTTCATACAGCTGGGGTCAAACTGACCCCAAGGAACACCAATGTACAAAATATAGGTACAGGACCTTGAAAACATATTATTGTACACATTTCATGCTAACTCTGTTGTACCCTTCAATTGAGGAAAAGTCATGAAACATGAAGCAAAAAAAAAAAGTGAACCATATACAGTATTTTATGATGTTAAATGTTGCTTGGGGTCAAATTGACCCCAAGGATAACAGGAGGGTTAAGCTATAACCTCTTCCAAACTTCCACATGGCTTTGGTCCACTCTTCATTCCATAATGGAATATGAACACAAGGACTGTTCCTGAAACCGACTGGCATGTAGATTAGACCCTCAGGCCACTAACACCGGATATTACTCTCTGAAAAAAAAAGAGGTGAATCTCTGCTGCAGAGTGGTATTGGACTGCTGCCTCTGCGGATTGGAAGGGGTCAGAGGTGAAATTACATCTGGCCTCATGGTGGAGTCACATGACTGTACTCCACATGCCCTGTGTCCGGAACTAAGGACGGAGCATTTGCAGGCCACTGAGTAGCAAGCTTAAGAGAGAGACCTACCAAGCTGCCACAAGTCTGCCTCACATATAACACAACTAAAATGCTATTTTGACATTGTAACCGCCAAATCTATATTTAAATATATAGCAAGAGCTTTAACATGTTGGCCTATGTTTTTACATGCAACTTTCATACAGAAAGAAAAGACAGATCTTGCATTTTCATAAAATATATTTCCTTTATTGGCAAGGTTTATTTCATTGTATAAACACTGCACAACGACAGGTTTATATTTCCTCACAATATTGATTGATTAAAATGTCTCATCAAAGATACTGTAGCAATTCATATCTACTATTGCCATTCATACTCCATAAAACTAAAACAATCATCAACAGTAATCATCAACACCTAAAAGTCTTTTTTTTTGTTTTATGTTAATACTACAATCAGTAAAATTCGAATGCATGTGTATATAAGACTCAGCAAATTCATCACACATTCTCCCCCCTACTCTTGCATCATGATTTAAGACACACAGAACACTTTTTCAAAAGATCACTTGGAGAGTCCAGCAATTATTATGTGAAAGCCCTGTAGGCAGATGTATTGTATCATAACTACCTATATTTTCAATCTGGAGAGCACATGAAATGACTACAAAGATGGTCTGAGGATGAATTACAGGTGTCCTCCACTGACAGTAACTGAATGGGAAAAAAGACCAAGTCCAATATTGGCAGAGCCACAAGGTTAATCTGATGTGAGCCTCGCATTGCCCCCTAAGGGATTATGGCGGGTCAGGATAAAGCACTGAGGCACATGGCTATGCCAACAGATATTTCCTCAGCCGCTCGTGCTATTTTTGTACAAATTTTTCTCTTCATATCTAGCGATTTTACTGTTTCCCCACTCATAATATGGCAGATTTTCAGACTCAAAATGATACAAACTTTAAAAAAAAACATCCAATTCTACATACCTCAACATACTCAACAATTCTACATACCTTGAAAAAACAAAATACAATTACTGACATGGAATAGACATCTAAAAGCTCATTCAGTAAACCTACTCCACAAAAAAAGGAAATCAAAGGCAAAGTAAGCTATAAAATCAGTGCTTTTCATCCTATCAATAACATGATAGATGTATCTATGGGGCAAATATAAAAATGCATATATTGGCTTGGTTCTAGGGCACTCTGGCTGGTACACAGGTAGGCTGAGGTGAGAATGGTGGTGGACTTTTTACTTGAAGGAGGCACGGACCTTCCTGCCCTTCAGAGGCTGTGGGGGTCTATAGTTGTCCTGCATGCAGCAGGCGGACTCTCCCTCGCCAGAGAACTGCAGGCTGCGGAACTTAGCCATCTGCGAAGAAGAGGAAGAGAGAAATGGAGAGAATATGTCAAGAGACGGAGAAAGCAAAATGTAATTTCTTCTGCACTTGAAGGCTGTGGCACTCACTGGCATGTGCTGCTGTGGCCCAGACTGGCTGTCCCCTGTACTTACAGCTGTCCTATTCCACTTATAGAACATTTGATGAATGTGCTGTGGAATTTATTTGAAGTCCACACAAGAATAATGGAGCAATGTCTGCTGCACCATGGAGATACAAACAGGCTTCATACACAGGCTATGAAGACATACAGCAGTGTAATAGAAACAGTATGGACTCTACCGAATTATAGAATGGCAGTGTTTACCCTTCATATTGCATTAACATCACAGGAATAGATAAGAGGGGCTACATTAGAGGCCTACAGGTAACTAGGAATTTTGTGGTGACATGTTTTTATCAGTCACAGTGTGACCCCTGATCCAGTGATCAGCTACTAGCTTCAAGGGACTGCACAGCCTGTGGTTCACCATCCTTTGACTTTTGTGTGTCCTGACCTAGAATAGATAGATTTGCACCTTTTGCACAAATAAAATGTCACTTGATTGTTTTCAAAACAGCCACTTCAAACATCACTCTGACGCCTGACATTCATATGGGTGTAGGCTGAAGCAATGACTACGGCTGTGTAGGCCTGTAGCAGGTGATATGGGCTCCCTGTCCAACATGAGCATAATGCAGCGTTGAGATAATGTAATCTAACTGAGCAGAGGAGGACTCACAGCTGACCCTCCCTTGGATAAAGTGGCTCTGGCCAAGAGTTGGAGCCTTAATGTGTAGACCTAACTGTACATGTAGTAAATATTAGCTCTAAACTAACCTCATTCAGCATTGCCATGGGAAATACTGGAGTAATTCTCTTCTATACACACACACACACACACACACAGACACACACACACACACACACACACACACACACACACATACACATACTTACATACTTACTTACTTACACACACACACACATGCACACACACATGCACAGCCCATTCTACCAATGTATTAACAATCTAGAAGCAGTATGTTAGTGTGCAGTGCTACCAGTGTGAGAATCAGTGTACCTGACGTTACTATCAGTATCTACATCACAACTCCAGACTTCATTATAAAGAACCATGACAGTGCAGCAGCCTGCAGTGCAGTCTGACTACATCCCCCCAATCTGAAGTGGCTTTTCAAATGCCCAGCTGAGGAGTGGCTGAGTTGCAGCTGAGTTACAGTTGAGTTGCTGATATCCTAAAGGCTCATGGGATGCTGTGGTGCTGTACCTGGGCAGGGCTGACGCTGATTGGCTGCCTGAGGACGATCCAGGTGACACTCTCCAGAAGTGGGGGCGTGGTCAGGGAACCATCATACGTCCAGTAATCCAGGGAAGCAGGCAGAAGGATTTTGGGGTCAAAGTTTGGGTATGTTGTCTGCTTACCCTGGTGATGGGAAAGAGTCACAAAAGACTGTCAGATCCTCGGACCAACCTCCATTAACCCCCAGCAGCGTGAAATGACATTAAGCCATTTGGTACCTTAAATTTGATGGCCTCCATAGCATCTATAACCTTCTGCAGGTTTGGGTTGGCAGCCCCAATCTGAGAGCAGAGAGAAGTCGCATGTTAACATGTATGCACACCTCATATCTACACCTCAAACACAAGTACACATACTGTATTTTAATAAAGCATGTCTGGTTAGTGGTACCTTCAGAAACACTCCAACCACAGCGAGGCCATCGGGCTGGCTGGCAGCCTCACCAAAGCTGGGGTATTTGGTGTTCCAGTGAACCAAGTGTAGCTGGAAATGAAGAGAAAGAAGAACAGAATTCAAAAAGTTACCACCTTAGATAAGCTACTGTGTCATACCAAATGTACTACACCTCAGTAAAGAGTGCTTTTGAGAATTAAATCTGGGCATTTCTTCAGTAATCATCAACATGAGATTTGGCGTTAGATGGTAATGTGTGTGTAATTTGCAAAGGTCATGTGTTTCTAGAAAACCCAGCATGCTGGATGAAAGAGAGGTGTGTTTGTGAAAGGTGTTGATAGGTGTGGAGTGTTTGTGCTGCGGCTGAGTGCATAGGTGCCAGGCTGTACCTCACAGGGGAACTTGGTGCCGGCTACGGTGTGCTCGGAGCCACGGTCGTCACTGGCCCCCCAGTGGAAGTGGAACTGCCTCAGTCTGTATGTACCTGTGATGGGCCCTCCGGTCAGAGCTACAGAGAGTGAGACAGAGAGACAGAGACAAAGAGAATGAGAGAGAAAGGTGATAAAACATGAGTATACAGGCAGGCAGATTCTACCGACCAGTATTAACAGGAAACACATTGTTAAATAACATTTAGAAGCTTAAATAACATTAAGTAACTAAAAAAAGCTTCTGTTTCCTCACTGCTGTAACTGTTTCTTCTATTTGTGTTTGGACGTGTGTGAGTTTCAGCTTAAAGTAAATGTTTGCCCAATTTGCTTATATTCAGAGAGGACAGTGAAGAGTGACAGAAAGTGAGTGGGAGTGAAATTAGGAACTGACCACAGGGCGGATTTGGAACTGGGTCCCCATGGGCACTTGGACACAAATGTGGTAGAGTTGCTGCAGCCCACACAGCACCCAAATGTGTCCTTTAAGTGATAAAACTAGAGTGATGAGACTGAATTAAGACTGGACTGGTCATAAGGACTCAGTGCACAAATTCCTCCTCGACACACTGAGGGATAGAGGATTTTTCCCCCCACTCTTGTATAAAAGAATATATTATCACTCTGGAACACAAAGGGTTGAGGAGCTTGGACATCCATGGCAGAGCCAGTGGAATGCTGAGCCAGACTGAATTCAGCCCATGCTTCCAATAATCAATGGCCAGGCGCCTCTTATCAAAATGTATGTTTTCACACCCTAGAGTACACAAAGACCTTCAACTGCTGAAACCAATTTCAAATATCCAATTCAGAAAAGCAGTACAGCTCACACAATTTCCTCAAAAAAACACTGACCCTATGAAACAATATAACTGTAGTTTTCTAATTAATTCTAAGGATATCTAACATTAGAGACATTTAACTAAACATCCAAGGGCAAGCAATACCGCAGACGTTGTTTATCAAAAGTTGGCGCGCACGCAAATGTCCTTGTGAAGGAGACTGATACAACAAAGGGACATAACGTTCCTGCTCACAGCAGTACCCCAACATTTGCCGACTTAAACAGTGAGTCTCGACACACAACACAACACAACACAACACAACACAACACAACACAACACAACACAACACAAAAGACAAAGAATGGGCTGCACAACTCCTCTGCATCGGTCTTGGCACCAACATCAAAACAGGAAAAATAATCTTCTGTGGCAATTCTAACACTTACACACTCTTTAATGTACATACAAATATTTTGAATCACTCACTTGATTTGTCTTCCTCATCCAAAAAATCAACTTGGAAGGAATGGCCATTGTTCAAAATGCTTTGCGAGGTGGCAGGGTCATATTTAAGTCTGAGAAGCTTCAGAGTAGGGTCATGAGGCGCTTGGCCAGGGATGATATCAATAGGTGACTGCCTAGGTCCATTAGCGATAGGGAAGCCCTCACTCCACTTATCTGGTCCTAAATTGGTTGAGAGAGAAAAAACAAAACAAAGTTTACAATCATTTGTTGAAGAATGCCAGTACACCATTTACAAACCATATGATATTAATTCAGTTTTTTTAATGGTCCAAGTGTTTACTCTTTTGGTGGTATGTTGGTAATTCTCACCATTGGTAGGTCCGTAGCCCCAGCCGTGAGACATGGTGAATAGATCCTGTATGAAGTGTGATATGTACAATCCTCAAAAGCTCAGATCTCGGTAAGTGGCTCCGTCTTTCTGACACCCTGAGCGAGCAAGTAGCAAGGTTTTTATAGACCTGCTACTGCTACCAGTCCTGTATCTTAGATCTGTGGGTCTGGCCACATGATCTTTGCGTAGTCCAGGCTCGAACAGGAGGAGTTACCAGTTTGGCAATCATATCTAAAACTCGTTCATTTGAGCATCCGCGGTACCATCGTCGTTTGCCTGCAAACTATGTGTAGGCTACTGGATGCGCTTCGCTTAATTGACGAGGTTTCTTACAGCGAAAATGCAATAGATGCTGCTGCTGCCTCCGCTGCTGTGTTGGTAAAAGCAATAGGCGCATTCCAGGCAACATCTCCTTGCCAGGGTTTTGATGTCCTTCAGAAAATTACACTGGGTTTTCTGTTGCGGTTCCTATTCGTATTTTTAGACTGCGTTTCATTGCGCTTTTAACATAGGCTAAGCATTTCATTTGACTGCAAGACATGACCGATTTGCTGACCTCCTCATGAACGTCCTGTTGCCATGTACCACAAGAGCTTAGTCCAAAAATACGTATCCGAAAAGGCAACGTCGTGATAACTTCATGGAACGCAGACACACAATGACAACACAGAGATGCAATGAAATGAAATCACATAAATGGTACATTTGACTAGCTGCGTGATGCTTCCACTATAGTCGGCTTATGTCCCCGCGTTTTTTTCTGTCCAAGACATATTTTAAAGGGCCCGACACATTCTGTATTAAAGGTTTTATAAGCTTATAATAATTAATTAGGCAAGATTGAATAATATGATGTCTAGGTAGGCTATGTGGGTTTGAAATTTGTAAAACTGTCTATGAAAGGCAGTCTATTTATTTATTTATTTATTTATTTATTTATGTATTTATTTATTTATTTATTTATTATTATTATTATTATTATTATTATTATTATTTATTTATTTATCGTAGACAAATAGCCTACTACTACATTATGAGGGCCGATGGTTTAACAGTCATTTCCTCGCGAGGAAATCTCAATGGTCTCTTAGTTCAAGGTTGAAGGCTTACATCGCCCTTTATGCCTGAAATTACACGGTCACAAACAGTGTTGGGTGTAACGCGTTACAAAAGTAATGTAATTACTGTAATATATTGCTGTTTGCGGTAACGTGGTAATGTAAGGCATTACAAAAAAAAATTGGGTAATATTTTACTCGGTACAAACTTCAGTAACGCGCGTTACAATGCATTTAACCCGAAATTAAGTGGTGTTTTGTTTTGATATTTGCAAACACCACGCGAGAACAACAGAGGAGAAAAAATCAGCGCAAAATAGTAGAACGTTATCTCCTGATACTGGTTGAATATGACTGCTGCAGCAGACTCGCAGGCGGACTCTATTTGCGGGATGGACATAAGCCTTTTACATTAATACACAGGATTAGATGTTAAAATCCCTTGTGCCAAAATCCAAGGTAAAAACACATTCAGAAGCCCCTGCTCAAGTTTAACTTTAAAAAGCACAATACCCACAAATCCGCCAACAAATGGTCACAAGCACAATGCAAATGGCCTATCCAACAGCAGTAGCCTATATAGTATGCGGCATGTCATTGGGGTTATCAAGTGGGCACCCTCATTCACCGATGTTTCGTTAAATTAGGTCCACGACACCTCATGAAGGCTTAACAGTGAAACCAGCGTCCTGGAGACACTCCCCTCCATGCTACCACCATATTACCACATTGAAATATCCAATACTCAAAATACTCTTAACCAGCCCAGGCATGGTCTAAGTTGGCTAGGTCGGTCCGTCCCGTTGATGTGGACTGAACCATAAACCATAAAGAACCTTAGCCAAGTACCATCACCCTAGGCACAGCCCATCACAAACACAAAACAAATTAGCCAGTTAGCTTAGCCCATTATCTTAGGCCCCATCCCAAACACAAAACAAATTAGCCAGCAGTTAGCAGTTAGCTTACGCCCCATGCTGCCCCATATTACCACAACAAGCATCCAAATACCCTTAACCAACCTAGGCATGGTTTAAGTTGGCTAGGTCGGTCCGTCCCGTTGATGTGGACTGAACCATAAACCATAAAGAACCTTAGCCAAGTACCATCAACCTAGGCACAGTCCATCACAAACACAAAACAAATGAGCCAGTTAGCTTACCTTAGCTTGCGCCCCAGGAAGGGTAACTTCTCCTTACCCACCACCAAAACAAATGAGCCAGTTAGCTTACCTTAGCTTGCGCCCCAGGAAGGGTAACTTCTCCTTACCCACGACCAAAACAAATGAGCCAGTTAGCTTACCTTAGCTTGCGCCCCAGGAAGGGTAACTTCTCCTTACCCACAACCATTCGCTTGCCCGTTCTGCTGCTAAGGACATGTTACTAACCACCTGCCTTAGACTTCGACCACAAATGCCCAGTTCAGACAGCAAGCCAATAGCAGATCTGGCCACAAACCCACGTGCACCGATTTCAATAGGCCTTAATCGTGCACTCCAACCTCGCTTAGCTGCCTCCTCTGCTATTTCAGTATATTTAGCTCTCTTCAGCTCATTGGCCACTTCCACTCTGTCTTCCCAAGGAACAGTGAGTTCAATGAAGTAAACTATCTTCTCTGAATCCGACCATAGAATTACGTCAGGACGTAGCTTAGTACTCACTATATGTGGAGGTACCGCCATCTGCTGGCCAAGTTCAACCTTCATTTCCCAGCCCGCCCCATTTTTCAACTGGCCGGTTTTACACCTGGCCTTCGCGGAACAAGGTTTATCCCCCTGACGTACAAAGTTAATTTGCCTTACCCCTTTACTAGCTGCTAATGAATTGACTTCTCTTCTTTTATCCTCTATTGCCGCTGCCACACATTTCAATACCTGGTTATGACGCCACGTATACCGCCCCTGGGTGAGACTTACCTTGCATCCTGATAGGATATGGTGGAGACTGCCCACACACGAGCAAAGTATGCATTTATCATCCTCACCAAACCATTGACTTAAATTCTTGGGAGATGGGAGCACATCATATGTAGCACCTAACATAAATCTGATCTTACTAGCTTCCATGCCCCATAGATCTTTCCATTTAATCTGTCTTTTTTCCACCCCTTCCCAGTTCACCCACTGCCCTTGTTTTGCCTGCGACACTGCCTTAGTACATCTTACAGCCTCCTCCTGTCTATGCATTTCCTCCACTACCATTTTCCTCTTTTCTCCTGCAGAAGCCTTACTCCACAAGGGTTTACTTGCACCCACCCCTAGACCCCCCCGCCCGTGCTGCACATGGCCCATTATATCTCTATGCTTCAATGCTGATTGAGCTTGCTTAACTGCCTGCTCTGGGTTCCACTTCCTCCCTGCATTAACTGAGGGTGCAACTTTCCTCACCACTGGGTCCTTGGACTGAGTAAGAGTCAATTCCAATCTAGCCTTAGCACACTTAAATTCCTCTGTCAGACTAGATATTGGCAACTCTACAATACCCTTCCCATACAAGGCTACACTGCTTAAGCAGCGTGGGACTCCGAGCCATTTTCTGACAAAGGAGTTGATCATTTTTTCCACCCTCTCTACCTTTGACAGAGGAACTTCATAAACTGTCAATGGCCACATTAGCCGAGGCAACAAACCAAACTGCAAACACCACAGCTTGAGCTTACCTGGCAGCCCCGACTTGTCAATTTTTGCAATACCTTGCCTAGTGACCTGTCTCAAGTCTTCAACCTGTGATTTATCACTAAGGCTTGCATCATACCACCTTCCCAGGCTCTTCACTGGTTTCTCCAGAACTGTGGGAATCACCTCCTTATTTATAGCAAACTTCTTATCTGTTACCTTCCCTTTAATAATTGAGAGACTCCTAGACTTACTTGGTTTCACCTTCATTCTGGCCCATTGCAGATTACTATTTAACTTACCCAGCAACCTGTTGGTGCATGGAACGGTTGTCGTCAAGGTTGTCATGTCGTCCATGAAAGCCCGAATCAGGGGGAGGCGTGGCCCTCCCTGCAACTTCTCCCCGCCCACTACCCATTTTGAGGCCCTAATAATGACCTCCATTGCCATTGTAAAAGCAAGTGGGGAGATGGTACATCCGGCCATGATTCCTATCTCAAGTTGTTGCCAACCTGTGGTGTAATCAGCTGTAGTAAAACATAATTGAATATCCAGAAAGTATGCTTTTACTAGGCTTTTAATGCTACCTGGGATTCTGAAATAATCAAAGGCCTCCCACAACAGACTATGCGGCACAGACCCAAAAGCATTAGCCAAATCCAAGAACACAACGTGCAGGTCTCTCTTCTCACGCTTTGCTAATTGAATTTGGTGCCAAATCATGCTGGTATGCTCTAAGCACCCGGAGAAGCCAGGAATTCCAGCTTTTTGCACCGTGGTATCAATTAGTTTATTCCTTTCAAGGTAATTTGTCAGTCTCCGTGCCACCACACTAAAGAAAACCTTCCCTTCAACATTCAGTAGACTAATTGGCCTAAATTGATTAATCTCCACTGCGTCCTTTTCTTTGGGAATAAATATTCCCCCAGCCCTCCGCCAAGCCTTGGGAATACTCTGCTTTTTCCAAACTATCTTCATTAATTGCCATAAAAATCTTAAAACATCTGGTGCACTCTTATACAGCCGGTAGGGCACTCCATTAGGTCCCGGGGCTGAAGAGGCCCTTGCACGTTTTATTACATCTTGCACCTCTTTCCACCTTGGTGGACTATCGTCGCATTGGCTACTTAATTCACCAATAGGTGGGATATCAGCAGGAAGTACCATCTCCCTGAACCTCTCCCTATCTTTGTGCACTCCCTCTAAATACTCCTCAAGCTTCTGCTTAGGTTCCAAAAGACTACCACTCTTCTGCATTACGAATAAAGACTTAACAAACTTAAATGGGTCTTTATAGAATGCTAGTCGGGCTCGTGATTTCTTCTTCCTATTTTTCCTAATATTTTCAGCTCTTCTTAGCACTACTAACCGCTCCCTCACATCTGCCTGTAGACAGTCAATACCTTCCTTCTCATCATCTGTAGCTTTTCTCCACTGCTTCTTAAGCTGCCTCCTCTCCTTGATAAGTTTATCTATCTCCTGCTGGCGCCTAGATTTAACTACCTCATGTAGCCGTTTTGTCCTTCTCTCAATAGTCCCAAATCTTTCCTTACCATAGCTATAAATAATGTCTCCCATTTTCTCTAATTTGCTTTCAGCCGTCCCCTTGAGCTGACCCAGGATACTGACCAAATCACTATTAACATCTTCCCACATTCTACATTCTGCTGCGCCTGGCCATCTAACCCCAGGCCTATGACCATTAATCTTCTCCCTCCTTGGCTGACTGGCCTCTCTCTCTGCCTCAGTGCTAGAACTTACCTCAACAACAGGGGTACTGATGTCCTGCGAACTGTGGGTTTCTTCCTGTCGCTGGACTTCAACCGACTGACTTGATGCACTTCTTAAGAAATAGCTATCAATGCGGGGACCCTGTGTTCCCTCTACCAAGCACTTCTTTTTCCCTTGATGAATTTTCAGGCCCTTTAGACTTGTAACCTTCTGCCAACCACACACACACATCTGCAGCTTTTTCTCAGTTTTCTCTGAACTAGTGGCTTCCACAAACATGTTTTCCTTACTCGTAATCAAATTCGTTCCAGGGTCAGTAACCATGTCTATCACAAGTGAGTCATCTTCCGCCCCTGCTCTCGCTGACTCTAGGGGTATTTTTTCATTATGTCGTACTGTAGCTTAGTAGGGTGCAGCCCATAGCTTAGTGAAGCCTGGGCTACTGCCACAATGAGCTGCTAACCCATTGTAGCCCCCGCGGGGTCTATTCCCTCCTGTCAGCCGTCTTTCCGTGCTGTCACAAGGTCTTTCCCTAGTTGCCAGCTGCCCTATTCACAGCAGTCACTAGCCTACGCTAGCTTCAGCATTACATTAATACACAGGATTAGATGTTAAAATCCCTTGTGCCAAAATCCAAGGTAAAAACACATTCAGAAGCCCCTGCTCAAGTTTAACTTTAAAAAGCACACTACCCACAAATCCGCCAACAAATGGTCACAAGCACAATGCAAATGGCCTATCCAACAGCAGTAGCCTATATAGTATGCGGCATGTCATTGGGGTTATGAAGTGGGCACCCTCATTCACCGATGTTTCGTTAAATTAGGCCCACGACACCTCATGAAGGCTTAACAGTGAAACCAGCGTCCTGGAGACACTCCCCTCCATGCTACCACCATATTACCACATTGAAATATCCAATACTCAAAATACTCTTAACCAGCCCAGGCATGGTCTAAGTTGGCTAGGTCGGTCCGTCCCGTTGATGTGGACTGAACCATAAACCATAAAGAACCTTAGCCAAGTACCATCACCCTAGGCACAGCCCATCACAAACACAAAACAAATTAGCCAGTTAGCTTAGCCCATTATCTTAGGCCCCATCCCAAACACAAAACAAATTAGCCAGCAGTTAGCAGTTAGCTTACGCCCCATGCTGCCCCATATTACCACAACAAGCATCCAAATACCCTTAACCAACCTAGGCATGGTTTAAGTTGGCTAGGTCGGTCCGTCCCGTTGATGTGGACTGAACCATAAACCATAAAGAACCTTAGCCAAGTACCATCAACCTAGGCACAGTCCATCACAAACACAAAACAAATGAGCCAGTTAGCTTACCTTAGCTTGCGCCCCAGGAAGGGTAACTTCTCCTTACCCACCACCAAAACAAATGAGCCAGTTAGCTTACCTTAGCTTGCGCCCCAGGAAGGGTAACTTCTCCTTACCCACGACCAAAACAAATGAGCCAGTTAGCTTACCTTAGCTTGCGCCCCAGGAAGGGTAACTTCTCCTTACCCACAACCATTCGCTTGCCCGTTCTGCTGCTAAGGACATGTTACTAACCACCTGCCTTAGACTTCGACCACAAATGCCCAGTTCAGACAGCAAGCCAATAGCAGATCTGGCCACAAACCCACGTGCACCGATTTCAATAGGCCTTAATCGTGCACTCCAACCTCGCTTAGCTGCCTCCTCTGCTATTTCGCTTAGCTGCCTCCTCTGCTATTTCAGTATATTTAGCTCATTATTTTCAGCTTGTCAGAGACAAGGCTATGAAGAACATAATAGTTAGTGCACTTTGTGTGCGAAACCGAAAGATCTCTCTATGCCTCGCGAAATAGCACAAGTAAATTAATGAAACATCTAAAGCAAGTTACTTCAAAATCATAATGTATTATGTATTACTTATTACTGTCATTTCAAAGTAATTTGTTACATTATAATATTACTGTCTCTGAATTGTAAGGCATTACACTACTATTGCATTACTTTTAAGTTACTTCCACCAAAATATCTAGAAATATGGATTTGCCATTCTAAATGCAGTTTATTACGCTCAATGCAGCTTGCTCTTCCAATGGAGGGAGATGTGGTTTAGCATAATGACTGAGCTAGGCTTAACCCTTAGAACCCGATTGACGCAAAGTGCGTCAAAAAACACACCCTTTCTTCTCTTTTACATTGCTCCGCCACTGTTCATCGCAACGAGATACAACCTTTATCGCATGACAGAGAAGAAGTGGGGCTTTCCAACGAGACTACACACTTGTCTGTACGATCTAGTATGAAAATTAAAAAAAATCATGAAATTAAATCAAATTGCATCATATTTACAGTCTATACTTCTCTGCGTTCACCTGCGCACTGCATTACTCTCGCTTGAATTACTCGCGAACCCGTGATCGCATAGATATAGCAAGCATATCAGATGAAAGAGGAGAAACGGGGCTATCCATTGGTACCATGGATATCGATCTTTCTGGCTTATAAAAACAGACGAAGTGACTGCAAAATATTAACGTCATGTACACAAACCAACGCTGCACACCCATTACTCTCGGAGTAATTACTCGCGGACCCGTGATCGGATATATATGCCACGTATGTTAGATGAAAGAGGAGACACAGAGCTATCATTTGATACCAAATACATCCTTCTGGGTATGAAGTGACAGCAAAATACAAATTCCTGCATGGCATCCAATTCAAGGCTCACATTGCATCCCAATTTGTTCAACAAAGAAACACCTTTTTTGCCTTTACTTTGTTCATGGCAATGCAGTAAAAAGTTGAGAATCATCATGAGTGCATACACCATAGTCACACATGCTAACAGGCAAACTTGGGTCAAGTCAGGTCAGATCAGTTCGTGTCACAGATATGGAGCGCAGAATGGTCATTTTTCATCGCTAAATAAAAAATGGCATTTATTTCCGTAAATCACACACCACATATTTCTGTAAATTGCTCAGCCCCAGAGTATCCCTCCAACATGGCAATTATATTGCCCGTTTCAGGACAGTCTGCCCTACACACACATGAAATGCATGTAGAGCTACGAGCTTGCTATGGTGAGATACAGGTCAAAATATAAGAATTTTTATAATATGATTTTTATATTTTAATTCTTTAAAAATCTAAATAAAATCAATGCTAGTACTAATACATGAAATGATGGCAGATCTGGATAGCCTAGACTCTGCTGAAAAAAACAATATATAATATGTGTGTGTGGCACTTACAATGACCAGAATAAATCCTTATGAATAAAGGTAGTGAAAATGCCCTAAAAACAGCTTAGGGTTCTAAGGGTTAAGGCTAACAACAGTAGAATGCAATAGGCGCAGTGCTCATGATGCAATACAAGGAACAATCATAGTCAGAATTTTGTTAAAAACCGACAAAAGGTCAAAGTCTGGTAAATTGTGATAGAAATACTGTAACTTTAAGGCCTAGGCCTACTCATTAAAATCAATAGAGAGCCTACTATATTGTAAATCAAAGCTTAAAGGAACCGTATGTAAGATTGTGGCCAAAACTGGTACTACAATCACTTTCAAATTACTGTAGAGCGGTGTATCCCCTTCCCCTCCCCTCTGACTGGCAGAGTTGGCAACCGGATGACGAAACACTACTGACTTTGTGATTAGTAGATAGGTGGAGGGTGGCGCATTAGGCCAAAACACAACATGACAACATCAACATCAGTTGAGGGCTGCAACTTCACTTTTTAAATGACAATATCCTGGCCAGACTACTGTTGTCAGTGATATAAGTATTTGAAATGAACATGATTTCTTAATGTCTAGTGACATATCAGGGCAATTTTATGATTAATTGAAATACATTTTTTACATACGGTTCCTTTAATAAAGACATGTCAAGATGGTGGCCTGCTGGCCATTTCGGTGCCCTAAGTGAGTGGCTTTGAGTGAGTGACATTTAAATGATAACTCAAACACTCAAACACCTGTGTGTTTTTAAACATAAATTTTTGAAGAAATGCTGTTTTACCTATAAATGGTGCACTTTAAGAGCATTGATCTTTACGTTGTCATAATGCCCTTTTGCCAGCTCTTGTTTACAAGTCTTATTTGTTTGAGTTACATTGATGGCACAATATTAACAATAATATGCACAATGTTAAGTTGTTTTAAGCAACCTTCATTGCTTTGGAAATGGAAGTATGCAATGACATGTTGCTTCACATTTCGTTTTGCGAATACAAGTGAATTATGAGCCTGGTATCCACCTAGCTATCTGAATGGAATGCGTTTCAGTCGACTCAGCATATCATGTGCTTCATGTAGCCTAAATGCTTGGAAAACGAATGATTGAAGACCCACCAATTCTAGTACTACGTGGTGATTGAGAGAACCCAAAAGGTATCAAACTTGCATGTAACATCGTGTTAGTGCATTTTGACATTGTAAACGTTATTGATGAAGAGTAAAACGCAGTTTGCAGTAAAGCTACTATTCATTGGTTACATTTGGGTGCCCCCTCTATCCTTTGGTGCCCAACGCAAAGTGCGTGATGCGCGTGGTGGCACTGCCAGGCTACACAATCTTTTTCTGCATTTCTATCCCTTTATACTCTTCAATTCAAGTTCACAGCACAAAGCTGACATGCACAACAGCATAGTTTGTGTTTTATCAAGAATCAAAAAGATTAGCGTGGCACTACTTTAGATGTTTCATTAATTTACTTGTGCTATTTCACGAGGCATAGAGAGATCTTTCGGTTTCGCACACAAAGTGCACTAACTATTATGTTCTTCATAGCCTTGTCTCTGACAAGCTGAAAATAATGAGTGTAGGCTTATGTCCATCCCGCTAATAGAGTCCGCCTGCGAGTCTGCTGCAGCAGTCATATTCAACCAGTATCAGGAGATAACGTTCTACTATTTTGCGCTGATTTTTTCTCCTCTGTTGTTCTCGTGTGGTGTTTGCAAATATCAAAACAAAACACCACTTAATTTCGGGTTAAATGCATTGTAACGCGCGTTACTGAAGTTTGTACCGAGTAAAATATTACCCAATTTTTTTTTGTAATGCCTTACATTACCACGTTACCGCAAACAGCAATATATTACAGTAATTACATTACTTTTGTAACGCGTTACACCCAACACTGGTGGGTGATAATACTGTAGCACTCTCAATCATGCAGTCATTAGACTATACTGTAGTTTGGCCAACAGCCAAGGTACCAGTTGGTGTATTTTTTATGGCGCTTCCTGATTTTTCTTTCTCTTGCCGCCATCTTGTGGTTACATAATATTACTGCACGGTGTGAAAGGCGACAGTGGAACATGATACCACTTTACTTTAATGTGTGTGTATTGGGGGGCATTTTCAAATCAGGATAAATGCATTTACAAATACACTTACCTTAAATGCTAAATATGTGATATTGATCTTTGACAGTATGGGAATATTATTTTGAAATCTGTTCCATATATAGCCCATTTGTTTCTTATTTCCCATAATTGTACGATTACATGTAGGCTTGCATCATTTACAATTAATAGCTTTTGTTTGTTTGACTATGTATTTGTTTGTTTCACATTTTTATGCATTTACTTTTTCAACAATTGGAGTTTGACAGTATAGGCTACCTATCTAAGTATGATGTGATCATGCTTGTAATAATAATATAAAATACAAAATACTTTCTATAGTCATTTTTTGTAAGGTGTAACTCAGTTAAGTGAGGTGAAACCTGACTGACCTGAAGAGAACACTGACCTGAAGAGAACACTGACTAGACTTGCACAATCATCCTCTCTTGAGCCATCGCTGACTGGATGTGAAAGTTGCAGAATACCATGGTTAGATTACCAAAGCAGATTACAGATTAGGAAATGTCACATGTATGTAGGCTATGTATGCCCTTCCTCTCCTGTAGCATTTGATAATTTGATCAGTGCTCTTTTTAAGTTGAACTAGGGTAGTGCTTAGCTACTACAAACTACTGTTAACTTATGTGATCATTCAATAATCAAACAATATTCAAACAATATTCAAACCTAAACAATTGCACCCTAGACTAAGCCAGTGTTTCCCAAATACTTTTTCTGGGGACCCACTTTTTTAAAATGACATACCATCGCGACCCATTTTACTTCAGATCTAACATGCAACCTGCATGCAACCACCAATATTGTTTTAGGCCACAGGTTCTCAAACATTTCTTGGGGATATTCTTGCATGCTACGCAGTCGTCGTCACTCTTCAGCATAGTAAGCTGTTCCTTTATTTCTAAAGAGAGATGTTGTAGGCTGCGTTGCAGACAAATAGATCCATAACACCGTCAATCCCTATGTAAACATGTAGCAAATAACTCAAGTCATTGTAGCCTATTTGTGGAGGTTTCTTTATTTGGAAAGTTGAATCCGCATTTCCCTCTGGAGTTAAAACGTTTGTTTGTAGGCCGCTGTTGTATTGATGTTGTGACAAGCTATGTTGTAAGAATGTAAAATGAATACATATCAGAACAATGGCTTTTGCGCGATAGTCAAAAGATAATGCGCCTTACTGCCTAGTAGAGTTTGCAAGGTGGAAAACGAGAGGAAATAATAGCGTTTAAAATGTCCATTTAAATTGTAGCCTACCTAATATAATGCACTGTTGTTTTAAATACGAAATAATAAGGAATGTGATGAGGTTGCTATTAACTTTAAAGAGTGCATCCAGGGATGGATTACTGCACTGGCCTACCGGGCCCAGGCCCAGGGGCTCAAGGGGTCAGGGGGCCCTGAAGCCCAAGCCTTTGCATGGAATCATTGCCTCAATATCAACAAATCAGGATGTAGGCTATGAATCTGATTGAACTTAGTATTGGCCATCCCCAAAATGCACCAGAATACAGGAAATCAAAAAAAATTTTTTTTAAAATTCCCACATATACGACAATAAGTGGGGGGCCATTAATACATCTGGGCACAGGGGCCCAAAAGTTCATAATCTGCCCATGAGTGCATCTACAATCAAAACTATCTACAGCCTATGACGCAAATTGAATTGCAATGTCCGGTACGGATGTCTGCTTTAGTTGACTAAATTTTAATCGGTGAAGTTGAAGAGCTGGTGTCCGTTAATGTTTGTGCAAATAGGCTGATTCCCTTGCATTTTTCAACTGCGAGGTCCATGGCAGGCGCCCCACAGAAATGTTTGTTTCATTTTGCGAGTGAGATGTCCACGCTGTCCCCTCTGCGACGCGTTCGCCCCCCAATTTCAGAGCTATTCTAAATGCAAAATTGCACAGAGGACTTTGACTGTGGTAAACAAACTATATCCTAATAGAAAACTGATAGCTTTCCTGGCTAAATTGTATAAGTTAGGCCTATTAGACAACATAAATTGTGCTGGTGTAACGGCAACCCAAATAAAATCTCCTGCGACCCACCCGTGGGTCAGGACCCAGTCTTTGGGAAACACTGCACTATATAAACATACCAGGTCTCTTACTGTAGATCTACTGACGTTGGTCTGCTGGTAGTGCCCAAGGTCAAAACTAGGTTGAAATGGCATTTAGCCATACGGTGCCCACAGCTGGAACTCAGATGACTAAAGATCAGATTTGATCAGATTTAAAAAATAAAAAAAAACTCTAATATTTTCTACTGCCTTTGATTAATCTGATGTTTTTTGGTTGAGTTATAAAGTGAATTTATTATTATTATTATTATTATTATTATTATTATTATTATTATGTCTTTATAGTGCTGTTTATATTAGGCTACTGTTTACATTATTGTGGGCTACATATTAATCTTGTGTCATTAGCCTACATGTAAAGCACATTAGATGACCACTGTGCATACTGTTTGCTTTTGTTTATGTAAAGCACATTGAATGACCTCTGTGTATGAAATGCACTATATAAATAAACTTGACTTGTAGCAGTGCCACGCACCAGCTAAGGTGAGGTATTTTCTGCTCTTGTGTGGCTTAAACCACCAGGTGTCAGGGTAGTATAACTTACTTTTTTCCATGATCGATTAGGCACTATTTTAGTAACTATTGGCTATTTTTGCAAAACTCTACACATAATAACCACAAATCCTCACATCAAACCAGCTAAACATTGTAAATGCACACAAGTCTTGCAGAACTCTTCAAACTCTTTAAAAAAGTGTGTTTTGTGTCAAAACAGTGTCACACACACACACACACACACACACACACACACACACACACACACACACACACATTGCCATCTTGCCTTGTCCTTCTTGTCCTTCCCTTGTGACTCTCCTCCTACTACTCCTCACCTTCCTGTCCTCCTCTCCTCCTTTAATTCATACTCCTCACTCTGCCCATTATGGCCCTACATGGTCTGATTGCTGAGTGACTCATTATATAAAAGTCTTTTAACATGCATCAGTGTGCGAACACAATTGGCAAAACAGTATACACCAATGTGTACAGTTTTGCTAGAAGTGTGTTATTAAATTGTAAACTGAGTGTAACACAGCTGGCAAACTCAGTGAATGGATTGTCTACAATTGTTTCAGAAATTGTGTTTCAAGGATCACTTTTAGTGTTGAAACATTCTGAATGCATATTCACTCATCACCAAGAGCCTGAGATTTATTATTTCCTATTCTTTCCTATGTAACTTTTATCTAAATTTATAGTTTTTAACTAAATTAAAGTGTCTGCAAAAATGGTTTGGAAGATGGTGTCTTCTTTGTGTCAAAAAATTAATCTTGGACCAATTTGCTGGCTGTGGGATTTTTTATATCGCACAGAGTCATGAATAGGTTTAAAATTGAAGGCAAGAATCAATATTCATGTCAAGTGACCACAACATAAAGGAATAATTATATTTAAAAGTTAAGTAATACTGAAGACAATGAGTGACAATCTTAGAACAAAGGAAGAAGTCATTTAAAAAAGCTTCTGTGACTGTGAATATTATCCATTGGCCCAGTGTCTGATTCACTACATATCAGGAGCCTCATCAAAGCCCCAGCAGCAAATGTAAAAAACTGCAGACATCTAAACAAGCAATATAACAGTTTTGCTGATTAAAAAACGTTATCCCTTGCGATTTTTATGATTGCATTTTCCTTCTTAATTCTTGGTTTGTTTAGTACAGTAGCATGCAGTACGGTATTGATTACTGCCACGAGAAGCACTTAATGAGAAGACCCCTTACTAGTGCATGTCACATCAAGCATCAAACAAGTTGCAGTGACTGGAGGACTGAGTGTTTAGTCAGGCTGATTTGATCTTGAACCTAGAGTTGTGCATTGTTGGTTGTTTGAAATGTCTCCATTGTTTAAGTTATTTTAAGTATTTCTTATTCATTTTACAATTCATTTGTAACATTACAATACAGTGGGAGTTGGGAGTAGCAGTGAGGGGTTAGGTGCCTTGCTCAAGGGCACTTCAGCCGTGCCTACTGGTCGGGGTTCAAACCGGCAACCCTCCGGTTAGGTCCGAAGTGCTAACCAGTAGGCCACGGCTGCCCCAATTCACAGATTGGGATAAATGCAGAGACCAAATTTCCCTCACGGGATCAAAAGAGTATATATACTTAGCACCATGATGAACATCTAGGCATAGTGATTATAATCTCACTCTTCTATGACAAGTTCACTTTAAAATGTCACCATTCTGCCATCTGCTGTCACCATTCGGTACCAAGAATGGGCTAATGCATAGTACATCCTATGTAGCCTACAGTCCCCTGTCCTTCACATGACAAAGCCATGGTCTGCTCTCAAGTTTAATGGTCTTGACCTCTTTCAGTCTCTTCCTCATGGTTGTTAGAAATAGTGAACGGTGAACTAATAGGGAACGTGAGCTGGGTTTAGACCGTCGTGAGACAGGTTAGTTTTACCCTACTGATGATATGTTGTTGCAATGGTAATCCTGCTCAGTACGAGAGGAACCACAGGTTCAGACATAGTGCCACAAATGTCAAGAAGAGAGATGAGTAGGGAAATAGAAATAGAAATAGAAAGAGGGGGAGTTCTGAATTGTAAAGCAGAGGGTATAATTTATTTTAAAGGAACAATGTTCAAGCATCTATAAGACAAGGATCATGGGGCAAAGAAAGCAAATTCTTCACTGCCCTATGTGACTGATGACCAGAAAGGAATGTTTGATGAAAGGCATCGAAAGATGAGCAGGGAGCAGCAAGGAAATGCTGCATTTAGAAATAAAACATTTAAACCCATACAATACTGAATTAGCATAGCATATTAAATTATTGAAAATTATATCATGGAAAAATACACAAAGTCTGCCTGTCATTAGTGTAAATAAGCTGTCAAATGCCTCAGTATTCAATCTTGTGGCCTGTCTCACAACGGTTGTGATGCATGGCTTTGCACTCGGTGGAATCACATTGCAGTTGCACGCCATTCTGCCCACGGTGAAGCCTGATTGGGAGGGAATATGTCTTATTGGCAGAGAAGTGCCAACCCGCATCCTTGTCAATGGAAATCACCACCTTCAAGGAACAATATAAATCATTAAGGGTCTGGGATTTACAAAAGCGGCCAAATTAGATCCTTTCATCAGACGGATGTGAGTTTCTCCTTTCTTGCTATAGGGGACGGCTCAAACCATGCGGTGAAATGAGGAGCAAGTTACTTATTCACTCCATTTTTTTCATGATTGTGTGTGAAGTTTTTTTTTCCACACTGAAAATATAATCTTTTAGCACCCTGTGGTAGAGTTTCCTGAGCAACTGTTCATTTTCAAAGAAAAACTCAGGCTCTGCTCTGTTCCTGCCTGGCGCTGGGCTTGTGAGAGGAACAATGTAACCCCAACGGGTAATTTGGGAAACGGAATGTCAAGCTCAAGTCAAGTGGGACATGTTCTGTGGAGGTGATTGTGCGAAATGTGGCATTTTCACTTCCTTTCACTTCCTTTTTTGTCACCGTAGCCTGCCCACATCACAAGCTCACTTAAGTTAGGACTATTTTCACCAAGGTACAGTATATATTTCATGGACCAATGGCCTGAGTTATAGACTAGTAGGTTAACCAACAGTGTGTTTCAGAATTTCAAACATTGTGTAAAGCAGACATGTGCTTATTAAGGTTTATTGTTCATTGTTCATTGTTTAGGCATATTTTTATAGTCTATTGGATCAAAGACTTTTCCTGCACGTCTAGAACCTACTTTGCATAATGTAGCCAAGCGGCAATATTTGATCCCAAACAATGATGCCAACACAGAAGTTCCAAAACCTGCAGTATCTCGGACATCCATCAGGGGCTGGATCCAACTTCACAGCAGAAATTAATAGACTTACAGCCTGGTATTAAAAAATGGTTGGTTAAGTGAGGTGGGTTCATTATTTTGTATCTCATCTGTTTAAATGGTAGATTTCATTTATATTGCATTTCATATGAATGAGCGGAAAGTTTGAAACAAGTGAAACATAGACAAAGATGGCGGACTAATCGTGGCACAGTTGTGTTTGGTGTTTAAATGTCAACTCTGTGGTCAACATAACGCCAACACCATGCCAGTCAAAGACAAACAGGGAAAATCATTGCTACATAGAGCTACTGTACAAGCTGCAAGCTGTGTTAATCGCTTTCAGGAGGTGCTGAATTGGAGTTGGATGAATCTGCTCAACCAGAGCCTGTGGATTATATTGGATTGACACATGCCCACCCATCCAAGCTCAAGCAGTAACAACCAATTAAGGCACTAGTCAATAGTCAACTCCGCAATATTTGGAAGTCTACAGTATGGCATCAAAACCAAAATCAGGCTATAAAACAATGGTAATAATGGCAATACTTCTCTATAGCTCTGAGTGCTCAAGAGTGGTGCAAAAACACATGAACAAAATCAATGCCTTACACAACAACTGTCATAGGAAGATCTCCAACAGCTACTGGCCAATGAAAGTAGCCAAAGATGACTTGTACTAGAAGACAGGCTGTAGAGATCAAGGGAAGATCAGATGGCTTGGTCAAGCCCTTAGAATGACCAATGACAGGATTCCTAGAGCTGCCCTCGGCCTCCAGCTGGCAAGAGAAAGAGGGGCAGGCTAAAGACAACCTGGCGGAGAACAGTCATGTCTGAGCTGAAGGAGAGGGTTTGACATGGGGCAAGGCATCATTCAAGGCACAAGACTGATCCGTTCAGGAAAACTTGCAGGAGCCATATGGCCCATAAGGGTCAACGTGGATAAGTAAAGTAAGCTTGCTAACTTTAGATTTTTCAAAAGTTAGCAAGAAATATATTTAGACACTGTACTTGTCAATAATACACAACAGGTATTGTAATGTCTGGTGTGATTTATGAGTTGTCTGTCAGCCTGTTAGCCTGATAGCTAATGTCAGCTATCAAAACAAACATGAAGCTTCAGAAAACGTATGGGCGATGTCACGGAGGGTTTGTCCACTTAATAATACAGTCTATGAATGTAGAGTGATTTGTTGACACATTTGATGGCTTAGGATACCCATCATGTGGACATTAATTACTTTTGTTGATAAAAAATACTTTACTTTGAAAGGCGCTACAGTAATTTCTGTGCATGGCATCAATCAGTTTGATTTCTTGTGCACAAAAGAATATGCTGTCCTCCACCCTGTGTCATGGATATAATATAGTATTAATGGTAAAGCATTTGTGTTTTTCACAGACACGGTATTGCATGGTTCCCTAATTAATTGGTGTGTTTGGATTCACTCTGTCTGTTAAATGATGTCTGTTACACTTAAATATTTAACTATCCATTTCCAAATGTTGCATTTTGCATTGGGAATCAGAGTAATTATCAAACTTTTTCCATCACTCCCCACTTTGGACGTGGGGAATTTTCAAGCCCCACCTGACCCTATCAAAATGGTAATGTTAAAATATTATTTTTGCACTGTGGATCCACGTTTCCCGTCTCAGTCTCCTGGATTTGATATTTTTTTTAATTCATATGTAGGCCTGTTTATGACTCCTATGTTTGTGTGTGGCTATTTTGTTTTGAATGTTTGAGCTTCCTAGTTAAAAAAGAAAGGCATTATTAAAGATATAAATAAATTGGGCCATATGGGCAATTTGGCCATATAGCTCAACCCATTCTTTTCAACATAGTCAACCAATGTTGCTTGAATCTCATTTGAGATATAAATCTGTTCTTAGTCTTACAAGCTTCTTGTCTGATGGTAGTGCAATAAGCTTGGTGTGTAGATGGTGTTTTATATTTTCCTGGCTCAAAAGCTTGTGACCTCTACATTTAGACTGATGGTGTGACCATGGACGGATTATGAACTTTCGGTGCCCCTGGGCCCAGTTGTATTAAGGGCCCCCCACTAATTGTCACATATGTGGAAAGGGGGGTTTGGGGGTCCTCCCCCAGAACATTTTTAATTTGTATGATGTGATTTCCTGTATTCTGGTGCATTTTGGGGATGGCCAATACTTTAATTCAATCAGATTCATAGCCTACATCCTGATTTGTTGATATTGAGGCAATGATTTAATGCAAAGACTTGGGTTTCAGGGCCCCCTGACCCCTTGGGCCTGGGCCCGGTAGGGCCGTGCAGTAATCCATCCCTGGGTGTGACTAACTAATTTGAGAGCTGTAGGGGTGATTTCTTATTTGTTTCTCTGTAAGATGATGATTGCATGTCTAAACCAACAGATAGCATGTGTGTGTGTGTGTGTGTGTATGTGTACCAGTGCCCCAGGTATGATCAACTGAAACTGAATTATCGCATTGTGGTGGTGGTTCATGGTGCTGCCATGAATTTCTGGTTGATATACATTTGTGGGGTGAGGCATATAATACATAGATTGCAGAGTTGAAAGTAATCAAACCACTTGATCTTTTAGTGAACGTTCATACCAAATTTGTAGAACGTGCATCAAGGTATTCTTAAGATATCGCATTCATGAGAAAGGGATGTAGTCACATAGCCCGGTTGAACCCAGACAAACATGTTTGAATTTGAATTTGCTTTTGTAGCTCTGTCCGGAAAAGAGCCCATTGACGCCCATTTTCAAATCACCAAAAACCCATGAGCCATTCCCAATCGCTTATCCGGCAGGGGGTGGGCTTTATATGACAGATAAAGCAGTGCATTCAACACAACCACTGGAACCACTGGCTGCGCTGCTGGTGACATGGTTAAACAGATATGGATGTATATTTCTTTGAAATTGAGTAAACAACTACATTTACAATTTTCAAAGATGTGTTTGCTGCACTTCTGAAATAAGTTTAATTTACAAGTTTAAATTGTTTTTAACTGCTGGTTACACCCCTGGAAGTTGTAGGTCAATGAAGGCTTTCCAAACACACTCTCAATCTCAATTGAACTTTGACCTTTGACCTCCAAAATCCAAAAAATCCATGTTGGCGTCAAAATAAACATTCTTACCCAATTTAAAGGCATTCTTGAGATATCGTGTTCATGAGAAATGTAACATACACCTGGTTGCAGTCACCTTGACCTCTGACCTTTGACCCCTAAAATTAAATCTGTTCATTTCAGAGTCCAAGTTATTCCAATGTGTGTTTTAAGCAGCGCTTAACTTGTGTGTGTGTGTGTGTGTGTGTGTGTGTGATGTAAGCAGCGAACAGGTGGGATTTAGTAGGTTTTATACAATCAAACAATACACCCAAAGTCTTATGTGTCCAAACCTGTAGCCACAACAGGTCAGTAAAAGGGGCCTGTATCTAATTGGGACTAGGCGTTTAATTGAGTTGTACAGTACTCTTTTAAACTGAAAGGCCGGAAATGGACTTGTGCTGCATTATTTAACTGAGCTTATTAGGCCATTTACACCGCTATGCCCTTTTTGGTCTCTTGGTCATTCCATCTGTCAAGAAAAGAATAAGCCGGTCAAAGAGCATTTGCGTTCTGTGCACCCAGTCTTACCCATTAGGCCTACTTGTAAGGACAACAGGTACTGTTGACATTTTTAAGTTAAGATGAAAAACATTCGTTTTTCAAAACACAATGGCCTTGAGTCAAATCCATGATCTTCATATTATCTCTTTGGATAACCTACTTTTAGTATGGTTATTTTTATGGACATTTTTGTTTTTATTTCAATTCAATCTTTATTATATGTTATTTTGTTCAGGTATTCTCCCATCATTGCTCTTTAAATTACATCGTATTATTGTTCAAAGTTTGTTTTACTTGGTTGTATGTTTTGTCTTATTTTCTTTTACATTTGTAAAGTCTGTTGAGACCCTGTTGAATGGTGATAGCCTACAGCCCTATAAACACAATACATTGATTGGTTGATGAGATTTTGTATATGGTTGTGCAATACATTTAAAGCACATTCTTAAAATAAATTGACGTAGTTTAGCTGTGGTAAAGGTCTTTATACGATAAGCTACAGGCTTACCTACGGTTCAAGTCAAGATGCGACTTTTTCAATGTAAGACAAGGTCATAGGCTATGATGTGCATCGCAGAGCAAATCTACATTACATGAATACGGATAAACCCAGCAGTTTCCTATCTCAATTCAATCCAATTTAAGGCGCTCCTGACACGCAGTAAGTTCGGCGCTTTATTAACGCGCTCCTCAGCCAAACGTAAAACCCGGACATGTTTGTTCACTCCTGTAACAAACGAGCGGCAAAGGATGTTCAACATTTGCTGATCTCGAACTGTTGACAGAAATCCAGGCCGAGTCTTCGCCGTGCCCAGTTTTCTGCTCAGTTTACTCCTATCGGGGCTGCAGCAACAGAGCGTGCTGTCAGGTGCTGAGAGAAGCCACTCGCCAAACGTCTCAGCGACCCTCTTCATCACCAGACAGTTTGGTAGTAGACACTTTTTCGATCATTTTCGGATAATGTTGTAGGATTAACTACGTTTTATTCCGTCCAAATACT
This sequence comes from Alosa pseudoharengus, assembly GCF_046254945.1. Lineage (NCBI taxonomy): Eukaryota > Metazoa > Chordata > Actinopteri > Clupeiformes > Clupeidae > Alosa > Alosa pseudoharengus. The sequence continues at coordinate 4,072,928 of NW_027468663.1, forward strand.
GCTGTCGGCGATCAACCTGAAGGTAAGGGTTCATGCTACTGTCTACAAAGCGAGCAGGGTGCTTCGCGTTTGATCAACTACCACATATTACCTACCACAGCATTTTGAGACGTTTTAATTCTATCAATTGTGTTAAATAGGTTAGCGTAATAATAGATCGTCATTCCCTTTTGTAGCCACGTGATTGTGTTTTGTTTGTTTAACACGATGGACGTATTAGCGCGCTTTCGGGAGACGCAACTTGAAATGTCAGTGTCCACTGCCACGAATATTCATTGCGTTCCGTTCATGGAAGCTGCTGCTATCATTACCTACCTAGCGGTGAACAATATATGTTGTTGATGAGCGTAATGTTGAAGCGATTGCGAAGTGTCTGCGTCTGTAAAATAAACTGTGGCACGTACTTAGTCTACAAGACTTATAGGTCGTCGTATAGCCTATATCACCACTGGGTTTACAACGGTGGATTTCCCGGTTAGGTTTGCTAGCGATTCTTCATCGAATCTCATGCGTATGTTCCACACATGTCTGTGATACGTGGTGTATATTTCTATTGGTTGTATACCAACGATACATACTTTTGAAATGTAGGCTAGCCGTTGTTTCTAAAAAATTAAATAAAACACGGTATTCATAACACGCTATCAAAGGGACGTGATAAGGAAGCTGAATGAATCAAATGAGCCTCCGGTTTCCCCAGCTGGTTTCCCCTCCAGCAAAGGAATACAGTATGTTATCTTAGGCATGCACCCGAATGATGCAACTTCAGCATCGGGAATGTGATGGTTATGGTAATGAGGTGAGGATGCAATTGTTCCGCGCTCACCGAATAACTTGAGAAAGGCAAGTTCGTCATTCCTGCAGGTACTGCACGGAACCATTCTACGCGTTTTCAGACGTTTCAACATGTCAGTCAGTCATCTCAAACATGTCAGTAATGATGAAGGAACTTGCATTTATGGTTAGGAAATGACACCGATTTAGTACAAGCATGCGTACTGCTGCTCATGCTATTTTGATCACTTTTACGCGTGGCTTTGATGAGCACAAGGTATGGATTTATTCTTTAAGAAGTGAGTATTTTGATGTTCATTAATCACAGAGGTCCCTGAAATGGACCAGAACTTACCTTAACATACCTGTGTCATGGATTAGGCCACCCTCTGTTTTGGGGCATGTTTGCAGTATTGTCAACATCACCCGTCATAAGCTTCCCTCAGCCTTCTTAGACTGCCTATTTGTCTGCTTAGAATGGATTTGTGGAAAATGGTAATCTTCTGACAGGGAGAAAAGACCTTGAATCCAATTTAAGGCCACATTTGACTCAGGCTGAGGGTTATGGTTTAGCTAAGAGCAACCAAAAAAACATTAAAGGGTCAGACAAGCTGTCTTCAGTGATGGAGGCTATTATACATATTGCTTGTATGCAGCTTTATTTGGGTAGTTGGATAGGTTTAGCCTTGAACAAAGATGGAAACACATAGAAAGAGTCTCTGATGCTGTTGTTTCTAACAGTTGAGCTTGACTAGCATAAATGTTAGGGGGGACACATGGCGTGAAGGTCTGTCTGAACAAACCATGCTGTTCAAAGTGTACTATTCCCTCCCAGTCCTCCCCTAATAAAGCCAGGAATGAGCAACTCTAAATTCATCATTACAACATCTGACTGAGTTAATTTATGGGAGCCTGTCTGACCTTTTCAGTCATACTAATTAGTTCTTTATATTAGATCCTGCTAGCTAGTAATGGTAGCAGTTATTAAACCTATGTCATATGTTATTAGGCTGCAATGCCAGCCAGATAACTGTTATGTAGGGTAATTGCTACAAATGACATGCATATCATGGATTAAGGTTTTTGAACTTGAGTGGGGAGCTTTCATCCGAGTCAACTGCATTCTAGATTATAAGGCTAGTTGTTGGCAAGATGATTTGAAAAATTACAGTCTTTGTTGGTGAAGATGATTAGCTACTGGCATTTAGCTACAAGATCTGGAACCCCTGAAAATAAAAGAATAATAGAGGATAATATATATTTGTTCTAAATGAGGTTTTTGGATGCTGATGTTTTGGCTTATACACTCTGGCTGTCCTCTGTTTTTAGCCACGGCACTCATATCATTTCCAGTCATCAGATTCAGAACCCCTTTTTAGGTTAACCATATCAGTTTGACTGAATGGACCATTGGGAAGCTGATAGTTTTCTTTATATTCTCCAGGGAAATTTGATTTTAGTAGTGTGGATGGTGAACCACCTATATTGACATACTTTGTTGGTTACAACGCAAGTCATTGGTGTGTTATTTTGTAGACACAAGTCGGCGAATACCGATTGCCCATGGTTGTGCATCATAAAATAACTTAATGGCTTCAATCTGATAGCAGGTATGAACAGAGCAGGCATATAATTCAGTATTGCATTGCAATACACAACTTTGAGTGGATTCATGGAGCTACAATAGCAATATAAGAGACTAGGGCTGGGCCATACGTTCTATGTTCATGTATATCACGGTATAATTTGAAGCATCGACAGTAACAATGTATATCAACGTAATACTGTATATCTGTTTTTCAATATAAATGCTTCTTAAGAGGAAAAGCACATGTATGACAACTGCATGACTGCTATTAGCCTATTGTACTCTGAATAGTTTTAACACATTGCACAGGTTTCTTTAGTAAGTAACTTGTGTTTTGGTATTGCAAGTAAGGGCATAATTATTTCTGCATTCTATAATAGTGTCTTGCATCATCTCAGTGTGCATGTTTCAGGGTTCCTACGCAGTATGGAAAACCTGGAAAAGTATGGAATTTGATTTTAGTAATTTCCAGGTCTGGATAAGTATGGAAAAAAGAAACAAAGGTATGGAGAAATATATGTTTTTCCAGACTAGTGCATTTGCAGTACTAATCACTTCACTCGGGTCATAATGAACCATTCCTACTGTTGTGTACTGTCAGTCCCCATTGTCAAGATTAGGGTTGGGTATCGTTTGGGTTTTATCCGATACCGGTGCTAAAACGATACTTTTAAAACGGTGCCGGTGCCGAAACGGTGCCTGAACTGGTACTTTGTTTTTAAAATATTTTAAATTAAAATTGTCTAAAGCATGAATTGCTTTTTTTATTGATTAGACAAATTTGAACATGAAATTGAACTGTTATATTCAATTTACTATCAATATCTCATTGCCCCTATGAATAATACATTTAAATGTTAAAACAGCTTGCCATGCATGCACACACAATGGTAAGCTCTGCTTTCAAGTTTACCCAGTGTAGGCGGTTTGCCATAAGGTATGTTAAAACCGCTTGCCATAAAACTGGCAGGTCATGGACAATGGCATTTGCAAGCAAGCTAATCTAACAGGGACTCTACTTTCCAGTTAATTCAGTGTGTTGCCAAATGCTTCAAGAAATTGTATGTCTTAACCCATAACACGCAGTAGTTTTGAACATGTTAGGCTACATGTCGGTGTTGAAGTGTTAAGATTCCCAGCAGAAGGCATTTTAACAGCAACTATGGCTATGCGCTAACACCAGTCAGCTGAGTTTAATTAGCGATAACGTACGGAGATGGTTTTGTAGCCTCTTTGACAGCTCAGTGACATCAGGTATGTAACCTACATATTTGTTTTTGCCAGCTAACTTTTAACATGATCTTCATATTCATTGTGATGCTATATGGACCTCATGCACATGAAAGATTAATATCATGCCATTATGTTGTTTAACACACCGTGAAATAAAGTTTTCACCTTACAACTTTGTTGATAACATTTCAAATAAATGTCAGTTAGCGCATTAGCAAGGATATTGTGTAATGTATAGGCTAGGCTAGCCTACTGTTGATGTTGTTTCATAGCCTTTTGCTTGTGTGTAGGTAGGCCCACTGCTAGATTTTGACAGGAGCTTGCGATATCGCTTTAAAGTAAGCTACTTGGGCTCACGCAAGCTGTCAAACACTGTCCACTCATGTGGTGCACCCCTCTGGTTTATACATCCAGTGTTTATCATCTAACTGTATCTGGATGTGTTGCTATCAGAGCAAGACGTTAGAGATGGCGCATGACATGCAGTGCCTCGTATTTAAAAAAAAAAAAAAACGTTATTTAAGCACCGAAATGAGGCACCGAAATCCACGTTGTTATTCGATGCAGTTACTACCGTTTGTGTCGGCACCGGTGCCATATTAGAACCGTGTTTCGGTGCCCAACCCTAGTCAAGATACTATAAGATACAACTAAGATACACCTAAAAATGATCCAGCTAAATGGACGAATATTAAGTGTCATTTTTTAATTCACTTCAGTTCCATACCTTTGTTTTTACCGAGTTATCCCAAACCAGAAGTGGCCGCAATGTCAAGAATATAGGTCAGAAAAATCTACCGTGAAGTTTGGAAATTTGGGTATGGAAAAAGTATGGAATTTTGAAATGGAAAATGTGTAGGAACCCTGATGTTTACATTGGAAACATTGATATCCTGCTATCAAATAGTATTAACCAGCATGTCAGTATAGTCTAAATGTATACATTCGGGCAAATTTATATAGTTTATACGGTGTACCTTTTATACCTTCTACCCCTACAAGAAACCCAACAATATAACTGGTGTGATCTCATTTCAGTAAGAATGGAGGTCAAATACATAAACTCTTTAAATAAATGTAAAATGTAGGGCTGTCAAAATAACTGATTAATTTCGATTAATTCATTTGAGAAAAAATAACTGTTTAAAAAAATTAGTGCAGATTAATCGATTCCGTATGACCTTTGACCCCCAGCCGTTCTATCCAGTAAAAATTAGACTGTAAAATGAGGAGAGAGAATAAAATGTCCTGCCTGGATTATTGATTGGAACATTACTTTTAAAAAACGGCCTGATGTAAAGTCCTCTGCAATGTCTGCAGCAAGGAATTTCATATCACCAGAGTTCATCAACTCTATAGTCGCACATCAATGCAAAGAAATAAGTGTTGACATTGAGGGGAGTATTAACTTATTTTGATTGTGTCCCCTATCTGTGGCCTGAAATGCCTTGTATGTGAAAAAAAAACTTCTTCCCGAAGCACTTTTGAATTTATTTCCTCAGCATATTAGGTCATATCAGATTATTATGGCCATTATTTGAACAGTGAAAATAATAATAAAAGAGTTTTTGAACTTTAATGTTACTAATGCTGATTATTTAATGATTCATTTGAATTTAAATATTTAAAATACTTTCACAGCAAAAATTATATATGCGATTAATTTAGATTAATTAATCACAGAGTATGTAATTAATTCGATTATTTTTTTTAATCGATTGACAGCCCAAGTAAAATGATCAAAAGAGACAGACATTTTTGAAAAGTTGATATGCAGTATCAGTGCAATAAAAACAAACAATGAATTCACTAAGCGGATAGTAATTGAATACTATAAGCAGATGCGCTGGTCTGTCAGTGGGAGGAGACAAGGATGCCAACCGTGTTGACTAAAAAAAGCAGTCATCGGACAGTGAAAGCTGTCACTGGTCTGAAAAAGCTGTCACTATGGAATTTAGCTGGATATGGAAACCACACATCTTAGCTCAATGTTTCAACAGTGTAGACCTGTTGGACTTACAGCTGTATATTTAGTGTAGGTTGGTTGTATGTGTGTGTGAGTATTACATAAGAACATTTATGAAGGAGCTGTGATGTTAGAAGTGGGTGTGGTGGTGTTGATATCAGTCAGCAAAGTCTGTCTTTTAGGATCTGGGCTCTGTGTTTTAGGATGGGTGACAAACCATTGGTGTTGGAAGTGAGCTGATACTAATCAGATTCATTAGAGCTCCGCTAGTCCACTGTGTCAAGTGCATTGGCACAGCCCACATTATCTGCCTCTCTATGCAGCTATAAATAGACTGTGATGCTACACTCTGATGGTTTGCTCTCACCACTTATCTAGTAAGTCAGCAACTAGTCATATACGAAATATATTATAAGTGTGTATGTATTTTTTCTTATATAATATCGATTGGAGTGGTCCATATAAGTTGCAAGGTATTAAAGATGCACACTGTCCCTCAGGGTTTTCTTTGAAGTGTAAAGGTTATGCGTCAATGACGTGACATGAACAGACCTGAGGCTAAGAGTCATGTTTTGATGAGTGTCCATATTATGCCTGGCCCTGCAGCACTGGGATCCAGAGCAAACAGGACTTTGATGGTGTGCTGCCTGGTGCGAGGGTTTTCCACGGAGGAGCTCTGGGCCTCAGATGGACTCAGGCTGCTGCCATGTGGTCCACTCCCAGTCTGTGTCTTTTAAATAACACAGACAACTACACCACGTTGTTTCACCAAGTCACCTTTCCGAGAGGCACCTAATCACATTAACTGAGGAATCCTTAGAGTGCAGGTAATTTCAAGATCGATAGGCCCGTTTGGGATATGTGCAGCATTAAGGAAAAGGGCTTGATGTAATCTGATTAGGAGATATTGTACAAAGCCTATTTAAAGACAGTTATCAGTTTAAAATAATATGCTTTAGGGCTCTTCTTCACAACATACATAAGTCTGATTCACTGGCGCCTTGTATTGCTTGGTTGATATTTATTGTCAGTCACTTTGAAGTGTATGGTCTTTTGCTTGAAATACCACATAATCAACTAAATAGAGATGTGAAGAGAGGCGAACAATGCAAAGAGACAGTATAATATTAGACAGTATAATATTAGACTGCTAATTTGATAGGCCCATTTGAAATGAGTCACTAGAGCTGACATACTATCTCAGTTGATTATTGTCATCCGCCACATTTTTAAAATCTAGATTTACATTATGTCTTTCATCCATGTTCTTTTAAGCTCACTTTATTATTGGTATTTCCTGAATACATAATCTTAATGGTTTTTGATGGCTATGTTGGTATAGTATTTTATTTTTATGATGGTCAATCTCAGGAAATATTTATTTGAAGAAAGGGAAGGATGTCAGATGCTCACAAGGTTACTCCTCCTTGAAAGTTACACAAAGATGATCAGAAACACTTTTGTCAGGGAAAAGGAGACAGCCAGTGCTCTCTTATAAGCTCACTGCATGACGCCATCTCAGTGTTGGTCTTCAAAGCCGATTTCACCCCATCAGCCGGCAAAAAATCAATTATGACATTTTGTACCAAATTATATTAAACATTCTAATTATTTATTAATTATTATCTGTCAGACATGCTTTACTCATATTGAGTCTGGCATACTCATCTAGCTTGGTGATAAGAAAGCTAAGGAGCTGGAGAGCTACTGTAAGGACCTAAGAGTTGGGGAGTCTGGAAGAAGAGCTTCCCACATTTTATTTTTATCAGTGTCCGTTTCTCTGAGAATAGGGCGCCATGTTGGCTTTGAAATGGTACAAGGCTAGCACGTATAAAAACACCACCTTAAAGAGGTTTCCATCCTCCTTGTACCAACCAACACCACGTGAACAGGTGGTATTTATGCCACCGAAGGTGGGAGGATGATTCACAAAAAAACGATGCAATCTGTGTAGCAGTGACGTCGTATCACGACAAGACAGTGATTCACCAGTGTGCACAAACATGGTGTGTCATAACTGTAACAGAAAATCAAAATGGAGTGCTGTCTGAAAAGTGAAGGTTGTTTGAGTAGAGTGAGACAGAATGCCATAACCCCTAATGTTCACAGCAGCCATAAGAGATAGTGTCATGTGTTCAACTTTTGACCCGTCCCTATTTGCTTTGCTGCAGTAATGAGTGAATGGGTTTAGCTTCTGACTCGCTTGAGATTTTGACTCTCAGTCCGATCTGGAAGATTCCAGTGTTTTTACAGATCAGCTATAAGGCAGTTGTCATTATCAGGGGCACAGCTCTCTCGGTAGCACTGGGGAGTTGTAATGTCTTTGGAGGCCACACAATGCATCCTTAAAAATGGAATGGCATTTGCATCATGTAATTGGCTTGGCACCAGATGATAAAGCCAAGCAGCTGTGGTTCACACTCTGAGAAAAGGTTGGAAATTGAGCTGTTTAAAATGGTATAGAGAAGTGCTGAAGAGCTTTGTGCTTGTACCTGTGAAAGGTGCGCTGGAGGGAAGGATTCCATCTCACCCACAAAGCAGTTATGTGTTTGCATTTTGTTCATTATTATACTTTGCTTGTCCAAAGATGCTTTTTTTAAATTAAAATTGTGCTGCTTGCACTGAACCACAACACATTGCACATTTAACTGAATTAGCATAGTTAGCCACACAAAGAGATATTTTTAAACTAGTGTCAGGCCTGTTTCAGCTAGCCTCAATCAACGCATGCATGACTGGCAAAAGCCTACTAGGGCTCTGTCAGGAAGAACCTTTTTGGCAAGGACAGGTTGGCGCCCGTAGTCTAAGCCTATTACCAAGGCCCTTTAGGACACGGCCGGGACAGCTGAATACATAGACAAGTGTCTGCCTTGACAGCAACAAGCAATGCGTTCTACCCTATGTCTCTTATGATTTTAAAATGATTTTCACATGTTGATTTTCAGAATAGCATCGCCATAGGTAATATCTTGCCATGCAACTTTGAGTCTCAACTTTACATCCTTACCATTGAATTAGGAGTTATTATGTCATTCTTCTTTCAGTGATTAGTAATGGACACACGTTGTAATTTGCCCTGTTCTTATGTGAATTTGCATTATTCACTGATATCTTAAGATTAATTGTGCTTTTAGAAAATCAGCACTGTTGTCTCTGAATAGCCATATTTCAGCATCAAATCAGCTGTTGGGGTTAAACAAAAGGAGGACCTCTTAATGATGTGCAGCACAGGAGCGGTGCCTTCCCAGTTCAGATTGTAACAATGTGATGACGGAAAACAATGACTTATGTTCACTGCCTTGCTGTATGCCAATCCTCCAATTATAACAGATTACCACTTGGTTTCCTGCCCATATTAATGTATGAGTAAATATAACTTGCAAATGTTTCTGGCTGTGTATTGAGAGATTATTGAGCTGTTTTCACAGTAATCAGTTCTTTATATCCCAGTCAGCATATGCCAGAGCTTTATTAAGTGAAAACAGATTCATTTAAGAGTTTAAAGAGTTTAATTTACCAACTGGCATTAATGTGTCAGATATACAGGTAGTCTTTGTTTAAATAAATAAAACAAAACAAAAAGTCAGTTTGTCCCTGATGGTCATGCAGACTTTGGGACATGGGAAAAACATCATGGCTATGTTGTGTGGATCTGAGTGTGCCCTGGCCTGTTTGCTTGCTCCCAAGTGTTGCTCAGAAACAGCAGATTGTTTTTGTTCCAGGTCCACAAGGAGTGCTGTAGATACAGGTTATTTCTGTTTTATCGCCAAACATTGTGTCTTTGAGTTAGCTGAGTGAGTTAACTGAGCCTGTGAAGGTAGCCAATGCAGTAACATTAGCATTAGTGGTAGCATTAGTCAGCTGAGGCGCATACCAACAGTAGCATTAGTCAGATGAAGCACAGAGTCTCAAAGTCACTTTCGCCTCCGCCTTCAGAGAACAGCTCAGAACATTAGAGGCTCGTCAGGAACTCCAACGCAGCCCCGGCCATAATAGTCATGTGTAAGGAATGGGCTGTTGAAGCGTGCTCTTGACTGGAGCTCTGGAGCAGGGCCAGAGCCTTGTCTTCAGTGCTCCCTGGCTACCTGCCAGCTCACTTCTCTCCATCAGGTGTCTTGTTGTTGTCAATTTTTTTCTTGCTATTTTGAGAGGAAGGGGACCTGCGTGACTGATTTTCATTTGATTTGTTTCAGCTCAGTGTCAGGTTTACCTAGGCAGACAATGGCATGTCTAACGGGTCATGTGTCCTGCTAAGATGCTATTTGTGCTAATCTTTTTTTCTCCGAGGAGGACAATAGGTTAGAGAATGTGGTTCTGCTGTTTTCATTGTTCTCCATGTAAGAATAAATGATCTGGTCTCCATTCTACTAAATCATTCTAACAGAATGTTTTTATGACTAGGTTTAGTTTGTTTTGAGTTATGTAGAGAAATCATTTGATATCATGCGAATGAATGACCACGTCGTAATGAAATGTGAAGCCTCACAGAACTTAGCGCTGGAGGTCAAGGACAGGTAGTTGCAAAAGGCAGAATCCCCTTTTTCCCTTGTTGTTGTCTAACGGATGCCAGCTAGCATAGCTGTGCATGTGGAACGTTAGTAAACCTCACTCCCCGACGCCTCAAGAGCAGTGCTGGCATGAAAGCTTTAGCTCGATTGTCAGCACGCTCGACTCCCGATCCGAGATCCGTTCGTGGGTTTGAGTCCGGGTGTATGCAGTGCTGAACCACACAGGTTAAATTGGTGCCATGGCCTGGATCGGGAGTGAGCTTTAGGGGGGTGAGTGTAACAGGGCAGGGCTGAACTGTGTAGGTTACAGTTGCATGCCTAAATCCCCAGAAGAACTGGTCCTATGAAATGTTTAAGCATTTAGGCAGGTGATCAGATCTCCCCTAGGAGATCACATTTCCTAAACACATTAAGCTCTACAGTACCTATCATAATTCCCTTTCCCCCTGGCCCATGCCCCACTGTTCTATCATTACATCATTATATCATAATCATATGTAAAGCATGTTAAGCCTACCTGCTGGGAACCATCACTGCATTCAGGACATCCACTTATTCTGCTCATTATGCACAACATGGTGAATAACCCCCATATATAGTTATTCATTATATGGTGCACTGTGGAGCAAATGACTGGGTCTTCTGAACGTAGGCTGTGTTACAGGAATAGAACACGTACACTATTATTTCATGACTTTCAACATTTAAGGCACTTCCTTTATTAGCAATGGTGACCCCCCCCCCCCCCCCCCATGCATTTTGTTTGTTACTTCCAAGGAAAGGAATAGAACGTATTGCAGTGGGCTTTTTCACCCATGCAGCTCATTAACAAACATGTACATAGCAATCACATGCTATTCATCCAACACAATGCCATGGTATTTAGTTGGCGTTATGGACGTGACAGTTTTGCATGGAATTGCCCTATAAGACATTGAATGTTTGCCAACTTGTTTTTGTTTGATTTGCCATAGAGAGCTTGTGAGAACAATTTGAAGCCAGATGGGGTAGATTATTTGCATATATATATATATATATATATATATATATATATATCAGAGGAGGCTCCTTCATTGAGGAAAGGGAGGAACACCCTCCCTAAAATTTCAGAGAAAAATAAAAAATATATAAAGTGAATTACTAATCTGATAAATTACTGTTAATATTACTATTTTTAACACTTTGAATGAACAAAATCGTTCCCCTAGGTCAAAATGCCAACAGCACCCCCTATCGCTATTGAAAATTACTGTATGGATGAGCTTCCTCCTCAAGCCCCTCATTGAAGTCCATTATAAACGCCTCGGGCCCCAGCGGCTCGTGAATCACGTCGTTTTCAATGGCCAAGGGAGGAAGCTCCTCCGTACAGTAATTTTCAATTGCGATAGGGTATGGAGTCAAAATAGGGTCTTTAATATTGAGAGCTTGTGAAAAGATGTTCACATGTGTAATAAAGTTTTGCAGCTGCACTGAAAAAAATGACATGCAAGAATTACTTAATTTTATTTAGGTAACCATTTGCACTCAATTTAATTTAGCTACATCCAGCCATATAGATTTAGTTGAATTTGCTTAATATTTTCTTGCAATTAAAGCTAAACTAAATTGAGTAGTTACAACTAAATCAAGCCAAGCAAACTCCAATCAAATATTTTGAGTAAATATTAGTATTAGGTAACCATTTGCACACAATTTAATTTAGCTACATCCAGCCATATAGATTTAGTTGAATTTGCTTAATATTCTCTAATGCAAGAATTACTTAATTTTTTTTAGGTAACCATTTGCACTCAATTTAATTTAGCTACATCCAGCCATATAGATTTAGTTGAATTTGCTTAATATTCTCTAATGCAAGAATTACTTAATTTTTTTTAGGTAACCATTTGCACTCAATTTAATTTAGCTACATCCAGCCATATAGATTTAGTTGAATTTGCTTAATATTTGTATATAATTTAATTGGTAAAAATTAAGTTAAACTTCAAATTCAGGTTAAATAGTATTAACTTAAATCTCAAACAGAAATGGTATAACGGTCTTTATTAAAACAAATGTTCAACACAGAAACACACATATGAACACACATTGGGACCCTTTGCTTTAAAAAATAATAATTTTCCCGCTCTCAAACCAAAGCAAAAGCAAAGGCAGTAGTGCCAAAGAGAGAGAGTGTGTGCACCAAAAGAGAGAAAGAAAGATTCAATAAATGGTTGTGAACCTTTGACCAAAGCCAAACACCTTACCAGTGAGTGATTGTGTGTGTGTGTGTGTGTGTGTGCGTGCGTGCGTGCGTAAGTAAATGTGCCGAGATAGAATGAGAGAAAGACAGTGAGAAAGAAAGAATGAGAGAAAGACAGTGAGAAAGAAAGAAAGGTTCACAACCATTTATTGAATCTTTCAAATCAAGTCAATCATGACTGTGTGTGTGTGTAAAAGTGTGCCAAGAGAGAGGACGAACGATAAAGACAGAGAGAGAAAGAGAGAGACAGCAGGGAAGAGAAAGAAGAGGCCCACTTGCCCATCTAATGATTTGGTTCTTAAAGGAGAATTCCGGTGTGATTTTGACCTAAAGTGTTTTGAAACATGATACCGAGTGTGAACGTATGTCTCATAGCCCATCTCGGCTTGTCCCCTGCACACCGAAATCTGGCGCTAGTTAGCCGATGCTACCAACAAGGTGGTCAATGGTGGTGCCTCGGCATCGGCATAGCCATGCAAATAAATCACTGTTTTACACCATTTACGAGGCTCAATGTATCTCCACACTTCATTGGTAGACTTCCGAGGGCCCCGACATTTAAAACGAGACATTGAGAACTTTGAAAAAGCACTGGTAGTTTACTTACAAGACGATTTATACAGACAGTATCTTCACGAAGTTTAGCGTTTGCAGCCATCTTGAATTTAGTCACGATAAGTCGAGCGACGAGTAAGAATGAACAGGAATGATAAGGGATCAGATTCCAAAAATAATTCTGTGGAAATGCATGGATTACAGTTTCTTCCAGGAGGAATCTGATCCCTTATCATACCTGTTCATTCTTACTCGTCGCTCGACTTATCGTGACTAAATTCAAGATGGCTGCAAACGCTAAACTTCGTGAAGATACTGTCTGTATAAATCGTCTTGTAAGTAAACTACCAGTGCTTTTTCAAAGTTCTCAATGTCTCGTTTTAAATGTCGGGGCCCTCGGAAGTCTACCAATGAAGTGTGGAGATACATTGAGCCTCGTAAATGGTGTAAAACAGTGATTTATTTGCATGGCTATGCCGATGCCGAGGCACCACCATTGACCGCCTTGTTGGTAGCATCGGCTAACTAGCGCCAGATTTCGGAGTGCAGGGGACAAGCCGAGATGGGCTATGAGACATACGTTCACACTCGGTATCATGTTTCAAAACACTTTAGGTCAAAATCACACCGGAATTCTCCTTTAAGATTGAGAACCTTGGGTAGGAGCTTATCACCATCCATCTGAATGACAACTTTTTGTATGAATTTGTAATAGTATTGAAGAGTTCAACATTGATTCAATGTGTATATGACCCCTAGCTTCACCAAAGTCCTTTTAGGCAAGTCCCTGCACTCGGCAGCCATAATGCAATGCTTTTTTGGCACTCATCGGGCATCCTATTTGGCAGAAATGCGCGTGCACAAGGCTTCACGACACCAACCTTACTCCAGCACCGAGTTCACAACACATGATTGGAGGATTTTTTGAGTGCTGTGTCTCCTCATTAGAAAGTCTCTGGCTTCACTGAACAGCCTTGTGCAACAGACCAAGGTTCCTCCAAAATGATGCCTCCATCCACAACGATGCCGATGTCCTCATGTTCCAAGGGGTGGTTTTCTCTTGACACCTCCTTGCCATGGATATCCTGTACAAAATGTAAAAAGCTGCTTTAGGTTGACGCTTGAGAAAAGGTACGAGCTAGGAGCTGGCTTAAAGGTTTTTGGCTTAAAAATTGGCATAAAAATGCAATTTTTATTGCAATTTCAACATGCCCTTGGTTAGTGTTACTTACTATGTACATGTATGAGAGAATCATCATCTTCACCAAAATAAAGGCACGGGGTCTTGATGGCTGCCTCCCTCCTCAGATGTACAGTCTCTGTCTGTTCAGATACAGGGATATTATTTTGTGAAAGTACAATCAATACTCTAAATAATAATAACCTCTATTTATAAAGCACTTTTAATACGGAAGATTCAGTTCAGAGTGCTTTGCAACAGATAACAGGCATTTGGCAAGCATTTCTTTCCCCTGTATTGGTTGAAACACACCCCATAATCACGTCCCAACGAAGCAGCACCAGACTTAAATTCTGACAGGAATTGAGTATAACGACATCAGGCTAATAAGTGAGTGTACCAGTTGGGGAAGGAACAATGTGAGCAACGGGAAAATGAGTGAGTGGGTAAATGTATGACGACTCATGTAGTCGTATCAACCCTGAGGAGTCCAGTTATAGTTAGACACAAAATTATAATGCCTCTATCTGTCGCTATGTTGTAATAAGGAACATAAGAGCAGTGTGTGAGTAGGGTGACTATAAGTGATGGCAGTTGCAAATAGCAGAAACAGATCCAATGTGATCATTGTATGTAATATGTAAGAGAAGTAAACAATAATAGTAATACAAACTTACACCTTCCAAAATCCTCAAATGTTTGGTCATTTTATGTCCTTTAAACCTTCTTCTGGAACTTATGACCTTCTTCTTCTGGAAAACGGCGGTCACTGGACATCCAAGGTTACGCATCTTTGACCTGTAGCTTGCCTGAATACCCAAGCATCACAGGCATTTCCTGATCCAGTCATCAAGCAAGGACATTTCTCAATACCTGTAACTAAAGAGGATAGAAACACATTTATAATATAAATATAAAGTATACATTTATGAAATATACTTATTTAATACATACACAAATGGTACTAGTTAATCAAACGATTTTGACACTTCATTTAATTGACATTTGACACATTATCTTACAATCTACCAACAATAGCTACACAGCCCTGCTTGTTGGTCTGACTGTCCCCTTGAAGGGAAAACATTTCGAATTTCAACACCATGGAACAAATAAAATGTTCAACCAATATCGGCTTAACAGGTGCGTAGCATCAGCCTGTCCAGATCTTGCACTGCTGTTGAGTTTGAGAAATGCCACCACCACCACCATGCATATTCAGCGCTGGCGATGACATTATTGAGAAAATAGTGGTACTCCATTACTGACAGAATAAATAAACACGTTTCTAAACCTAGCGTAAATGTGGCTTTTGCCCAACATTGTCCGAGTTATGACCTGACCTAATCACTCACAAAACACGCGTCCTATTTCTTTCCTTTTTACATGTACCTTGGCCTGCATTCTGAGTCTCCAAACAAATGTATTTTGCAAACTCGGCATTGCTCAAGTTAAATGTCAGTTGACTCCACAGGGATCGGTGAAAACGTGTTTGGTCTGCTGCATAACGTGTTCGGTTAGCTAACTAGCAACGTTAAGGTCAACCATATTTCAGGCAAGATCTGTGTTCCAATTCAGTTAGCTGCTAGCAGCTAATGTTAATTGTACAAACTTTAATGGGTCCACTGAGTTTCAACGACCTAAATTGTCTAACATTAAGATATATATTCATTTTGAAGTTATTCAATCAATTACGTCGAGGAGGTAATAAAAGTAAACTTTAAGATGAACTTGTTAGCCCAGTTAACATTATATTGGAGTAGAACTGCTAGGTAAAGTTAACTTTAGCTAGCTTGCTAGACGATTTCTTAAATATTCAAGAAAACAGCTCTATCGTGTCAAATAAGGCAATTAAAGACACTCCAAATTTCTAATGGTAAACTGACTGTCAAATGACGTTTAATAATATACCACTTACCGTTAAGTCAAAAGCGAAGATTTCAAGTGCAGATCTCTTCAAGCCAACGGAACCGTTTGCAAAATGGAGGACAATCATCTATTGGCAGCCAAATAAACGCATGCGCAGCACCGCCTCTGAAGCAAACCCCTTTTTTTCTTGCAGATATTACTTAACTGAAATTAGTTTTTTGTAAAACACAAACAAATCTGAAGCAAACCCCTTTTTTTCTTGCAGATATTACTTATCTGAAATGAGTTTTTGCAAAACACAAACAAATTGAGTATATAAATACAGTTTCATTTAAGAAAAAATTACTACATGTCAAAATCACTTTTTTCAGTGTGTGCAAAAGGAGTTCTGCATGTGAAAAGAAATTTCGTACCTGTAGAAATATTTTGTACATGTGTGAAAAAATTATGTACCTGTAGAAATATTACGTACTTGTGTGAAAGAAATGTGTATCTGTAGAAATGTTTTGTACATATGTGGGGGGAAAATGCGGATCTGTAAAAATATTTTGTACACGTGTGGAAAAAATATGTACCTGCACAAATACTTTGTACTTGTGTGAATCTCCTACGCGATGCTTTCCTGCGCAACACTGAAAGTACGAGTGTGAAACTGAGATACAAGCTTACGGACTTTTGACCCTAATTTTACTGCCTTTCTGAAGAGCCAATTGCTTACTGCCAACCAATCAGCGTTTCCCACCGACCACCTAGATTTTGGTGCTAAACAGATTGGCTTCATATTGAAGAGTATACCAGAGAATGTCTAATAAGACATTATTAGTATACTCAGAGCCCGTCTATAATGTCTTATTAGAACTTCTCTGGTATACTCTTTGATTGGGGTTGCAAAATTATAACTTAATTAAGAGTGACGTGGTAGCTCAATTTATACTGTGATCGCAAAAAGGGTTGAAGCGGAGCCGTAATGTTAACGTTAGCTATCCCATCCGCTTTTTAGACTGTAACGTTATAGGTTAGCTTCTAGCTAGCAGTAATGTTGACGAAATAGTTGAATTATTCATTCCATTTCCGAAAGGGTGATTCAGTGGTGTCATTCATGATTAAAAACAGTAATACTGTACACACATTTATGTTTATCTGCTATTATTATTTGATATGAGAACACGTTTATTTTATCACCCTTTGCAAGCCTATAATAATAGCCTAGTGGACGGCAAAAAGACGAATCAAATGAATGGGTTGTAATGGGACATCCACAGCTAGGAGATTATAGTGAGTGAGATTATAGTAATGCCCTTCCAGGACTGTTGGTTTGTTGTTTGGAATACAACATCCCATTTTCTTACATAGTTTTGTTTTCTTTGTGTTTGGGGAGTATTTTAACCACACGGTTATCTCCTCAGTTTATGAAGCACAGCAGCGGTTGCTATAGCAACCATAGACTGAACAGGACGGTAGACTACCAAGCAAGCAAGCTTAGGCAAAGTCTATGGCAAGATCTGAATGTAAATGGATAAACCCGTTCAAGCGTTTTCTTTATTTCCTATTTCTTTCAATTCTTTAACTTAAGACATGTAAGAATTAAGCCTACTTATTCGCTGGGCAACGTAAAAAACTGACGAGTTACATTAGCACTAGCACTATGAGCTACGATAAACGTCAGCTAGGATAGCTATGGCAGCTATCATACAGTTATTATTTCATGTTCTGGTATGATATTCTTAACGTTTTGACTATGTTACAACTGATAAAAGCATGACAAATAAAGTAACCAAATCGCTTTGCAATATTTTAGTCCAGAAATACTTATGGGTGTTCATTTACAGTAATGTTACGACCTATCTGCCCTTGCTGTTACCACCAGTTTTAATAACTAATCTAGATCTGTGGGTTAGCGGCAAAATCTGGGTGGTCGGTGGGGAACGCTGATTGGTTGGCAGTAAGCAATGTGTTGATTGGCTCTTCAGAAAGGCAGTAAAATTAGGGTCAAAAGTCCGTAAGCTTGTATCTCAGTTTCACACTCGTACTTTCAGTGTTGCGCAGGAAAGCATCGCGTAGGAGATTCACACACGTACAAAGTATTTGTGCAGGTACATATTTTTTCCACACGTGTACAAAATATTTTTACAGATCCGCATTTCCCCCCCCACATATGTACAAAACATTTCTACAGATACACATTTCTTTCACACAAGTACGTAATATTTCTACAGGTACATAATTTTTTCACACATGTACAAAATATTTCTACAGGTACGAAATTTCTTTTCACATGCAGAACTCCTTTTGCACAGCTGTAAAACTTTATTACACATGTGAACATCTTTTCACAAGCTCTCAATATTAAAGACCCTATTTTGACTCCATAATAGGGGGTGCTGTTTTTAGCGGCAACGGTTCAAGAACGTTATCTGCAGTCTACGAATCTTATGTTGAACGGAAAGCTTGTTTTTTGCTCGTGAAATAAACAGTACAATGGAATCAGAGGACAATCTCAAATCTTTTATACATTCAAATACACTGTGAATACACTGATGTATGATGAATGTTTATCAAAGCAGGAAGACCAGCTCCAAAAATTCATATTCCAAAACAAGACGGTAAGGCTAGTGTAGGCTACTGAATGCTACATAGTCAGACAAATAGGCTACTAATGGCTAACTGGTAACGTTATCACAGAAAACAATCAGCCATAGCCTACTGCTGACCTGTCACATACGTGGACAGTTCACTTGGTGATAAAACATTTTTGGATAATTATGCGTTGTTATAATCATCCAAGTTATGCTTTCATAAATTCCCACTTAGCTATTACAACCTGTCTTTAAATTATAGCGATTTGGCTTTAAAAACAATAGCATGTTACAAATAGCCACATTTAAGGTCTATTTTTAATGGTAAATAGTTACATGGTTTTATAAAACAAGTGTCTATTTTTATTATTATAGACTTTTCTGCCAATATATTACACTGAGCAAAACCTCCAGACTTTCCGTAATTTTTCACATCTGGAAAACAGTATTTCATAACTAGACCTACATATCTTCCCTGACTTCCCAGACCTAAATTTACATTTATTTACATTTACATTTATTAATTTAGCACTATTATCCAAAGTGACTTATATATTTAAATTATATTACAAAGTCCATTGTCCCTGGACGAATTTGGGGTTAAGTGCCTTGCTCAAATGCACAATGGTTGAAGCCAAGAATTGAACCCACAACTTTTCTGGCTGCTGCATGCTTGCCTAGCTCCTTAGGTCAGACCCCCACCCTGCTACATAGTACATACTGCTGCTATAAATGTGTCTGGGTAGGCGGCCTACATACTCTATTGTTCACATATGCCACCAACACCATCACAACCTCACATTTGCCACTAACGCCAATCAAGCAGACATTCCTTCCTCCGTTATTTTTTTAACCACCAGCCGCCACTGATATATATATACGGGTATATATTATTTCATTTGATAGATATCAACAGTTATACATTCTTATCCATAACCTACTAATTGAGAAAAGCAATTATATTCTCATTTATAATATAAGTTCTTAAATTAACAGGTCAGGAATTTTTCAGCGGAAGGCCCCTTGGTTAGCTGCCTTGAGGGATTTTTGATTTGATTTATTTCAGGATCAAGACAATAAAATGTATCAATCCAAAGGATGACATGCAAAAGTACAAAACTTATTTCCAGCATGGTCCTTGGTGTTGAACACATGAAACAAATAGACAAGGAACAGACAATACTCAGACTGGGGGGACATAACATATAACAGATAAATAAGAAAGACACAACTGTAGAAAAAAATATCCAAATTATCAAAACATATCCACCTTGTTCCATAAAATCTGTTTTACCTGTCTTTTAAAAATCCTCCTTGAAGCTAGGAGTTGTGTAACAGTAGGCAAACTATTCCAAGCCATGATACCAGTATAAAAGAAATATTTTTTACCTGCATTATTTGTTCTAGCTACTAAGCAGGAGCGGATGCTAGCCCTGGTGTTATGCCTATGCTGTGTGTGGACCATGGTGACATTAGAGCCTAAATATTTGGGAGCCTGACCATTTACAATGTTGAACATATGATTCAACTTAAGTTGTTCAACTCTTAGATGCACAGGTAGTAGGCCTGCTTTAATAATAGTTCAGATTGTGGGGATGCCAGATCTGGAGCTGGGGTGGTGCCTTGCACACTCCAACTGTGCATGCCTGTGGCAGTGGCTCTGTGCATTATCATTGGTCAGAAGGAAGCATGCATGCAGCTCTATTATGTTGAGCTGGCTACAGCTGAATGCGTTTGACAACTAGAGCAACACAGTGGCCTGGGGACCCGAGGAGTTCAAGAATAGAAGACATGAGCTCATGATATAAGATGGTTAGCAAATTATAAAATGAAAAATATATCACTGCATCATTTTCTTTCTTGCTTGCCAATCTGGTTTGGTAAATCTTACCATCTTAAAGTACTGTTTCTATCAGGCTCTTGACTAGCTCTCCTGTCATGGGTGGAACTTGACTCTGTCTTGGTTATGAAGACATTTAGAATTTTCTGTGGTTCAAGTCAAATGGGCTTGGAGGTGGAGTGGGTGAGATGCTAGACTATTTTCAGAGATATAATAAAATTGGATTAGCAGAACCCCAACGCCCTGGTCCTCATTTCACTGTGTTTAAAGGTTAACTATGCAGTATTGGCAATTTCCTTACTGTTTTCTCAGGTTTTGCTTTTTTTTCGCTGGCTTTGTCATGACGAATGTCTGAGAAACTCCATCGCTACCTTTTTCTAGCCGGTGCCTGGCGTGTATTTGAATGCAGTAAAGCAATTTGTTACACTCGTTATATTTCCTGACACTGAGGCCGTCGGCCTGCCGGCCCACAGTTGCAAGGGTGGTTTTTCCGCTCACAGGTGCTAGGGGGAAGCGAGACGGCCACCATTCAACCCGAAAAAAGTCATATAACCATTCCAATTACTCTGAAGCTGTTAAATAAAGGTAAATTAACCGAAAAAACTTGCATATTAAGCTAAAAAACCTGCATAGTGTGCCTTTAATCACCAGTGAGATCTCCAAATTAAAAGGGCAAGGTGGTGTCCAATATCTTCCAAGGGCTCGCACTTTTAATTGGCCTTTTTGTGGGTTCTAAACCTTAACACAGTAAGTGCATACACTGTAGTTTTTATTAGTGATGAACTATGTTCTCTCCCGAGATGACAATGTTCTCAATTGCCATTTGTTGAAAAAATAGTTTATTCTTATTTGCTGGGCATTAACCAGGTTAAATGCTAAAGTGTTTAGAAAGAGGGAACGTAAGTGGCTAACTGCAGTGTAACTTAACTTAGCATATTTTAACTTTTAGGAATGGGTTTATGGTGGGCATAACAGTCTCGTTAAGGGAAAGGGGGAAAAATAAAGCAGATTTATTTAGGGCTTCTCTGACACTGATGGCACCATTTTGACAATGAATTTCTGCCTTGCTTTAGGGACAATAATGGAACTGTTAAGAACGAACCCCTGACCTCCTTTTGCACTTTCTCCAACTCTATTCCAAATCTATTCAGCGTTGTTTTATGATGTGGGACTTAAGTACATTCATTTACTGAATTATTCCACTGTCTTAGAATATCATCGTTTATATAGTACAAATGAACACACAATCACCTTTTTTTGTTTTTGTAGGACTACAACAATATTGATTAGAGTTGGTTCCAGTGAGTGCTGTAACTCTGAGCACACATTTCACACCTCTTCTTTTGTACAGAGCAGACCAAATGTTTACAGTTGCTGTGGTTTCTGGTCGCAGGGGAGTGGAGTGGTGCTCTGACCTTTGGCTACCTGGAGTGTATAATAGATATGAATAGGAAAAGGTCAGATCAGCATGCTGCACATTAAGCCGCTTGAATCGAAAAGCCTCTTCATTCTGTAAGTGTAGTGTCGAGGTACACCAATCAGGAAATGGGCTCTGGGCCGACCAATCTTACTCTTGTGCTGGCTGTTTTTTCTTGGTTTGCCCCTTGAGCAGGTTAAAGTTCAATAAGTATTAATATTTGCTATGCACATTGTACATTCTTTAATTATTCCATTTAATGTACTTTATTTTTTCTCCGCTTTGCCGTCATCTGTTCCTTTTTCTATTATTAATGTAAAGCACATTTAATTGCCTCTGTATAAAGCATGCTATATATATATATTTATTACACGGCTCTTCACAAGGCAAGTAGAACGCTCCATTGGCTTGAATGGGATTTCCCAAAGTTCTACGGTAAAATATTTTCATGTAATTACCGCTGCAAACATTTAATTACCGCTGTCAATGGCAACAGGTTTTGTGCTTCTGATACATCTTGCATATCACTACGCAAGGACTGGAACTTCATTCAAAAGTGAAAGCAGACGGTTGATCAGCTGTGTTCTAAAGAATGTTCAGCGTGTGTTGTTGCGAACTATTTGTTTCTCAGCAAATGCCACGATGAACGGTAACAAATAGGCTAGGCTATGTAGGCTAAAGTCATGTCGTGGGGAGTTTATTATTTTGTTTTGGCAATTAGCCGTGTAATAAGCGGGATAATGTATAGAACGCCGGTCATTATTGGGAAAATAAGTCCCGACAGGGCGACCAGACCCCGATGCGCAGCGGACTTTAACTTTTAGGAATGGGTTTATGGTGGGCATAATAGTCAAGGGACTTAAGAACCGTTCTATACATTATCCCTTACATATTACCATGCCAATAAGCTGTACATACTGTACTGCACTGTACTGTACATACTGTCAGTCTTTGCTACAGTATGAGGGAATATGCATGATGTTAAATGGGTCTACAGATAAGGATTGTGTCCACGTCTGCAGTGTCAGGCCGTTTGGGCCGTTTTTGACATATCGGGGGAGAACAGAGAGACTGTGTGGAGAGACTGTTAGTGGGAACAGAGTAAGAAATGGCATGAGCCACATGAGTCCAATTTTCATCTACAGTCTTTTAGCCGCTCTGGCCAACCTCCCACTGTGATGAAAAGTGCAGAGAGAGAAGTCTCCAGAAACTGACTAATGCCCCCACCTCAGCACACACCACCGAGACCACCTGCCCAGTCCGCCCCGGCAAGAGAGCCACATGCCTCTCATGTGACTAATCCAGAACAACCCCCGATCCTGCTGACACACTGTATGCTGGGTCGGCCCAGTGCTGACTTCAAAAAAAGAAAATAATAATAAAACGAAAATGGCTCGCCTCAAACTGCGGGTCAGCTTGCGCCAAAGTCCACTGTTGGCTGTGACTAAGAGGCGTCACTGCTGTTTGAAGCCTCGGTGCCAGTGAGTAATTCACAGCTAGCTCACTCAACGCCAAGCGGACCGGTCAGAGCTGGTGGGGGTGTGCAGGCACCCCAGCGTGTCTCACCGTAACCTGTTACTCAGCCAGGCAACGTGGCCATTACCAGCCAGAGAGAGAGAGGCCATGAGAGAGAGAGAGAGAGAGAGAGAGAGAGAGAGAGAGAGAGAGAGAGAGAGAGAGAGAGAGAGAGAGAGAGAGAGAGAGAGAGAGAGAGAGAGAGAGAGAGAGAGAGAGAGAGAGAGAGAGAGAGAGAGAGAGAGAGAGAGAGAGAGAGAGAGAGAGAGAGAGAGAGAGAGAGAGAGAGAGAGGCCATGAAAGTTCAAGGACATGGAAGGCAGATGGGCTCAGTGGGAACTTGGGTCCAATGACTGCTTTTACCTTGACATAACAATTACAGCTCTTTTCCTTGAGCCTTTATTAGAGACCGCTGGGTTTCCTGTTATAGCTGGCCTTAATTTGTGCCAGACCATCCAATGAGGTGAAGGCAAACATGTTGATGGATGATTTGTTTTTTGTGGTGGTTGGTCAGTTTTTCTTCCTGCCCAGCCTTTCACAGATTGCAGATAGTTAGAAAAAGAGACATGCTGGTCATGATACCACTGACTGGATGTATTTGATCACATTTAGGACATGGTAGTTCACCAAATTAGTTAGTCACGTCAGTTATGTAAGTAATGGCAAAAAGGGATTAAAGGTTTTATTTCTGTAATTGCTTGACTGCACATCTGTGGAAGTCTGTTGTGAAATGAGATTGTGAAAAATATACACTAAATGTCAAGCAAAGAGCATTATATTTGTGAACTGAGCAATATTATTTTGTTCTCCGCATTGGACATGCATCCATATGGTAGCTGAGGCCTGAAATTATCTGGAGTGTTGCTCAAGCCTCAAACATTCCATTTTAAAATTTGTTTTAAATGCTACAATGGATTCTGAATTAGTATTATCTCATAAAAAGAGCAGTAACAAAACTCAAGTCACCCACCTTCACTCCCCAGATAGAATAAATCAAATGTGACTAATACTGTAGATAATCTGTACACAATCACAAACTGATCAGCTTTTCTATTGTGACCCGACTGAAACAAATGTGATTGATCTAACTTCAAATCAAATGTAACTGTATACACACATGTCATTCACCGAAGAGGGATATTGGACTAAATTGTGATAAATTGTCAATAGCTTAATCTCCTTTGCAGTGATCTACTTTGTCAAATATTCACATTCAGGAGCCACTGTGTGGCTGTCATTATCAACATTTACATCTACACCAAAGAAAAGTGGACCTTGCCATTTTCAGTTTCCATCACATTAAATGATTAATATGTGTACTTAACAGTCTAATAAGGAAACTATGATGCCTTCTGATTTAATAGCTAAAACAGGATTAATTTATCTTTTCTCTCTCCAGTCCTCACACACACACATATATGCACATACACGAACACACGCACATGCGCACACACACACACACACACACACGTAACTTGGTGTAAGCTATTGCGGAAGATGTGTGTTATTCATCCATTACCATCCATTCATCCATTTATTCATTACGTCCACTCCAGTAAGGCCTGGATGGATTGTCACTATCTCGCCAGTGAGCAGCGTTTGCGCGAGCGGCCGGCGCGCTCCCCACATCCTGCAGCCAGAGCTCATTAAAGGGAACAGCCCTCAGCTCTGCTCAGCCGTGTCCACTGACCGCACAGCAGCGCAGCGCACAGCCCTCTCGCCCTCACCCTCACTCAGCCAGCTGGAGCAGACGCATCAGCACCACGGACAGCGCACTGCACTGCACTGCACCACACCACACCACACCACGGCAGGGCTGAGGCAGAGTCTGGGGCTGATTTAGTGAGCTGTAGTTTCTTACTGGAGGATTTTCACAGAAAGATTGATGAGGCTAGGATGTGGAGCGCAATTGAAACGACTGCACTGAACTGTAATTAGACAGCCATGAATGTTTAACATGTTCTTCACTCAGGTTTTTTTAACGGAAAGATTAAAGGATAGAAGCGAAAGCTGAAGTTTGAGTTTGAGCTCAAGCAGTGAGTCGTCAGCAGAAGACTTTTAGGTTGTTCTCTTGTCTGGGCTCACGCAGATTTGGGTTCAAAAAGGACAGAAGATTTGGAGCACAACGGCATATTTGCCATTAATGGTAATCATGTCTTGTGTGGGTTGTTGCCTCAAATATAGACAGATCTACATGTAAAGTGAGAGTCCCATCATAGATGTGCACTTATCTCAACCCTCCAGTGAACTTCTACTGTCTTTTCAGTTGGATCTGTCCAGTCTTTGTTTGACCGTTGCATGTAATAAAATGGTAATGGTCTGGTCTGGGATTCCCTCCCTGGTGATTCCATTCACGACAGACGATTAAGTAGTGCTTACAAACCCACATATGTGGGTCAGTGTCTCAAGCACACCATTACGTCTTGCTGCAGAGCGTCCTCCTCCCATACGGGCCTTAGCGAACCAATGATGGATGATGTGGTCGAAGCGAGAGAGAAGTGGTTGTGGGAACCGGAGGAGCTCTTCCTCCTCTCCCCTTATTAGCACAGCCTTTTCTAGGGAAAGTATGTCACCTAAATACGTGTGTCTTCATGATAAAAATCACACCGCCATCAAATTTGGAGCGGCAAACCTAAAGTCTAAAGTGATTAAAGACAGCAGAACATACCCCAAGCCAGGAGCGATATCTTGTAATCTTCCACGGTTCACCTGTTTATTTTTAGACCAGCGTTATTTAAAGCTGCCCCTTCATGTTTGTCAGGGGGAGAATTGTGGTTGCGGTGGGGAAATGTGCGTACTATTAGCACAGAGTTTCTGCTTTGCTGCTTTCCTTGTTTCGTTCGCTCTGTCTTCTGTACCCAAAAGGCAGTGTTGCTTTTTTGAGACGCCATTGCGTGGGCTGGGACTTAAACCTAATCAAAGTACAGCGAGGCCGCCTTTACCCTCTCTGACATGGGGACCGATATCCATGATGCTCCAGCTTCCTCCCCAAAAATTGTTGCTTTGTTTGGAGCTGATATGGCATGTAAATGAAGAGTGAGTGACAGCCTTTCCTTTTGCAAGATCCCACTTCACTTCAAAGCCAAAGCACCCCGTCACATCGCCTCCACCGTGTTTGACAGATTGGCCATTGACTCTGCCATCATCATGTTATGTGATGCCACACGTGCGCATGTAAACATCATATCCCGATTTCAGATTTCAGTTTGAGAGACACCTGGAGAACACTGAAAGAAACCGGGACACTGTTCCATGCATGCACCTTATCCCGGTTTATCACGCAAACGTGTGACTGTGCTAATAGAACTTTATTATTGGTAACGGAGATATTAGTATTCATCATGTATACAGGGATATTAATAACCAGGTTTCTCTGTGTTCATGTATCCTGAATATGATCAAAATCAGGATAAGTCTTAAAACAGGGATACTGAAGTGCATGTAAAAGTAGTCAATGAAAATATAAATGAAAGCCACTCATGGATTATGCTTTCTCTGTGTGCAGGGCATATCACTTTGCAATAAAGTTTTGCCATACATGAATAATTGCAAACATTTCCACAGGTATTCAAATGCGTACGGTAACACTCTTATCAATGCAAATAAGGAAAAGGTAACAACAAAGGTAAAAGTAAATCAAATTTAGGCTAGATCTCGTCTTCTTTCTGGATTCACCCGGTCCTTCTTACTCCTCCACTTCCTCAGCTCCTGG
This sequence comes from Alosa pseudoharengus, assembly GCF_046254945.1. Lineage (NCBI taxonomy): Eukaryota > Metazoa > Chordata > Actinopteri > Clupeiformes > Clupeidae > Alosa > Alosa pseudoharengus. The sequence goes on from NW_027468663.1 coordinate 4,099,903, forward strand.
TCTTTGTCCATCTCCTCCTCCTTCTCCTCCTCCTCATCCTCTTACTTCTTTACCTTCTAATCCTCCTCTAATTGTCATGGCTCTTACTTTCTGCCCAATATTGTCTTCCTTTGTCAAATAGAAAAAATGTCTAGCTGTGGCTCATCTATAATGCTTAATCTCTGATTGCTGTGTTCTAACATGTGTCAATGTGGGAAGACAAAAATTGTGTAGATAGTGACACCAGTGTAAAGTTTTGCTAGAAGTGTGCTACAGTATTAAATTACAAACTCGGGGCCAGATGTAAGTACATTTGCGAACGTAGCATTATCAGCGCCACGGACAAGCCGCAGATTGCGAACACAATCAGACCCAAGTTTCCGTCATATTTATCAAACTTTCAATCCAAAGTGTAAACTGCGCCTTTCTCTGTCTTTCTCCGCCCATTACCGCAATTTACGAACGTCCACAACTGAACGGCAGAACTTGCAGTTGAATGAAGTTAACTGATGACAACGTTAAAAAGAATCAAACGTTCAAGCGATCATGAAATAATACCATACATGATAAGATGTAAACAAGCAGGGAGATAATGAAGATCAGTAGTTCTACTCAAACTACTTGTGCACATAGGCTATGGAAGATTGGTCAAATCTAGCAAGTAGGAAAGTGAATAACGTGAAAGTGAAAGTAAAACATTCGAAAGGCCAACGAAAGTTGCTTTTGATAGTACTACTTAAAAAACTGTTCTAAATAGCAATTCTGTTGTCTTTGAAAGGTTCTCTTATTGAGCATTGAACTGCAATTTGGATTAACACCTGCTTTTACAAGGCAGAAAGTATTTAGGCGCAGAATAGACGTGCGCTTTCACAGCAGTCTTTGTACATACTGCGGAATACATAATTAGGCGCTATTTATGCTTCCCCTGCCATCTCTTTACGCTACAGTGTTTCCCATACATTGACTTGGCGGCCCATCACAATATAAACATTGACCACCACACAATGATTTTCCAGGTTGTACTAAATTGTGCCTAAATTTGCTTAGCATCATAACCACGCTGCGCTGATTTGTTAAAAACTGTTGCATTCAAGTTAATTCTGCCAACCTGCCACCACAAATAGAATTAAATTATGTGGGAAACACTGCGCTAAACTCCCACTTTCCTCTGGATCCTCCCATGAATGCATATGCATGACACGAAAAACACAATGTGCCCTTTTCAGCTACGCGACAGGCAGTTTGCGCTTTAACATCTTTGCGGCCTGTTTGTACATACCTCGCAATGATTTTACATGCACGTTGCAAAACAAATACGCCTGAAGTGGGCGCAATAGCGTTAGTCCATCTGGCCCAACAGTAAACGTGTTCAGCTGTTCAGTGTTTATTTCTAAAAGACCTCTAACATTTGATCGGTAGTGCAAATACAGTCATACTCTCAACATGCACATACATATAGACCTCTCCGGAATAAGTTCCACCTCCGAAACAGCCGTGTCCACCCAACTTCCGGGCCCCACACATAGACACATACCTGCTAACACGGGGCAGCCGTGGCCTACTGGTTAACGCTTCGGACTTGTAACTGGAGGGTTGCCGGTTCGAACCCCGACCAGTAGGCACGGCTGAAGTGCCCTATATATACTTATACTTCTACTTAACACATGCACATACAGTATGTGTCTCACACACACCTACAGTATGCACATATGCAGCACTAGTAAGAACCCAATGCATAAGAATGTCAATAAGCTTCCGCTATCTTTGTCACGGCATACAAAAGGAGCAAAGGGCAAGAGAGATGGAGGAAGTGAGAGAAAGAGAGCGACAGGAAGAATGAGAGTGGCCAAGCCGATGGTTTGGGGCCCTGCAGGATCTGGGTGAATCAGCCTGTCCCAGCAGAATGAGACTGAAGGATGTGGAGAGAGAGAGAGAGAGAGAGAGGGAGAGAGAGGGAGAGAGAGAGAGAGAGAGAGAGAGAGAGAGAGAGAGAGAGAGAGAGAGAGAGAGAGAGAGAGAGAGAGAGAGAGAGAGAGAGAGGAGAGAGAGAGAGAGAGAGAGAGAGAGAGAGAGAGAGAGAGAGAGAGAGAGAGAGAGAGAGAGAGAGAGAGGGCACAGGCGCCAGCCCCATTAGACACAGTGTTGAGTGGCAGCGCAGAGGATGACGGGGCCCTCGAATATCACTGCAGCTGACACAGAGAATCCTCCACATCCTAGAAACAGGATTAGTCCCCCGCCTGGCAACAAAGTGCCGCACCGCCACCCCCCCCCCCCCCCCCCCCTCACTGCTCCACTTTTCTGGTAGAGGTTGTGTGAATGTGCACTCTCCACAACCGTTAATCAGATCTATGGATTGGAGGAGGCTGGCCAAAGCTGAACACAAACCTTTAGTCAACAGGCCCTTCTCAAGCTTTTTATATCCCTTGCCATTTCCTTCATCCAATGCTGATCTTCTCTTCATGTAAGACCTGGCCGGAGTCGGCGAGAGAAAGGTGCGTGATTGCTTTGTCAGCACAGGCAGGCTGATCTGTTGGCTCATCAGAGTGGAACAAAAACCACTTCCGTTTCTTTTTGGGGGTTTTTTTTTTCATCCCAAGGGACAAATTAAAGGGTTTCCAAAGGAGCATTTCTTGTCTCGAAAATATATTTTCTTTGTCTCATGAAAAATGGATCTCCTTATTTCTCTCTGCCCAATTCCAATTTAATCTCAAAATACTAACATTCTTCTCAATCTATTCTTATCTCACCTTTTTTTTTCTCTTGCGGGTCTCTCTGGAGAGACAGGTGAGATCTCATTCTGATTTTGCTTTGCTCATTCTGGGTTGTTCAGAAAGGTTCGTTCCCCACATGTTTATATGAAAGCCCTACACGGGTCATGCAGCCTAGATATGTATGCCTTTTGGCAAACAAAACCGCCAGACTCTTGACATGACTTCCTTGCTCACTTAATCATAATGTAGGACACATCAGGATTAAAAATGCAGCCGTTTTCCAGGGTCATCTCTCACAAGGAGACAAAGAAAATCAAGTTTGATTCCCCCCACCCCCCTAAATTATTCTGTGGATTTAGATCGGTCTGACAGCCCTTTGAGAGAGAGAGGGGGAGAGGGAGGGAGGGAGAGAGAGAGAGAGAGAGGGAGAGAGGGGGAGAGGGAGGGAGAGAGAGAGAGAGAGAGAGAGAGAGAGGGGGGAGAAGGGGAGAGGGAGGGAGAGAGGGAGAGAGAGAGGGAGGGAGAGAGAGAGAGATAATGCCATAATGAAAGGATCTGCTAATGTGAAACTTACACTACCTAAATATGAACATACACTCATACATACACACAGACACACACACGAACACATGCCCACACAAACATGCAGACACACACACACACCCTTCTCCATTGCCATAGTTCATAATTCATGTTTGTGTACAATTATCATTATTCTGTTTTATTTGTGTGTTTCCCCCTCTTCCCCTCCCCATTTGATGTATTTGACCCAAATGTTTTGGCAATACTGTACAACGTTATGGTCATGCTAATAAAGCTCATTTTGAATTAGAATTAGAGAGAGAGAGAGAGAGAGAGAGAGACTTTTGCCAAATTGAATGAATGTACCATTATATGGTATGGTTACAATATTCACTCTGTCATGTTACATTGCTTTTAAGATGTATGACAGGAAGTGATGGTGTATGAGATAGATACCCTCGGGCCGGTGAGGACAGAATTGAGGTATGTCTATGGAGGCAGCATAAGCCACACGACAAAGCTCGGTGATATCAAAGGCCCTGTGACATTTATGGAATGGCTCATTGAAGGTCAGTGTTAGTTACAGTTAACAATAACATGCACACAGCGCTACAGTAGGTCTGATGTATAGTACACTTGCCATCTTCGACAAAGATGTGGGGTATGCCCATGTTCCTGGGAAAATATGCCTAAATGACTGAATGATTTACAGTAGCTGTGAGTTGAAAGTTGTTTTTTAATTTGTGAGGAATAGGTGTTCACACACCAACACATGCTGAAAAATGTACTGTAGTTAAGTTGAGCGTGGAGTTACACAGGGATAAAAAGATCAAATTCCAAAAGGCTTTATTAAATCCCTCCTGATGATTCAAAATGAGTGAGGGGGGAAATCTACTGTTTAATCTGCTGATGACATCAGCCAGTCACATTGCTTTCTGCTGTAGACATTTTGCTGGGCCATTCTCTGCAAATTATTTTTGTTTTTAAAAAAGCTAGTCCACTGATGATTTCGACAATTAATGGACAATCTTTCTACAAGAAAGTTGTAGCAGCAGTTCTGGTTAAAGACTTATCCCTATTTCATCACTGGTCCAGTGGCCCACAAAAGGTGTTAAAATCTGAGTGCATAAAAAAAATTGTGAGCACAGTGGTTTTATACGAAGAGATAAGCAAAGCAAATAAACTGGGACAAACTAAGCATCTTTGATTTGGGCCTTCTATGCAACCCATAGTGCTAGGAGAACTATTTCACGCTGGATTTCACAGTGCAGCCACTGTGCATCACAATGCCTTCAAAAATAAATGACTATAGCCACACTGAGTTACTAAAATTATTTCTGCTACCAGAACAAAAACAATTTAAGAGTCAATTAAACAGCTACGTTTCAATGTGAAACTTGCTTTAAGAGTGAATAATTGCTTACAGTAGTATATTATTTACCATATTATTACAAGAACTTGTGCCACCTTTATTCTGGATTGTTAAAAAGTGGTGTAACTTACCAGTGGTAACATCAGATCAAATCAACCTTTTTTTCCCCTTCTTGATGTACAGTACTCGTGAACAGCACTCATTCACCCACAGCTTCACATGTTGCTGAGGAAGGTGAAGCTATTAGAGAAACAGCCAGACTGTAAAATAATAAGTAATGAATGAATGAAAATGGAGGTTAGTCTAGTTATATCATATTTAATGAAGAACACTAGCTGTATTGTATGCAGATAAAAGAGACTGATTGGCTTCTCAGGATGTCAGCATTACATTTTATTCTTCTTCATCCATGTGATGTACGGGGTCGCAGCACAAAAGTTTATATGTTAACTTTGTCGTACAGCACTTTGTTGATTTCGCCCGCAGTGTCTGAATTACATTAACACTCCATGGTCTCTTGACACTTGTCCTTTCCAGTGTGAATGCGAGTTGATAATAGCCTCTGGCAAGGCTTGTATTCCTGTGAATTTGTATCACCAAAATCAAAGACCAATCACATAACTTTCCACCGGATGTGGATTTCCTTCAAGAATAATTTCTGAAATATATATGAAGGGGGGTTGTGAACTGATTGGGGGGGGGTTAGTGTGAAACATTAGGTTAGGTTACATTCATTTTTTATATTTTATTTGACTATTTATGTAATTCAGGCATTTGAAATACTTAAGTAGGCAAAACATGTCTGTGCTAAAGGGAAATCGAGCTGTGTGCAGAGCCAGCCATGTTCTTCAGCAGTTAGACCCTCTCTATGAGATTGTAAGATATGTAAGATACTGGCTGTATATGAAGGCTGCACTTCAGTGGATCCACATTGATTTTGTTGTAACTGCTAATATTAACAGCTCATTTAGCATCTGTGCTGAGGGGCACACGGATATTTCCTTTGCCATGTCATATGCTCATTAACTCCCAGAACATCACTTTGCACTGTGATTTTCTGTAAAGGCTCCATGGGTCATTCCGTGTCAAATCACCCAGTGGCTGGCAGGTCACCCTCTCCCAAAAAATCTGAAAAAACTCACAGGTGTTTGTAGACCAAACCTATGCATAAATCTTAAATAGTATATCTGTATCACTAATGGTTCCAAAACTACAGCCCTTTGAAGTTTCAAGTAATTTTAAGCATCGTGGTGAACAATCCTTTTTGTTCAACTTCCAACATTATTGGCTCTTTTGGTATTTCACACACATTAGTGAAACTATGTGAATAGAAGTACATTTCCCTGTTGAATTTAACAATCCAATCAAATCAGGTGTATCTTGTGTAATTCCCCCTCTGCAAAGCTCTGAAAATGGCTATAAATTCATAATGTGAAAAAACATCACCACCTTTGAGGGCTTCTCATTCAAAAAGTATGTGACACAAATTCATCAGATTTTTTTCCCACTCATGTATGGATTATAAGGTCATGTCCATGCATTAACTTTGGTTGTTAACATTATCACATTGTCAGAGCATTTTTATTAAATTGGGCTTGATTTTCAAAAAGCCCGTTTTCATCTTCTCATTTCACCACGTGGACAGTTAACAGGATTTTTTTTAATTTTACCATATATCATTCTGTATGTGAGGATCATCTGCCCAAAATGTGGGCTTGTTGCTCAGTTTCTTCATTGAGATAAGATTTTTTACAAATATTGTCTATAAATCCACAGAATTTGTACTTTATCTGCAGTACCACTTTGCACCACATGTGGTGCTCTTTTAATACAATGGAAGTCAATGGAAGAGTAAGAGAGTAGTCACTTGTTTGCTGCACATATCCAATCTAAACACACAGTTTATGGTTCATATGGTTCAAGTAAAAAGGGGTTTCTAAAATTCAGTGCATTGTCAGATGCATTAAAAATCTATACTAACGATTTATCATCTTTTTACAAATGCCTCTTGGATCCACGAGTCCTCAAACCTTGTTATGAATACTTGTGATGAAAACACACATGGTCATCTTCATCAAGTGAAATACCTTGATGAACTGAATTTTAGAAACCCATTGTTTCTTGAATATGTTCCTTTATGACATTCATTTTCCAACTTCTTTCCCAGATCACATGGAGACAAAGCACTGATCTCCATCTTGATACTCTTTGTCTATGTATCACAGAGGACTGCATCCCATGCATATGACGATGGATATAGACTTTGCCTAACCAGTTGGCTAGTAATTATTAAAGTACTCACATAGGCACTGATAGGTTAAAGCTGGTGTAGAAAACTCATTACAAAGATGGTAATTAAATCCTCTTGCTGCATGTATGATGACCAGTCAGTCTTATGTGTGTATAATTTACTTGATCAGTTTATTTTCTTTAAATAAGATTTATGTATGAGTAGTATGTTGTTCATGTTGCAATAATTATTTGGACCAATTCAACTATGAACCATAAACTGTGTGTTTAGATTGGATATGTGCAGCAAACAAGTGACTCTCTTACTCTTCCATTGACTTCCATTGTATTAAAAGAGCACCACGTGTGGTGCAAAGTGGTACTGCAGATCCAGTACAAATTCAGTGGATTTATAGACAATATTTAAAAAAAATCTTATCTCAATGAAGAAACTCAGCAACAAGCCCACATTTTGGGCAGATGATCCTCACATACAGAATGATATATGGTACATTTTAAAAAAAATCCTGTTAACTGTCCACGTGGTGAAATGAGAAGATGAAAACAGGCTTTTTGAAAATCAGGCCCAATTTTAAAAAAATGCTCTGAAAATATGAAAATGATAACAACCAAAGTTAATGCATGGACAGGACCTTATAATACATATATGTGTAGGAAAAAAATCTGATGAATTTGTGTCACATACTTTCTGAATGAGAAGCCCTCAAAAGTGATGATGTCTTTTCACATTATGAATTTATAGCCATTTTCAGAGCTTTGCAGAGGGGAAAGTACACAAGATACGTCTGATCCGATTGGATTTTTTAATTCAACAGGAAAATGTACTTCTATTCACATAGTTTCACTAATGTGTGTGAAATACCAAAAGAGCCAATAATGCTGGAAGTTGAACAAAAAGGATTGTTCACCACAATGCTTAAAATGACATGAAGTTTAAAAGGGCTGTAGTTTTGCAACGATTAGTTATCCAGATATACTATTTAAGATCTATGCATGGATTTGGTCTACAAACACCTGTGAGTTTTTTCAGACTTTTTGGAAAGCGTCTCAGGATAGTGGATTTGATGGTGTTATAAAAACCTGGCTTTAATTTTAAATATTTTATGTATTTGTGCATATTTGTATATACACTTGTGTGTGTGTGTGTGTGTGTGTGTGTGTGTGTGTGTGTGTGTGTGTGTGTGTGTGTGTGTGTGTGTGTGTGTGTGTGTGTGTGTGTGTGTGTGTGTGTGTGTGTGTGTGTACCTGTGTATGCACATATGTGTGTGTCAGTGTGTGTGTGTGTGTGTGTGTGTGTGTGTGTATGTGTTGTGTGTGTGTGTGTGTCTTCTGTGTCACCATTCTTTGGGAGAAGGTGATAAGTTATGGGAGCTGTCTCCTGTCTTGTGGTCTGTGGCTTAATTGGAGAGACTAATGCCTTCCACCAAGTGATGTGGCTGGTGAGATGCTGTGTTACATTCCAACTATACAACAGGCACATTTTACTTCTCTAGCACTAGGACATAGGAGCCATGCAGAGCAATGAAGAGACTCTTATGATGCATTGTGTGTGTGTGTGTGTGTGTGTGTGTGTGTGTGTGTGCGCTTGCAGGGGGGGAGGGGGGCAGGTCATTTATGCATGATGTTTCAGACAGCTTATAGAAAGGCAGTAAGTAAGAAGCTGAAATGTGTCTGGGTGAAAGCGATACAGTGGTGTGTGTCTCTGTACTGGCGCGGGTGGGATTGGAGCCAGGCAGACAAATGGCAGAGGATGCGATGGCAGAGGCAGACTGAGTGAACCTCCTCTGAGGAGTGATGGTAACTCATGGCAGCAGGTGTCACATAACCTCTGGGGCACCTGAAAGGTGTGACAGCCTGAATGGCATAGCTATGGGGATGCCTACGGTGCATGGTTGCTGGTCTATCTCGCAGGGCAGGTCTGTTTATGTTGTGATGAGGCACATTTTGATGTGGACGTGCAGCAATGCTGTGGCCAAAAACGGCAAGTCAACATCTGATACGTGGATTAGGAATATAGGGTTGTTTTACAGGCAGTGTTACTGATTGCAGGGCCGGAGTGGGGCCACTTTTCAGCCCGGGAGTTTTAGGCCCAAGACCGGCCCACTTTTTTAGTGGTGGTGGAAATTGGATAAATAAGGCAACATTTCAGCTCTTACTATCCTGTAGTTTTTATTATAGGCTAATATTCCACTATTCCACAAGGATAGGTTGATAAGTTAACAAAAACAGGAAGGAATAAATAAAGCATTTGAAATCTATCCCACAATTCCAAGAGGCATATTGAACTACTGTATTGTTTACATGTTTTTTTCTGCATGGGTCAGCTATCATGTTGTTGTTTGGTGATTTGCTCCTTTACTACACCCACTTCTGAGCAAACAAGCCATATAGGTTGATCATGTAGCCTACTGCTGTCATAGCCTACTGTTCTTTCTTCCATAAAATAACTTTGATTCATATGGTTAACTCTATTATCCTTTCTACTTGTCCCTATAGTCATAGTTAATTTCAGGCTCATCATTTTCAGCGGGGGACTGGCTGATCTGCTGCACAGGCTACTTTTGTTTTTAGGCCTATTAGTCCAGGCAAAGTAGCGTTTTACGACAGACTAATTGTAAAAGAATTTTTTGCAGCTTAGATCATTTCTATGAGGTGTCCAGAACAACATACTAAAAGTCCTAAGAAATCCTAGTTGAGGAAATATGTTAAATTCTCATCAATCCAAGATGTGTGCCAAGAAGACCAGGCAACAATAGGCCTACACCATCAATGGGGCTATTTTTTTCCTTTACTCCTATCAAGATTAAACTTTACACAATGAAAGTAGCCATGAAAAGTATTTTTTTTTGTATTACAAGTTTTTTTGAAAATTAATTTTAATATGCAAATGAGCTATACACTAATCGAATATGCCCAAAATACACCCAAATAGGCTTAATTTTTCCTTTACTCTTACCACATAAACTGATTTAACTATATAAACCATATATTTTCTGGAAGGTTAGACCCTCAGGATGTGATCTAACATAGGTTTTGACCTTTCTCACCCTCCCCTTTACTTTGCTGCCCATTCATAATAGATAGGGTATGAGTAAATTGGGTATATGGCTCATACCTTTGGGTCTGTGCCATTTAGGAAAAACTGTTTCAACCATATAAACCATATATTTTCTGAAAGCTTATACCCTCAGGATGTGATCTAACATGTGATGAAACATGTCCCATCCTCCTCATTAGTATGCTGCCCATGCATAACACATGGGGTATTGGTAAATTAAGTGTGTTCTGATACATTTTGGGCTGTACAATGAAGAGAAAACTAATTAAACCACCTAAACCATATATTGTCTGAAAGCATATACCCTCAAGATGTGAACTAACATGGATTTTGACATTTGTCACCCTCCTCATGACATGACAGCCCAAAAAGGTATTAGCCATATACACTATTTACCAATACCCAATGTATTATGCATGGACAGCATATTAATGAGGAGGGTGGGGCATGTCTCATTGTACCCATTGTAAAAAAAAAAAATTTTACCTTCCATATATATTTTCACTGCGAGGATTGATTGTGATAGGAGTAAAGGAAAAAATAAGCCCATTAGGGTGTATTTTGGGCATATGCGATTAGTATGTTGCTCATTTGCATATGCAAATTAATTTTCAAACAAACTTCTAATACAAAATGTTTTACTTTTCATGTAGACTTTCATTGTGTAAAGTTTTATTATGGTAGGAGTAAAGGGAAAAAATAAGCCTATGGGGGCCTATATTTGATTAGTATACAGCTCATTTGCATATTCAAATTCATTTTCAAAGAAACTTGTAATACAAAAAAATTTACTTTTCATGGATACTTTCATTGTGTAAAGTTTTTTTTTGATAGACGTAAAGGGAGAAAATAGTCCCATAGGGGTGTATTGTTGTGTGGCCTTATGGCACACATCTTGGATTGATGAGAATTAAACATATTTCCTCAACTAGGATTTCTTAGGACTTTTAGTATGTTGTTCTGGACACCTCATAGAAATGATCTATGCTGAAAAAAATTATTTTACAATTAGTTCTATTTTTGGCTCCAAAATGGGTTACTTTGCCTGGACTATATAGGCTACTGCATACACAGATCAAGCTTGAGTTTTGTTATCAATATTTGCATAATATTTGCAAAGTCTATGAATAGCCATATTGGATGATACCAAAATGCTAATATTTTAATTCATTTAATATGTTACTTGCGAATAGGTTGACAACGCTACAACGTCCAGTAGGTTATTAGCCCAATTACGCCGTTATAATCATGGCTATCTCTCTTTACCAGTTGCCACTTAGATAGATAGATAGATAGATAGATAGATAGATAGATAGATACTTTTTTGATCCCTAGGGGAAATTCAAGGTCACAGTAGCATACAGACATACACACACACATTCACTAACAGCAGAAAAAGTAATTAAAAGTATATAATATAAAAAAAACACAACTAAGCAATAAGGACTGTAGAAGATAAAGAATATACTAAAACACAAATTATACTAAATAAAACTAAATCTAAATCAATTCTAAAAAACAGTATCCACATAGTGGGTGATTAATCAATCAGGTGCGCTTGCAATGACTGAAGCAGGGACTGAGCCTGTGGTTCTCTGTGCATAAGGTAAGGTAAGGTGCTCTTTGTGAATGAGTGTCATGGTAATGGTGCAAATGAGTAACTCAAACAGTGCAACAGTGCAAGAATAAAGTCTATATATCTATGTATAAATAACTATATTAAGAAAGGTATAAGTGTGGTCACAGTTCGGCTGTGGCATAGAGGGAGGGGTTGTGCATATGTGCTAATAAAGCACGCAAACAGTGAGGCAGAAGACAATGGTAAAGTGGCTAGTGGACAGACAGTTCAAGACATGGAGGTGAAGAGGCAGACAGACTATGCGGAGAAGTCTTTTTCTCCTCTTCCCTTAAGTGATGCATTGAACAGTTCAATGGCCCTGGGGATTAATGACATCCTCAGTTCTTCAAATTCTGTTGTGCAAGGCAGTGAGCGAAGTCTCCAGCTGATCAGGCTCTTCTGCTTAACAATAGTGCTGTGGAGTGGATGACACTCATTGTCCAAGATGTTGATCAGTTTGTTCAGGGTCCTTTTGTCAGATATTGAAGTGATGCACTCCAGTTCAGCTCCCACTTATGTCTGTCCTCTTCAAAAAAAATTGGAAGCATGGCACATTTGACAGCATTTCCCTCCAATACTTTTCGTCTTTTTTACCTGGCCTTTTCAGTCCCTCATGGCATCTTTCTATCATCCATCCTCCCTGACACGTATCACTACGGTAGGGCCATAGACAGTAAAGGGTAGGGCCGGCCCGGCTGGTATCTGAGAAAACTTTTTAGGAAAGACGGGCTATATGGACCCAACCAATTAACTCTTCTTGGGAGGGGAGAACAACCCATGCAGAGGCTGCGGTGTTAGGCATAGAATGCGAACGTGTGTAGCCAACTTTAAGAGAAGATAGATTAACGTGACAAATGCCAATATTTTTCCCTCGACCGGCCCAAAAGTGAAGCGGCCCACCGGGAATTCTCCCGATTACCCACTCCGGGCCTGACTGATTGTGTTTACATGCACTTCAGTATCCCTGTTTTGAGGCTTATCCCAATGTTGATCATATTCAGGAAACCTGCTCATTAATATCCCTGTACATTGATGAATACCAGTATCCCAGTTACCATCGATGAAGTTGTATGTATGTAGCCAGCCACTGTCCGGGAAAAGGGGTAGCCAGTATCCAGTACTCCAACTAGCATAACCGGATTTCTCAAACCTGGGATAAACCGGGGTTCTGAAACGTCGGGATATGACGTTTACATGAGCAGACAAAACCAGGATACTTCAAAATCCCAATCATAACCAGGATACTGAAGCACATGTAAACGCAGTCAATGTAAGTGCTTTATTGTGTAATAAATAATCATTGCAAATCTCAGTATAACAAGACATTCTCATTCTTGGTTTGTTTGCTTAGTTCAGTAAATCTGTGTCAATAAAACACCTGACGCTCATCTTTTATCGCAGCTTTAATTGTTTTCCAATAAATCATTAACCTATAACTGCTACCATGAGTCCTAAGACCATGTTTGCCGGCCTCAATAAAATCTATCTAATCTATTAGAAACTGTGCCTGGTCTTGCTCACTGGCGTCAGTGTGCGAGGGGTGGAGGGGGCGGGGATCACAGGGATTTGTGAGTGTTGTTTTCGCCTGCCTATCCCTGCCGGCTCTGTTGTGTTTTTAGCCGAGTCAAGCTCCATGTGCTGAGTTGCAGCTGCGAAGCACCTGGCTCACCTGAAATCCCTCTCCAGCTTTCCAGGGATTCTAGCCCCACTTTAATTATGTGTGTCTGCGCGGGTGGAGATGAACCTAGAGATGTGGTAGAGCGAGCCCTGGCTGTGCAGGGGATTGGGCGCCCGTGTGGCCCTCTGCCGTTACCGTGGTATCAGGGGCTCTGGTGTCTCTATGAGCAATCTGGCTCTGCGGCCAGGTTCAAACCCACTGGCTCCCATTTGCTCGGCTGAAAGTGTGATTGGCACTGCCTGCCTGCACAGGCCTCTTGCTGGTCACACTCCCACTTACCAACCTGACACCCTCCCTTGGCACGGGCCTTCTCTCTCTCCCTGTCTCTTTCTCTCTCTCTCTCTCTCCCTCTCTTTCTCTCTCCCTCTCTCTCCCTCCCTCCCTCTCATTTAACCTACCTCTCTCAGCGGGAGTCTTCCGGCTGAGAGCGCTATTGATCCCAGAATCAGAGCGCTCCTCCTCCTCCCGGAGGGGACATTTCCTGTCATCTGTTGACACCTCTCCAAGCCACACTTCAATTCTGTCTCATACATCCACACACATACGCTCACGACTTGTTTTTATCTTCTCTGTTGTTTCCCATTCAGTCTGTCTCTCTTGCCTCTACGCCCACTCTCCGAGTGGCTGAAGCAGTGCTAACTGCTCGTCCGCTAGCCCTCTGTGTCACTAGTCACTGATGCTGCTTTATCTCTGGGCTCAGCTGTGGACGTGTAGTGCAAATTGGCAGCACAGTTTCTGCATTGCCAGTCACAGAGCACAACAGCCATCCATTTACCAGTCCCATCTCAAAGCACAAGTGGAGATGAAAGGAAATTAAAAATTAAAATATAAATAATTTATAGCATGCCCCCCCCCCCCCCACACACACACACACAGAAAAGCACTCTTTGGAAAACATTTTTTTTAATACAGAAATTAACTAGTCACACAGCCATGGAGACCTTATCCCCAAGGCTATAATTTTGGCTTTCATTAGTCGGCTCTGGGGAAAAAAAAAACAGAAAAAGTGAAATCTAATGTCAGGTTTTTGGCTTTAAAAGGGAATCATTTTGTTAGTGTGAACCTCGTGATAATAAGCCAATAACACATGGTGAACAGGCATCATCGCTTCCTCGGCTTAATTGCATCCGTTATTACAGTGTGACTCATGCCAGGTCATTAGCACTGGGGGGGGGGATGGGTGGTGGACTAATGGATTGCTCAAGATGTGCGCATGATTCACCTGAGTCTCAGGATAAACATGAACCCAGCATACACCCACAGCTGTGGGGCCTCGTGCCACTGTTGTCAGGAAGCAGCCCCAAGGGTGCACCCAGTAGGATGGTGGCCCTCCAGAAAGGTTATCAACACAAACAAATGTCAGAGGTGCTTCAGTGGATGCCTGGCTTCCACCGCATGTATTGAAAGGACTGCATTATGCTGCTGTATACCCTCCACCTACCCACCCACACACAGGCACACACTCCGATTTTCATGTTTCATGTAGATGGTTGCAGATTCCTTA